>NC_084464.1:152633868-152934432 GCF_027409185.1 Cynocephalus volans | reverse complement strand
TTATTTTTATTTAAATGTTTAACACTGTTGTGGCTGATTGTCACCTTTCACATGCTTACCAGTAATTATGACAGTTCCATCTTCCCTTTTGTTGGTATGTGGGAGGTAAATTAAATCAACTCAATTTTTTGAATTCTTCTCACTGTTTCCTTGGACACTTTTCCCTCACTTTTTTTGAGGACCTTATAGGTCTTCGAGGAAGATGGTGTCATAGAAAGGTTTAGCAGTAACTCTTTAGTAGGGCTTAGCAGGAACACTTACCCTGATGACAAATTCTGCCCTGTAGTAAAAAGAGTTAGAATTTCACTCATTCAGTAATTACTGAGGACCTACTAAGTTCCAGGTATTGTTCTAGGTGCAGGAATCCAGCTGTGTTCTAGGTGCTGGGGTTCCAGTTGTGTTCCAGGTTTACAGATCCAGCCATGTCCTAGGTGCATGGATCCAGCTGGGTTTCTGCTTTAATACGGTAGATGTGGAGGTGACAAACAATAGCAATAAAACAGGCAAACGAGAAAATTAGTGTAGAAGATTAGTGTAAAGAAGAGAATAAAGCAGAGACGTGAAGGAGAGTGAGTGGGTGCGGAGGGCTCCTTTGGATGGAGTCACCAGGGGAGCCTTTCTGAGAAGATGACATTGAGGCATGAATGGCAGGAAAGCCATGGGAAACTAGGGAGGAGAGCTCTCGTAGGAGAGGGAACAGCTTGTGCGAGGTACCGGAGGCCTGAACGGGCTTGGAGTGCTTGAGGAAGGGAAGTGTGGTGGAGTCGTGAGGGCTGAGGGTTCTGAGATGTTGGATGGAGAGGGTGTGAGAGAGATACAGAGGCCAAATCATGAAGGGTCTTATAAGTCATGGTCAGGCGTTTGCAGTTTTTTCTAGTTTTGATGGAAAGCATGAGAGTGGCATTATCTGATCTGTGTTTTGAAAGGTCACCCTGGCTTCTTGGGGCAGAAATGAATTCAGGGAGTCCAGCCAGGAGGCACTGCAGTAGTCTTGAGATGATGGTGTCTTAGACTAAGGTGTTGGTGTTTCCAGCCTCTGTGAAGCCAAGTTCTAGGTAGAGTTTGTTCACTGATAGCTTCAAATCCAAGTAACTTAAAAATTATATTTGAAGTCAAGATGTCTATTCACTTTTTCCCTCCCACCAGGGTTAAGAGAGCTCCCTGCCCTCCCCTCATCCTGATTACTCTTTTGCCATTATGGTGCTCATTTAAAATAGCGAGCATACTCTGTCTTTTTGCACTCACATGCTTGCTCATGTCATTGTTCTTTTCTGGCACATTTTGCTGGAGCTACAGTTTCTGAAGCTGCCTATTCATCTATGAATAGGGTTTTTGTGAAAGTGGACTTAGCCTAGTTTGTTTTCCTTGACATCAAATGGCTGATTGAACACTTTTTAACCTGGAATCAGAAGGGCACATGCGGTTGTGTTTATTAGAGCAAAGCAGTTCCTCAGAATGCAGATCAATAGGTTATAAAAACTAGAAAGCTTTCCATATGAAAACTTTTAAAGTATTTGATTAAAGGACCTGGTAGATCTGATTTAAAATATATTGCTCTACTGATAGAGTATCTGATTTTTGGTTTAGAAAATATAGCCATTATACTTTTGGTTGAATAGGGGATATTTTGAGAAATTTTCAGCAAGTAAGAGTTGGACACATTTTTTTTTTTAACACTTAATGTATCACAATAGGGAGGAGTAAGTAGAAGAGGGAATTGAAGGTGGATAGGCTTATATTAGAATAACCTGGAAACTTTATCCTACTGCACACACCCAGCTGGAGTCCCCCTTTAAAGAGACTGTCAGCTGTATTAGAGGAAAACTCCTGTGTGTTATCTATCTGAAAAGGCAGTGATTGTGATGATCTGAATCATGCTTTCCTGAGGAAAGCCTTTTAGTGAAAGGAAACATTCTATTTCCTATTTTCAGAGATTTGCAAGAGGGGGAATTCAGTGCTTTGGGTTTGGGAGTGTGTGTGTGTGTTTCTATGTTTCCAACTTCACTTAAATATGCATTAATTGAACAATCTTGCATGTTCTCTAAGTAATTTTATACTACAATATTTCCAAGAGAATCAAGTCAAAATACTAACTGCAGGGCCGAGCCCGTGGCGCACTCGGTAGAGTGCTGCGCTGGGAGCGCGGCGACGCTCCCGCCGCGGGTTCGGATCCTATATAGGAATGACCGGTGCACTCACTGGCTGAGTGCCGGTCACGACAAAAAAAAAAAAAAAAAAAAAAAATACTAACTGCAACATGATCTTTGAAATAGAGGAAATCTTAGCCTAATATGTAGGGTGGACCAGACTTCTGTAACACCTGTTAAGTTGTCAGCACCATCTTAACACGGATTCTGACTGGAGTCTTAAACTAACCGTGAACAGATGACATGACTGTGAGTAGCACTTATGGAAATGACTCTGTCTACACTAAAGCCCGAAATTGTTAGTAATAAGTACTTAAAGGTACTCCTTGCTAGTAAGATGTCTAGAGACATATGGTATTAAGTGGTTTGGTTATAAGCACCACTAGGCCAAGTTGAAGAATTTACTATGAAGCTGATCTGTAAAGAAAGACCTTTCTTGGAGGTGGAGAAATTCTTTGTTCTCAATTGGATTAAAACAGAGATTGACTGGCGGAAATAGAGATTGACACGGAATAGAAAAACTTAATGAGCACCTGTAAATATATGACTGTGGTAACTGACTCCTGAAATGTTTAAACTGCGCTTTTTCAGGAGACCTTTCCCAGCCACGTCTGTGTGGTGCCTCCCAACATCTTGTCACTGTTGTTCTTGAATCTACTTTTTCAGCATCAGCATCACCCGGGAACACAGATGTGTAAATTCGCAGGCCCCACTCCAGACCCACAGAATCAGAAAATCTGGGGGTGGGATCCAAGCTGTGTTTTTTTTTTCCGCCTAGAACATACACAACGTGTATTGCTGTGGATGTCATTCATGGTGCCCTAAAACAATTGCCATAGTAACATCAAAGATCAGTGATCCCAAGTCATCATAACAAATATAATAATGAAAGTGTTTGAAACAGAGACACAAAGACACAGAGACACTAAGTGAGCACATGCTGTTGGAAAAATGGGATGATAGATGTGCTTGACCCGGTTGCCACAAACAGGAAGCTGTGTTTTAACAGGTCCCTTAGATGATTTGGTGAAGGCTCAGATTGGAGAACCACTGGTGTATACCTCTCATGTGGAGTGTAAAAGAATAAATAAGTCAGCCTTTACCCCATAATTCCTGTCAACAATTGGTTTTTAGCTAATACACACTGATTAGTTAGAAAGGAGAACATTTCCAGTGCGACAGTTGTGACATATTTAAGTAGATGAGCCCTTGGGTTTGTGAGTTTCCTTTTCCCAGAATAGGCAGAGAAGAGTTAAAGCTGTAATCCCTGTGGGCTCGTAGCCAGCTGCACAACCCCACGCCCAGGGCATCCTTTTGTCCTGGCCCTCTGTGAGTGCTCAGCCCCGCACAACACAGGAGGGCAATGTTTCATAGGCCTGAAGGGACCTCTTTAGGTAGAATTTCAGCCTAACTCAAATAGAGGGGCAGAATGTAACGTACTCCTCCGCCCCAAACTCCATTTTGAGAAGAGAATAGATAGTTCTTTCTTCCTTAGCACTCAGGTTTTGTCTTTGAACAAAGCGTGGAGATAAAAAGAGAAGTAAGGGAAAGAAAAAGCAGAAAACAGAAATAGAGTGGCAAATATGTTGCACTTCAAGGTGAAAGCTCTTTCGTTTCGGTACATGGCCACTGAATCAGCACAGATGGAGTTTGAGAGCTCCTGTAGTTGCAAAAGCCACGAGAGTCCAGAACAAAACAGAAACTGTAGAAGTGAACGTAGAAGACCAGCAGTGGTACTGAGACTTGCAGCAGAAGTTGCAAACTCAGATGCCTATTGAAGACAGGCAGACAATGTTAGAAATTGAAGTGTGTGGGTCTGTGAGACAGTAGGGAGTGGTGGGGACTATGGCAAACCCAAAGACACATGTATTGTTTAGTTTTGGCTGACTTAAGACTCGAAGTTTTCAGATCTTTGGATTTTTGTTATTTTTCATTGTTTTCAAATGAAACTGGAAATCTGTTTTCTATGTGACATTTCCCAGTTTTTAGAAAACTGTCTATAGCTTTATTGGCATAGGCCAAACAAAACATATCTATGAGATAGTTTGCAATTCTCTCTGTGGGCAGCCATGGTCAGGTATTAATTGTCCTTGTGAGAAACATACCTGTAAAATGTGAATAAAATTGGCTATATGGTAATTCATCAGCTATTTAGTAAATCTTCTTTTTTAATCTATAATTTCATTTTGCTGTTTACATAATTGCATTATTTCTAAAATTGCAACATGTAATTCCATGGAGGTATTGTTAAGCCAGGAATACTAATGTCCTGATGGACCCAGCAGACCACTGGGTAGTTATTCTTCAGTGTAGAAACAGGAATTCGGCTTCTCATACTGAGTTAACCTACACAGGCTGTATAGTATTGACCCCTGACAGGAGCTGTTATGTTTGTACTGAAAGATTTCATGTTTAACTTGAAACAAGGTATATGTTCCAAATTTCTGTGCTGGTTGTGGGGTCCTGTTTGAATTAGTAATTATCAGTTGAGCCAAGGTTCTTTCTATCTTCATGCTGCTTTGAATCGGCAAAGAAAATAAAACAAACAAGAAAACCACTAGCTTAAGTCCATAAACTGGAGTAATACTCACCCCGAAATATAATTTACAAAACTTTTCAACAAAAATTATGGATTATTTTAAACTTCCAGTTTGCTTTGTAAGTATACAGACTGTGTATATACATGAGAATGTATGTATTTGTGTGTATGTGTAGATATGTATACAGATTATACACATGCACATATGCATGTATCTATTATAGATGACATGGGTTAAACCTTTGCTAGGTTTTTATTTTAACCATTAATTCCCTTTTAAAAGCTTTTAAAAAAAGGATAGATTTCCTTTCTGTACCAATTACTTTGCTTCATGCTAGGAACAAGAAGAGTGAGTTCAATATAAATGATGTCTGTCTTGTAAGAAGCTCACAGTTTAGTAGGGGGCAGCAGTTAGCGGCTGACATTTAATGAGATTTTATTATGTGCCAGGCCCTTGCTAAGGCTTTTCATGAATTATTTCATTCAGTCTTTGCAATGCTGATATGACACCGGTGCTTTTATCATCTTCATTTTAAAGAGACCAAGCCCTGAGGTATTCAAGATCCCATAGTTACTAAATGGGGTTGGAATCAAGAAACATCTGATTCCAGAGCCCGGCCTCTCTTCTAGCTGCTCTTTGGTAGGGACCAACATGAGTTTGGCCTGGTTTCCAGGGCAAGGGGAAAACATTTACATTATTAATAGTATGATTTGAATTGATCCACTTAAATTTATTTATTTATTTTTGATGGCTGGCTGGTATAGGGATCAAATCCTGGACTTTGATGTTATCTGCACCATACTCCAACACACTGAGCTACAAGACCAGCATGATCTACTTAAATTTAACTTGTTATTTTACCATTCAATAAAAACATTCTAGAGAATACCATGTCTATTTCTTTTCTCCTTTTAATATTTGATCGGGCTATTGTAAATGGGAAAAGGTGGGTTTTTAAATATATTTAATAGGGATTATGTAACCTTTGGGTAGTCACTTAATATTTCTAGGTTCTAGTTTTCTCATATGTTGAAATTATGAGGTTGTAGGACTGTATATTAAAAAAGACTAGAAGGAAATACATCAAAATGCCAACATTGGTTATCTACAGATGGTGGAGTTAAAGGGTCTTTTGTTCTCTTGTTTGTACATATTCGGGCAGTCAAATGCTTTTTTTCCTGTACTCAGAGCCTCAGCTGCTTGCCCTCTCATCCAGGCTACTTTGGAATCAGCAAAGCCCCAAAAGGAAATGTAGGAGAGGATGGTGACCTCACTTTAGTGTCTTTCTGTCCAGGATGACAATTCCTCAAATCTGGCTGCCTTAGCAGCTCTCTCACTGTCATACAGCTAGCCCATCTTTTTTGTTTCTTTTTCAGTTTTGTTGGTGTATGGTGGGGCTCTGGGGACTGCATGTTGAACAGGTAGCCAGGAAAGTCTTTTTAGGTGGTCTGTGAACTGCGGAGTGTGAGCCACTGACTTTAGGAAGACTGTCCTTAATTCACTGATAATAGAGAAATAGTCTGGAGGTTAACAGAGGTTTGAAAGATGGTGTATTGCTGACAGTACTGTGGAAGTGAGGGGGGCTTTGGAGGGGAGGCTGTGGGGACAGTCTCTCAGTGAGAGCTGGAGAGGCCTCAGAGACCTCGGTAAGCAAAGGTGGAAAGAGGTGCAGAGAGAGGTGCCATGCAGGAGTGCTCTGGGGGCCTCGGCAGGTCTGAATGTGAGAGTGCCGGGAGGGGAACTTTGAAGTCCAGGTTTTGTGCCTCAGTGACTTAGTGTGGCACTACCGTTAAAAATGTGTTGAATTCTGGGGAAAAGCTGAGTTCGAGTGAGCACACCTTACGGATGCCAACCTCAAGAGCTGTTCTGGTTTGTAGATGATACGTCTTGCATGGTACCAATATCTTGCATGATGCAAACATCTAGGAAAACACAGTGCCCTCTTTTACTGCAGTGCTCTAAGTGTTTCATGTTTTAATGAAGTGTAAATATCATGCAGGTTGGCACATGAAATGTGTTAAAATAAGCTAGTGTTAGTTCTAATTCAGGCCCTCAAAGTCGAGTGTGAAAAGATGCAATCTACATGAATATAACACCCAGAATTATTTCTGTACAGCACATCCTAAGTCATAGACTACAAAATAAAATAGAAATAGAGTCTTAGAGGATGGCATGTGAATGGAGATAGGAAATCAGTGCTGATTAGTACAAGATGCAGCATGGCCTCACCCCTGAGGTCTTGTCCAGTGCTTGGTGAGATAGGCGGTTCTGGCTGTGTGACTGGCTGCAGGTGCAGTGTGGTGAGTGAGCCAATTCCTGGAGCTTAGTGTCTCCTTGGGGTTGCCGTAGCAAGTGCGTGAACAGAAGACCAACCAGGAGAGAACAGGGGTTGGAGGAACGGAAGGGGTGGAAGGTCCTTCCTCAGCACGCGTGATGTGGCCCGTTTTCCTATTCATCATTGGCCCAACTAACCTTTGGAAGTAGATGTGATTAATTCTGTGATTTCCCTCAGATAAAGTCAACAAATCCTTTACTTGATAGGATCAGCTTTAAAAGGATAGATTAGTTTTCTCATGACATCTTCCCCAGTGCTGTGCCTGGTTGATATTTCTAATAAGAAAAACTTGTGAATTTCTCATCTCTGATTTTTTTTTAATTGAAACTAACCCCATTTACCTGGTTCTGAAATGATGCCTCCTGTCTTTCACATTATTTCTAGCTAGCTCTGGAAATGAAGGTTTTGATGGGGTTCTGTGTCACTGGAACACTTTAGGAGCCATATAATCCAGTGTTCCTCACCCATCATCTAACTACTAGAGTGCCCTGTTAACTAGCACTTCCACCAAGTGTGGTAATGGTTGCTATTCACTGTGCATTCATTCAACACATTTTTTGAGTGTCTACTATGTGCCAGGTACTTTTCTAAGACCTGAGGATATGACACTGAACAAAGTAGACAATAGTTCCTATCTTCCTGGAGCTGATATTCTAGTGGGGGTGGGGACAATCAGTAGAATTCATAGCTCATCAGTGTGAAAGATGCTGTGGGGTAGGACCATTGGTGAATGCAGGAGGGGAGGGGATGCGGTTTTAACCAGCATGGCCAGGGAAAGATTTCAGTGAGCAATGTGGCCAAGAGGTGGAAGAACGTTCTGGGTAGAGGAAACAGCAAGTGTAAATGCCCTGAGACAGACAGTGCCTGACTTGTCGAAGGGGCAACGGGGCCAGTGAGGCTGGTGCAGAGTGAGTGAGGGAACAGGGAAGGCGAGGCCAGGTGGTGTGGAGCCTTAGAGATCTGGCAAATACCTTGGCTGAAATTCAGTTTTTTGGGGAACCACTAGAGGATTTTGAGCCAAGGAGTGATACCAGATTTATATTTTAAGATGATGCTGGCAGCTGTGCAAGCCTGGAATTAGTTCAGAGGCTATGGCAATCATCACATAAAAGATGACACTTGGGCCAGAAGGTAGCTGTGGCCACCGTGAGAAGTGGTCACATTCTAGGTATTCTGAGGGGCCAGTAGGATTTACTGAAGGATTGGATGTAGGTGTGAGAGGATACTCCTAAAGTGTTCGATCTGAGGAACTGGAAGGATAGAGTTGCCATCTACTGAGAGGTGGAAGAATGTGGGAGAAGCAGATTAAGGGAAGATCTGGGTTTTGAATTTGCAGTGCCTATTAGCCCACCACGTGAAGCAGGCAGTTGGATATATGTGTCTGGATTAATGGGGGAGGTTGACACTGCAGAGAAATTTGGTGGCCATCAGGGTGTAGATGGTTTTATATCTTTGAGACTGGCTGACATCACCAGGTAAGTGAGTGTAGGGAGACGAGAGAAGAGATCTGGGACATTCAGCCTTTAGAAGTCTGGGCGATGAGCAGCCAGCAAAGATTGCTGTGAAGTTGCTGCCAGGAAGTAGGAGGAGCACTAGGAGGGGGTGGTGTCCTGAAGGCAAGTGAAGAAGTTGTTCCCAGAAGGAGGGAGTGATCGCCCAGGGCAAAGACTGCGGCTGGGTCAGTGAGAGGAGGACTGAGAATTGACCCTGTTATTTAGGGGTGTGAAGGTCCTTGGTGAACTGGACGAGGTGGTTTTGGTGGGTTGGTGGGGCAAATAGCTGATGAGAATAAATTCAAGAACAAATGGGAGGAGCGGAGCTGATGTCCTGAGCCTCTTCCTGAATGAACACAGCTCCGTTGTGTTCTCAGGGTGACTTCAGTACTGAATGCGTTTTATTCTAATTCCTTTAAAATCTGTAATCAACTTTTGGAACAGATAACTGGTAACTGGATATTTGATAAATTGAGACATCTTATACCCTCCCTGAACTGGGTAACAGTACACTGTAGATGATGCAATACCCTATTTTAATACTAACAAAGCCATTCATTGAGTGAATGGCTGTGTACCAGTGGCTTCTACAGAGAAGAGTTATTCAGCAGAAATTGTCTTTCACCAGTTTTTTTTCCCATGTTGTTTTGGAAATGGAAATATGGAAGTGAGAGAGTAAATAACTCTCTCTCTGAGTTCTGTGTTATTCCAGAGCTTGCCCAGTTAAGTAAAAAAGATTTGTTATGGGTAGATCTAAAGCTTTGGAAGAATTCCTTGTTGCTAATGATTTACCTTTATATATTTTAAGATTTATCTGAAACATTCAGAATGCCGTGAAATCATATATAAGTAATGTCTGTTACAGCCTGTAGGTGGAAGCTATTCATTAGCAGGAAGGTTGGTGCAACTGGAGATAAACGAACTTCAAATATAATTCATCTACTATTTATTGAACACCTGTCATTTGTAATGTTCTCTTCTAGGTGCAGTGAACAAGACAGGGTCCTGTTGCTTTGGCATATTCAATCGAGTGGAATGTAGACCAGTCAGCAGGCGTTTAAGCTACAGGGCATCACAGAAGCACAGAGGAGGGATATCTAACTCAGATTTGAGTGGGCCCTGCACGGGAGGGCTTCCTGGAGGAGGGGACATCCAAATTGAGACCTGTAGGATGAGCATGAGGTAAATGAGCCTAGAGTAGGTGAAAGAATGTTCCCGGCAGAAAACTTTGCAGGCAAGAAATAACATGGCGCTTTGACATTTGCTAGCAACTAAAAGCACTGAGTTGTGCTGGATCTATTGTGAGGTGAGTAGAAATAGGTGTGGCTGGAGAGGTGGGAGTGCAGTGCTGGACCACCAGGGTCCTCGTTGTGATTCTGAGCAGGTGGAAACCAGTGAAAGACTTTCTATCTTCTAGTGGCCTTCCTTTGTGGAGGAAGTGTGTGTGCGCGTGTGTGTTCTTCAAAAAGTTCATGGAAGGAGTCATATTCTATTTAATTCAGTTTTCCATGGATTTTTTTGAAGTACTCCCTTATATATGTGTATAAAGCATATATACTCACACACATACATATAAATATATATATGTGTATTTTTTTTAAGCCTTCTACATGTCATTATTTGATTCAGAATTCTATCAGGCAGGCACTGGCCTCTCTTTGATGAAGTGTAACGCTATACTGGGATTTAGACCCAGATTGGACTGTTTGCCTCACTGTAGGGGGAGCCCCTAAATCTCAGGGGGAAATATCACTGAAAGGCTCTGTATAGAAAGGAACTTGACTCAGTGGGTATTTATTTCCTTTGATCTGTAAAATGAAAAACTTAAAAAAAAAAATGATCTGACTTTAGGCATAAGGAAACATAAAAACTCTTTATTTAGTGAAAGAAGGAACTACTAAAACATTGACTTGAGCTAAAAAAAAGAAATAGGAGCTTGGGTTGACAGGGGTGGGAGAGAAGAGGGAAGCCAGTGATGGATGGACGAGAACTAAGACTGAGTAAGCTCTGAGGGGGAGGTTTCCTGGAGGTCACACCTTGGGCTGTGGGTGTATTAGGTGTTATCACCTGTGAGCTGCTGCCCGTTGCTGATTAATGATTGATAATTGTTTCTAGCTGAGTATATAATGCAGTCTTTGTATGTTCTGAGACTTCACTCTAGTGGGGTCAACCAAATCATAGCATTTGTTGGAATTTATTCTCTACCAGTGGTCAGAAATATCATCTAAAGTTTAGAACTCCCCCTGCCCACCAAGGGTGCTCGAGCATGAATGATAAAGCAGCACAGTGCAGTTTTCCAACACTGCCCCCCCATTTCTACTTGGTGCCCTTGATACCTGTTCTTTACATGGGTATACCTATATGCAGTATGTTATAAGATGCATTTTGCATTGATCAGTATAAAGAGTGAGTTCATACCTAAGTGCTGAAAATACATACTCTGAACATTTCAGACCCAGGCCTAGATGAGTCATATACTTGCTATACTAGATCCAGAAGCAGCCATGTGGGTATTCACTTCTGAGTTCTGAACTCTGGAAGAAACACACAGGTTATACTTAAAACTAATGGGGCTTGATTATGGCAGGATAAAAAAACCCAGGAAACCACCTCTAAAGGGTGTGGTTGCTCTTTCTCTCTGCATTGTTTTCTAGATTGTTAGGGTGGTTGACATTGTCACAGCATTCCCAGGGTTAAACATATACTCAGTTCTGGGAAACCTTCCATTTTTGACAGTCCAAAGTTATAATTCAGTGGAATGTGGTTTTATGATAATTTAACAAGGTAAATTTTTAGTTTTTAATAGTCATCTTTTAAAAAAAGCAGCTCCAATTTTTCTGTTCCTATTCGCCCCCCTGCCCATGATTTCTGAATGTATGATCCCTTGGAGGTCACAGGTAGCTGTTATTTTAAATTTAAGTTTTGCACTCCTATCTGTATATCTTAGCAATTTGGAATTCTGTTTTGTACCTTCTTTTCATATCACTGGGCTTATTTTCACATCTGAAGGTGTTTTTGTTTCTCCTCCTTCATCTTTTAAAAAAATCCCTAGAATGGATATTACAAAAATATTTTAAGGAAGCATACAAATTGATACCTTTTTCATATTTTCTGATATTAAAATTAACTTTAACTTAAGATAATATGTAATGGTCCAGCCCTGCTTATAGAAATTTTATCTCCTAATGCCATGGTCTAATGAATCTAGGAGAAAAGGAATATTTTCTAAGGAGAACTAATAACAATGGAATAAAAAGTATAAATGCGTATAAGCAACCTTAAGAATTCAGGGAGAAATCTAAGAAAAATCTGCCTTATTAACTGCAACCATGGTAGACTTCCTAGAAGTGATAAATGAGGTGGACTCAATCTTTTATTATGACTTAGTTGTCATCAAAAGGTCTCAAAACAATTTTGTGGGTTAAGGTAGGTAATTGTCATACTTGGAGGTAACTATATAACAGTAATGTTATAGAAACATAAGACTGTCTTATTTTTCTTATAAAAGCGGGGTTCGTAGTTTAGATCTTATTGTTGTTATTGTTGGTTTTATTTGCTCTCTGCAGATCCAAAGTTATAGTGAAAGAGACATGCAAGGGCACTTCAAAAGTTTCTTGGAAAAATAGATTTAATATGAATCTTTCCAGGAGCTTTTTGAAGACCTCTTGTATTG
Source organism: Cynocephalus volans (assembly GCF_027409185.1). NCBI lineage: Eukaryota > Metazoa > Chordata > Mammalia > Dermoptera > Cynocephalidae > Cynocephalus > Cynocephalus volans. Next base: position 152,922,244 of record NC_084464.1, on the reverse strand, counting down.
TTGCAATGATGTAAGGAATAGAGTTGTTTGGTTTGTTTTCTGTTCTGTGTAGTTAACATTCTTTTTCTCTTTTAAAAATGATCATTTTCATCCCAAAGCCAAATAATTATGTTAACATTTGTTCTTGAGACAGGAGACAGTCAAGGGTGGTATCTGTTTATCTACTCAAATTAGGGCCGGGCAATAAAGGTCTTTGGTAAACACTTGGTAGGGAAGAAGGTAAAACCTGGAAGTCTCTCTGTCTAACAAGGCTGGCATCAGCTTCTAAAAATCATGGCTCTCACAGGAATGTGTCTGTTGCGGGTGAAGGTAGGAGAACACGCTTGTAGTTATTTACGTGCAATAGAGGAATACAGTAGTTGTTTTACTGTTACGGATTTTGCCTGGAGAGAAAATGTGTTCATGTATTCATTCATAGTTCCTCCTTTCTCTTTCTCTCTGTTATGGTTGTATAAATTTGTGTGTTTGTGTGTGGGGGCCATTTCTCATTTTCAGATATTAGTGGCTGTTGCGGTACTTACTACTCATTGGTTAAGGGCCAGGGCTGTAGATGACTGCTTAAGTTTGGATGCTTTACTGTCACTTACTGGATGTGTGATATTGGCCAAGTTAAATACATTATTTAGGCAACTAGCTTATATTTAAATTTGAGATCACACTCACACTAAATTTTCAATGTATGTGTTGAGGGTTTAATGCGGTAATGCAGGGGAAGCATTTAATACATTATCTGCCGTATTACAAATGCTTAATAAAATGCCAACTGTACCTAATAGGAATAAATGGGGGCCTACTACTTCCCTGTATACAAATGCTTATAGCAGTTTTGTTCATAATTTCCAACAATGGAGATAACCAAGATGTCCTTCTAAAAGGATACACATGCCATGTGGCATGTAATACTGCATAAACTACAGGGATATTCTGGAAAAAAAATTCACATCTTGAACAGGATAGTTTCAACTTCAAATTCAACAAGAACGCTCTGCCTTTTATGAATAATAAATTACACATCAATGAGAGGGATGGTAAAGAGAAAATTGAATCACATATCCTTTGCAGAGTGTGTTGATATAAAGTGGCACTGAAAAGAGGAGAAGCCAATTATACCTCTTAAACTTCACCATGTGGAGGGGTAATGGTAAATGATGTCTTAAAATGGTTTCCTTGGTTATTTGACTCACACAGTGTTCTGGGACTTGACAGCTGCTAACAGTGATATGTAAGAGAGTCACTGAATGGCAGAGGGAAGCTGCCCCAAAGGTGGGTCATATTTATTGTTTTATCACAGTTCATGTCCAAGATTTATTACATTTCCTGCTCTGCTGTGGCTTTTGATAACCGGTGAGCATGACGATAATGTGTGGGTGTGTCCACGGCGTACTGTGCACACCTCTGAGTAATCATCTTGGCAGAATAGCCCCACATGGAGAGTGCTCTGTCTCGCCAGGCCCAATTAAGGAAGCCAGCCCGGTTTCTTCTCGGGAGCCAAGAAGTAGTTTCATAAGATCTGCTCCTTTAAGCACTGTGGGAATCGCTATCAGTGGTGATTACCTCTGGTCCTTAGTCACCAGAGTTGCTTCCCTTAATTGCCAAATCATAGAAAGTCACAAACTTCTCAAAGGACTTTTAGGTTGCCTGTGCAAAGGGGAGGAAGAATGATCCTGCAGGTGTCGAGGAGGCACCTGGCAAGTAGGAAGGCGAGTGGTGTGGGACATGCTGAAGGTGTTAAGAAGACAGCTGGGCTTGCAGGAGCAAGACTCGTACCTGATGTTTGTCTGGGGAGGCGTGGGGTGTTGAATAAAAAGCTTAAAAGTTGACCTGATTTGTCTTTCTATAGATGAAGGAGACTTTTTTGTAAGGTATCTTTGAGCCAAGGGAGAAATAAATGTTTTTATATTTTAGTCACTGTGTTACTGTTACTTGAGTAATGATTAATGTAGAAAAGTTGTCTTAAAACTGGAAAAATCTACATGAGCCAGAGAAGGCCCTTTCTAACCCTTGAGAAACTGGCATATAATTTCTTCTGAATCACTCTCCAACTTAATATATTTGTCTAATTTTTTGTGTGTTAGGTAGTACTTTAAAAAATATATTCGTGAGATATCCATACCAGTTCCCTTCCCTCTAGCATGACAGCTTTAGAACTCTGTGTAGGGAGATGTGATGCAAAATTAATGGATTCCTGTATAGCATATTTTAGATGCTGTCAATTTTCAAGCTTGTACACTGAATTTAAAAGTTTAAAAAATTCACCAAAAAGATCCCATAAAGAGAGTTGAAATCCAAGCTCGTTGGTAGTGCTGCTTTCAGTGGAATTGACATCTTGTTCTCTGTTGAAGCAGTGCTGAGGAATCACCCCAACCCCCCTGTCCAAAGGCCTGGAACAGGCAGGCCAGCAGCACCACCAGGCCCGTATGGCTCGTTTACTTTGTTTATAAGCCTTAGGACCTGGGCTCGGCTGTCAGTGTTTCTGTGCTTGTTAAATTTGCAGAGGCCTTGCCTCAATCAACATGGTAGCAATTGATTTTTTTTTCTTCCAAATATTTACCCATTTTATTTGGAGGAGGGTGTAGGGGAAACTCATATTTAGGGTTGAGATGAGGGAGAAAGGAGGATCCTTACAGTGAAGAAATACTAGGTATTAGGCAATGCTAAGATGCTAATCCTGTTTAGGTCTGTGAACTGGAAGGCGGCCTGTGTATTAGGTAAACTGGGGAATTTCTTGACTTCTACTGGGTATGAAAGAAGAGACGGTGTCTTTCCTAGGATTGTGGTTTCAGCACTATGTTTTTTCTCCCATCACTAACTATAATTTTGAGGGTTGATGATGACCTGAGATCATTCAGCCCCAATACGTGTTCTTTTGTGTGAATAAATTGTTTCATTTTATATTAAAGACATTGTGGCCCAGAGAATTATGTGGCTCTAAGAGATAGTGGCAGGACTTAGATTAGAACTGAATTTTCCAGACTCTCAGTTCAGAATGTTCCTGATTATACTGTTTTCCCAACCTTGCCCTAATTGGCCCCCTCCCCCAAATCTCATAAAACATATGACTTTGTAGGTCCCACCCACCCTCAACACATCTAGGCTCTTTCTGTCTGGGATGCGGTTCCAATCAATATGCCTATTAACCATCTGTGATGTACAAGACTCGGTGTCTGGTTTTGGGGATCCAGGGCTGAGGAGTGCTCAGTCTGGCAGGGAAGAGAGACGTCAACACTAATTATTACACAGTGTGATCTGATGCATTCAGAATGGAGGTGTTGTTCAGGTCCAGGTGATGTTTAGAGGAGCACAAAATGAAGTGTGAGTGTGTGTGTTTTGTTTAGGAGACAGTTGCTTGAGGATGGTTTTAAAGGATAAGGGTCTTCTGGGTGAGAAGATTTAGAAACCTGAAAAGAGTCCACTGATGGTGTCGGAGTGTGCAGCTGGTAGTGGCGTAATGGCACGTTGCAGAGGTCAGTAGGTTGTTCTCACGTTATTCATCTTCTCCAGCCTGTTTCAGAATGGAAAGAGGTTGTTGGAAGTCCCTCCGTGATCCTCTGTTTTCCTTTAGGTTAAAGAATGTTAAATGTTTTTGAATATGATGGCTGTGTGACTCTGAGGAGGTCATGACTGGTGTGTACAGTCAGGTGCCTGGAGGCTCAGTGGCTTGGGTGTCATCACCGAGGAAGGTTTAGGAATAATGCTCTGGTTAGACTCAGAAATATAAAGGCAGCAGGCTCTGTCCAGAGCCTTCCCACCCTTCATCCAAGATGCCACTGGGGTCAAGGTGTGGATGCCGGTTTACGTGTTCAGCTTCTGGAACCAGACACAGCTGCCTTTCAGTGTTCACTGCCGTGGAGGAAACAGATAATGAATGACAGGAAACAGCTGCTTCTAACGTGGCAGGCAGAAGTGCAACCTCATGGAGCAGTCTGGTAATCATAAGAATATTAATGGAAAATCCTCTCTGATTAAAACATTTGGGAGCTATGGAATGAGATTTGTTTTTATAATTTATGCCTCCCCCCATTGTCTTTCGGTTGCCTGCAGCTTTTATTTTTATTTGTCAAATAATCCAGAAATACAGTACTTGGAAAAAGTTTAAACAACATAACTCTAGATAGGTTGGAAGAGGCAGCCCCTGCCCTACTAAACCCTTCTTTCTCAGAGTTGGGTGTCAGCACCTTCTAGAGCCCATCCTAGACATTTGCATACATGTTTATACTTATTTATACATAATTATTTTCTTCTGTATAAATGGATTTGGGTATAGTTTGATTCTGACCCATAGTTGTTGTTTTTTTTTAAATTTAACGTTGTCTTAAAGATCTCTGAGTCATTATATTTAGATCAACCTCACATTTTTAGAAGTAATTTCTATACAATCAAACTTAATTAACTTTATCAGTAATTTAGGAATGGCTGGATAAAAATCTAGGTGCCTCTTAGGAACAGGAAGGTGTCATGGTGCAACCGCATTGGGGCTGGACAGCAGACTCAGAATGTTTTATGGCAGGCTGGCTGGCACCTGGCAAAATATCCTGGGTCTGCCTGACAAGGGAGAATGATCTCCTGCTCTGAGAGTTTATTACTGTGGCACCAGTTCTGCTTAAAATAAATCTCATGCCAGGATCATATTTAAGTGAGAGGTGGCCTGACACACAGTCTTGGAGATCTCTAAGACACAGGGAGAATGTGAGACTTGTATCTTTCTCCAAAGATTGTTTCATAATTTTACGAGTATTTAAGAGAGGTTGGTCAATTTTTGACCTAAAGGGCAAGGTGCAAGGTAACTTCTTTGAATTTCAATACTGAGAAGTGGGACCCAGAATTGATAAGGGGGACCCTTTTGAAGGGGAAATAGGGCAGGTCATTGTTTCGTGACATTCATGGGCTGATGACATCGTGGGAAGCATTTGATGACAAATCGCTAAAGTTGTATTGTGGAGCTGAGCTTGCCAAGCCCCAGGAGACCCACTGGCTGGACTTGGCATTTTCGGCTACTCCCTGAAGCGCAGCAGCAATTGTCCCTGGAGCAGCAGTTGCTGTTGGAATGCCGTCATTATGACCTCAGTATGTGTTGTTTAGACAAAGGGGAAAGATGCTGTCCTGACTTGACAATTTGCCAGCCACCTGCTGTCATTCTATCTCTTTAGTGCTCTCTAAAGGTGATCAGAACCTAGTCGTCAGGTCTTCTTTAAAAATAACAAAGCACAGACATGTATAAAAACATATAGTATAAAAGATGATGTAATTATGAAGGAAACATGGCAGTATGTGCCCGATCTCCCTACTCTTGAAGGCATCGGGTCTCTTATTTCACATGGCCAGTTGCTGCCTTAAAGAGGGAAATTCTTGAGGAGAGGTGGACTTTTGTGATCCGTTACTTATTTTATTAGAGCTGACTGCTATCAAATAAGCATTGGAGGGACCTTTAAATTTCTTGTAGAGTGGGAATGTGTCATGGCTTTATAAAAAAATTATAATCACTAACTATGGTGGCACATCACAGTTAACTATTTTAATTTGGTTTTCAAGGAAACTGGGGTTTGTGGGATATAGAGAGGTTAAGAATATGGTGTATCTTCTGTTGGATGTGAAATTCCAATAGTCTCCCCCCTTTGACAGTGGACAACAAGGGACATGCTCACACAATGGCTAATATGGGTTCTTCAGACACTAGATTTGTGTTTTTTTTTTTTTTTTGGCAGTGGCCAGTATGGGGAGCTGAACCCTTGACCTTGGTGTTATAACACCACACTCTAACCAACTGAGCTAACCAGCTAGCCCTTAAGTTCCAAATTTATTCATTTATTAAACATCAACCAATTTGATCACAAGGAGAACAAACCAGGGAGACATCTTTGTTTCCCTATGTCTATTCTGCTCATGAGACCCTGCCACACTCAGAGGCTTTAGTTGTCTGGGGAAGTCACAGTCCAGGACAGGAGCCTCGTCTGTGTGGGGAGAAGGCAGAGCCATCCTGGGGGCAGAGTAGAAAACCCCGTGTTGAGTCCTTACTCCAACACTTACTGGCAGTATGACCTTGAGCATTTAGACCTTGAGAACTTGCTTTCACATCTGCAAAATGTGGATAATATAGTAGTAATAATAATAATACTACATCACAGGGTTGTTATGAGCATTAACGAGGCCCTGGGAGAGAGCGCCCGGCTCATGGATGAAATACAGAAAGGCCCAGAGAATAGTTGTTGTTTTATTTTTCTTTTATATTCCTTTGTCATGAAATAAGATGGCCCCAGCACCAGACGTCTGGTGCTTGGTTCTCAACACTGTTCACCGTGGATAACTTTCCGTTGCTGACAGCCAACAGAGAGAAAGTTTACTTCCCGCCAAATTACCCTTCTGGAATTGCAGCCATTCTGTGATTTATTTGCTTCTCTCCCTCCCCCGCCATGGCCGCTGCAGTACAGCAAACCCAGAGTCTGCTCAAGGGCAGAACTAATTTTAACCACAGTGCGAAGAAGTCTGGGGCTTGCGGGAAACCAACAATATACAGTTACAGTAAGTTGTATGAAGTCTCACGTTACTTTGGCACAAGTTTTAAATGTTGAAGTCTCTTCCAGGTGCTTCCTCCCACTTTATTTTTTATGAAGCCATATTGAAATCTGTAAATACAACCATTTCCCAGCGGGGACATCCATAGTTGTAGTTCAGCATTGCACATTCTTTTTGTTCATTTTAGCAGGGGGCTCGATTTGTGGGGTGCTCAGTGTCAGCCCTTTGCTGGCTCACGCATTCCTGACTGTGGCAGTAAGATCTGTGTTTATGTGAGAGATGGAAACGATTTATCCCCTCTTTCTTTGGTGCTTGAGTTAGGATGGAGCAGCTGAGCTCTTTTTCTTTATTTTCAAGGGGTCTTCAGCTTTGGAATTCTACTTCAGGCTTGAGGAGGGACAGCTGGTGGCATGGCTCAGGCTGCTCTACATGAGGTCTGGAGCACGTTTCTGCGGTTAGAACCCGACTCCAAACCCAGCACCCTTCCACCAAAAGGGGAGGCTCTGCTCTCACTTCTACAACTTTTATTTGTCCAACAATGAAAACCAAATGGAAACTAAAATAAGCGTGGAGGAACCTGCACTGAAAGAAGAATTTTTTACTCTGAATTTATCTCCTTGTTTGGGGATCCTCCATATGTCTTATGTCCTGGCTGATGCCTCTCCCTCCTCCCCTCCCCAATTGACCTTCTGCTTGGGTGTCCTAAGGATGGGGAAGGTGTACACTGAGTCGTTAAAGACCCAGAGTTTAACTACAGAAAAAGAAAAGCCCCCAAAGAGTGTATGTTCCTCTTCCCTTTTAAGCAATTTATCCTCCTAAAAAAGAAAGTTTTAATATATAGGCTTCAGGAAATGTTGTTTGTGACAATGATCATAGGCTATAAAGGAAAGTATAAGCTGCTTTCATCGTGTGCAACATGACGTTCTCATATGTCTTTAGCAGTCCTTTCAGTGTCTTGGCAGATAGAGTTTCTTCCTTCAGAGCATAATGTTTTTCCAGATGCAAAGTTATAGCTGCTTCATGTGCCATGATACATGGCTAGGTGTCAAGGTAATTTTACAGGGGGAGGAACCCAAAAGGATTTTTAAAACCTGTGGCTTTGAGGAAGAAAGGAGAGTTATTTTTACAAAGGGAGTTTTAAATAAAGGGACATTCATGGGTTTGTGCTTTCCTTGTGGTCAGATCTATTCAAAGATGGCATTGTAAAAAGAGGACCTGCATTTCATTCATTCATTAACTGAGTCCCTTAAGGTGCAGCTGTTGTGAAGGACCTGGTGCTCCCGATACAGGGACAAGTGTCACAGCTCTGGCCCTTAAGTAGCTCCGCTTTACCAGACACGTGAATAAACAGTGTGTGGGCCCCTTTGGTAGAAGGGAGATGATGGCTCTTGCTGGGGAGGGAGCAGGTGGGTGGCTGGTGTTCAGAGAAGGCCTCCTAAAGGAGGAGAAGCTGCAGGTGAGCCTGGAGGTTTAGGAGGCGTTTGCCAGATCAGGTAGGAGTGTAGGTGCATTGCAGGCAGCAGAGAGCAAATGCAGGTGGGGAGCGGCAAGCTGTTTTAGGAGGAGGGATCCCAACTCGGTGGGGCTGGAGTACAGGCTGTCAGGGGAGGAGATGCAGCAGAGCTGTGTGGCCAGAAAGCCCAGGGCCAGCTTTCAGAGGCCTTTGAAGGTCATATGGCCATGTCATTCCTGCAGGACTTCGCTCCCCTTACTAGAGAGGCCCCCTGTGATGAGTGTCACTGTTTATTTGCTCCCCCTGCTGTAGTCTTCTTCCTAGTGCTTAACACCTGATCTGTTACAGGTTCCTCTGCTGATCGTCAGTCTTCTATTCTTAGGATGGGAAATCCATGAGCAGGGATCTTTTCTGGTTATGGCTCAACCAGTGTCTGGAGTTGAGTGATGTTAGGAAGTATGGACTTCAGCCTCGGAATGAATGGTTGGGGAACCATACAAGGATCTAAGTCAGGGAGTCAGATGAGCATACTTGGGTGTTGGGAAGAGCACTGTGAATGATGAGACTTTGGGAAGGGAGCTCCTCCTGGGTGCATACTGAAGGGAAGGGAGGATGTTAGTGATCCCGCTCTTTGGGCTACTGTGGATGGGCCCAAGCTTTGCTGACCTGATTAGTTATCAATAGCCAGTGTCAATGCCCTTCTATAACAGGTATATTGAAGCTGTGCTAAAGATTACAGAGAAGCTTCAAGATTTTTTTTTTTCCACTCTGCAAAGTCAATAGCTGCCCAGGTATTCCCATAGAAGTCATGATGTTATAATCATTTTTGATAGTTCAATGACTGAAAAATCTTAATAAATTGTCTTTCTTTGAAATGCACTGAATGCTTTGAAATAAAGTGGGTTCCTTATGTAAAAATAGGCTTTGTTAGGCTGTTAAATTGGCTTCGAGACAGCTGACCTCATAGTCACGTGGGTTTTGCAGTTGGGTTGTTTGTAAAGTTAGAAAAGATAAGAAAATGGACATTCTGCTCTTCTTCTGAGAGAATTGATATCATGTATCATCCTGTTTACTGGGCTTGATAAGGAGACGAACTGTTCCATATACATTAATTTTTCTGATAACTGAACATCATCACTTTGACACAGACATTTTTCATTTTTCCCTTTGATATTAGATGGAAATCTTTCTAAAATGATTTTTTTTACTTGTGTTCACAGGGTGCATTTAACATGAGTTAACAATTTCTTCATTCCTTGTTTATGAAAGAATGAATTATATGCAATTATTGAAGTGTGTGGTTACTGTAATTGTAGAACCTACTGATACTTGTGTGACTAGTTGCCAAGTGGCCCCAGGATGCCATCTTTTCAAAGTTATTCTCCTTGGTTTTTAGGTAGCTGATGCTTCTAGCAGCCCTCCCCTGGGGCCTCTCTTAAATTTGCTCGACTTGTTTCTTGAAGTCCGGGAAACAAAATAACTTATTTGCTTTATAAGAAGAGAGTGGACAGGCTTTGGATGAGGGTCTGCCTGAGTAGTCCTTGGATTAAGTCAGCCAAGTGTTGACTTCATTGCATAGGTTTTGTTATATCTTTAACATTTCAAAGAGAGAAGACTCATTTTATATTTTTCAGGTCTTTCTAACATTGAACCATCTGTATCTGAAAAATAAATGATTGTAATATGATTACTTCTACTGGCAGTGCTTCTGGGCTTGCAGAATTTAAAAAAAAAAAAAGTCCCCAAGCTCTTTTACACTGTTTACCTAGAGGCATCTTAGCTGAGCTTGGTGGTTACAAGGTGCTTGAGGTGAGGTCACTAGAGGTGTTACTGAACTGAAGTTTTTTCCCATCATTGTTTACAGCGATTATTTTTTGTGCACCTACTACGTGTAAGGCACAGTGCACAGCACAAGGAAATGACTTCTTTCTAAGAATTTAAATTCTAGTTTGGAAGAAGAAGTAGTGGAGGAGAAATAACTACAATGCTTGGGATTTGTCACGGGGTGCCCGGGAGTAGCTCAGCCCCAGGGATGCCCATGGCTGAACAAGAGTCCCTCTCTCTCCAGAAGTCTGACCTTTGACTAGGAGTGCCACTTCCAAGGTGACTTAGATAGAGCTGAGAGCAAGGAGTTGGCTCCAGGAGAGTCTTCTCCGCAGAATCAGTCCCATTGGTCAGTGGAGTGGCATATGGTGGCCGGATCACCATCCCTATGTAAAAGCTTGTCTGTACATGCCAGGCGGGTGGGGAGGACAGCAGGGGCTGCAGGAGTCGAGTGGAGGTGCCACTCCATATGGGGAGGGGGGCTTGAAAACTTCCTGGAATGGGGAGAATGCTGGCTGGATCTTGTCTGATGAGAACAATCACTGCATTAAGGAAGGGGAGGTTGGTCAAGAGAAAGGTGGCCAGGAGTGGCGAGGTACGAGAAGGCCAGTGTGTTCTGCGACTCTGACGTGCTCTTCTCTGCACAGCTTCTCTGAGCAGCAGCCTGTCTTCCCTGTGGCTTCTGGAGTTGGGTGAACCTGGATCTCAAGACCAGTTCTTTCTAATTGTGCCATGTTCAGCAGTTTTCTTAGTCCTTCTACATCAATTTCCTCATGTGTAAAAGGGAGATAATAAGACTGATCTTGTGGACTCTACAGAAGAATAAATGAGACTTATATTTAACCCTGTACTATATAAACATGGTATATGCTCAGCAAATGGTAATTTCCTTGGGCCAGCGCTTCCTCGGGGCTCTGGCCTGGAGCCTCTCACGGCCCACCCTGGAGCCTCCCACGGCCCACAGGCTATGCCCACGTTCTGAATCACTCACAGCCACTGTCAGCTCAGCAGGTGCAAGAGGAAATGCATTACCTCACCTTCTTCCTACACTCTTGTCTCTCATGTCGCCATTTCCTGTCTGGTTTGAACCAGGTTGACCCTTGGCACCATCTTTGGTTAATTTTTGCCTTTCATGTGATGTTTCTAGTCAGTCATCTAATCCCGTCCATTTCCTTCTCTTGTGACGCCACGGTCCACACAGGTGCCGGCCTCACATCACTTCACGTTAGGAATTGCTTGCAGCTTTCTGAGGGCGTCCCTGACTTTAGCCAGCAACTGTCCATCTTGCACACTCTTCGAATGCTACTGATCTCCCCTGTCCTTCCGTGGTCCTTTGCTTTGGCTATATCTTTCCCATCTAACCTTGTTTTCCATTAGTTCCAGGAACAGTAATATTTATTTGTGCTTCTTGTGTGCCAAGTGTGTTCTAAGGAATTTATATTAGCCTATTTTCTTTCCTTCTTTCTTGTTTTTGTTTTTCTTTTGGCAGCTGGCCAGTACAGGGATTGAACTCTGGACCTTGATCTAATTAGCACTACACTCTAACCAACTGAGCTAACTTGCCAGTCCCCATTTTCTCTATAACAGCCATGAGGTAGGTAGTATCATTACTGCCATTTTGTAGTGGAGGAATTGAGGCACAGGGAAATTAAGTGATTGCCTAAGGTTGCACAGCTAGTCACTGTTTGAATCCAGACGACCTGGCTCCAGACCCCACGCTCTTAAGATTTGCCGTGTCTTCACTGTCTTCCATTGACCCATAAAAGCTCCTAGAGAACAGGGATTATGTCATCATCTCTGCTCACTGTGCCATGCTGACATGCAGGAGACACTCATGTCACGTGCTGTATCACTTCCCCACTCTCTCCTCCATGCTGTTCCCTCCCAGCGTCATGGCAGAGGCAGAAGAGGGTAAGAGCTCTGGGTGTGAACTCATCCAATTTGGGGTTCAGATTTCAGACACCTCCCAGCTATCAATGACCTCGTCCAGGTCATGTCTACTAAGCCACGGTTTTGCCCTGTAGAATGGGGTTAATAGTAGTGCCTACCTCCTAGAGTTTATTTGGAGAATAAATGAAATAATGTGAATCAGATGCTTCAGTCCTGTGCCTGGTACCTAGAGAAGATGGTCAACAAACAGGAGCTCTTCTAAGCAGTTGTGTTATGATACCCTCCCAGACACTTGTCATCTAACTTTTCTCCATTCTGTTAGGCCTGTTTCAACTCGTATGTGCTCTCTGGCACTTTTCTAACTTCTGAAGCTCATCAAGAACTAGATATTTGTTCCTGTTTTACCATTAATGAGCTCTGTGACCTTGAGCAGTTACTAAGTTTTGTAAGTCTCAGTTGTATCATGGTGACAGTGAAGGGTTCTTTGTGGATTAAGTTAGGATAATTATATCATGGTAAACACTCGGTAAATTTTGGTTTTCTTGCTTTCTTCCCTCCTTCATCACTAACTTTTCCTCCGCTGACCAGCAGGACTTCCATAAAAGCTCAGGGATAAACTCAGGTACCTAACAGGGTTGTTTGGGAGTTCCGTTGGAAGAAAGGGAAGTGTGCAGGGTGGACTGGATTGCAGCCAATTAGCAGGAACCTCTAGGAAGTTGTAGAGCCCTTGCCCTGTACCCTTTTGCTTTTTCAAAATGTCCTCCTAGTGGTAGTTCTAAACACGGCCAACCCTTGTACTGCAGAACAACGTTTTGACAGCCTTTGCACTCATTCATTCAACAGATAATTCTTGAATACCTAGTCTGTCCCAAGAGCTGTTCTAGCTGTTGGGGAAATGATGGTGACCAAATTACTCCTGGTTCTTGTTGTGATGGAGCTTTGCTGTGTTGAGGAGACAGACACCACCATGCAAATATTACATTATATAGCGAGATGTGCTATGAATGGAAAGTAAAGGTGCCATGAGATACATAATAAGGAGGATTTAGTGATGAGGTCCAGGGAAGTATTCCCAGTGGAAAGCATGTCTGAGCTGAGATCTGAGGACTGAGTAGAAGTACCCAGGTAAGGAGGCAATCAGTGGAATAACTTCAGATTTAATACTCACTTAAAAAAAAAATGTAACATACTATTTAGTATTTTATTAAGCTTGGATGATGACAGATGGCCATTAGTCTTAAAGTCTGGAAGTACTCAAATATGCTGTCACTGGCTGTTTTTATTTAACTTGTGTATAAATAGTATATGTGTTGGGCTAGGTGGGGGAGGCTGAGTTGTATTTAAGCACAACCAGCGCATTGTGTTTTTATTACACTCAGGGCCAGTTCTGTGAGTAAAGCCCATCCAGGCACTTTGTCACGTTATGGACAGCGTTGTCTGGGCTTGCCTGCTCAGGGCAGGTGCTTTTATTTTAATTTGTATTACGTATATTTGCTCTGAAAGTTGTTTTTGTTGAAACTTGAAAAGCCAGGTGCTTGCAGCTAGAGTATGGGCAGACTTAATGGAAATGTGCTGACCAATGTTTGGTAGCATGAGGAAGGGACACCGTCAGCCAAGTGTAATAGGCTACCGAAATGTGAGAGCTGCTGTAGAATTGTCTGTTAAACCCCCAGTGTGGTTGTCACTGTGGGACTCATTTTCTGACCTTCTCTTTCAGGAATGGTATTTCCTGAAATGTTACGGCAGGATCTCCCAAAGTCAGGCGCCTGTGGTAGCAGGAGAGAGGACGTTAGAAGGGTCATGGATGTGGCAGTGAATCATGGCCTGTCTCACGGTGTTGTCACCTTTCTGTCCAGTCTGTCTGATGAGGTCAAGGGGAGAGTGTGTTTGTAGCTGCCATTTCTTTAGTGCCTGTCATTTGCAAATCTTCTTTTTTTTTTTTTGTCTTTTTGTGACCGGCTGCACCGGCCATCCTTATATAGGATCCGAACCTGCGGTGGGAGCACTGCTGCGCTCCCAGAGCTGCACTCTCCCGAGTGCGCCACGGGGTCGGCCCTGCAAATCTTCTTTTTAATGTGAAGAGATATAGGACACAATCAGCTAGCTGACTTCACTCTGTATGATATTTGTGTTTATGATACTTCCTATTTATGGCAAGTGATACTAATTTATAGCAGTGATTTAAGGATTCCTTAAAAAAATGACATTAAAAATGAGTGATTTTTAATAATTAAGTAAATAATAATAGAAATGACACTTAGATTTGGCAAAAATCACGAGGGTGGTACTTGAATGACTGAAGTTTGGGAATACTGGCTTGGTGTAATCTGGATTGTTTTCTCCTGCTATATGGCATTTGGTTTCTTTTTCTGAGTACCTATTTAAAATTTGGATGTTAAAATCTGATAACACAGTAAGGTATTCCTTCATATCCACTAGTATGGCTAATATTCAAAAAGATGGATAATAATGAAGGTTGAAGACGTGGAGAAATTAGAACCTTCATAAATTGCTGGCAGAAATGTAAAACGGTGGTGCTCTTTTGACAAACAATTTGGCAGTTCCTCAAAAAGTTAAACATAGCGTTTCCATATGACTCAACAATTTTGTTCCTAAATATATACCCAAGATAACTGAAAACATGTATTCCTCCCCAAAATTGTACACACATATTCATAGCTTTATTCATGGATAAAAAAGTGATAGATCCATACAGTAGAATATTAGTCAGCTATGAAAAGGACTTCAGTACTGATGCATGCTGCAACATGGCTAACCTTGGAAAACACGATATGTGAAATAAGCCAGATACAAAAGGCCACATGTAGTGTGATTCAGTTTATAGGAAATGTTCAGAATAGGCAAATCCGTAGAGACAGAAAGTAGACTAATGATTGCAGGGTTTAGGAGGAAGAGGACATGGGGAGGGCTAATGGGTAGGGGGGTCTCTTTTTGGAGTAACAGGAATATTACAAGTGTAATATTAGAGGAATATTACTAGTGTAATAGAGTAATGGGACATTAGATAGTGGTGACAGTTGTACAACTTTGTGAATATACTAAAATCCAGTGAGTTGTACCTTTTATTTTTTATTTATTTTTTTACAGGTAAAATTAATTTAATTAAATTTTTCTGCTTTGTTTCTTTTTTTATTACACATATTTGTGGGGTACAAAGTTGACTATCAGTAGTTGTATACGATGTGTGATGATCAAGTCAGGGTAGTTAGCTTATTCATCATTACAATATGTAATCGTTCTTTGTGTCCTTTAATCAATTTCTCATTAACCCCCTTCCTTTCTCCCTCCCCTTCCCCCTTTCCGCCTCTAGTAAGCACAGTTCTGTTCTCTCCTTCTAAGAGTTCAACGTGTTATTGTGATTGTTGTTTCTTTCTCTCTCTCTCTCTTTATCATTTATTTGTTTATTTCTGGATTCAGCTCCCACTGACTTATGAGTGAGGACATGCTGTATTTCTCTTTCTGCACCTGGGTTGTTTCACATAACATAATTTTCTCCAGGTTCATCCATGTTGCTGCGAATGGCAGAATTTCATTCTTTTTTATGGCTGAGGAGTATTCCATTGTGTATATTTAGCACATTTTCCTTATCCGGTCATCCGTCGATGGACATTCAGGCTGGTTCCACAGCCTGGCTATTGTAAATAGAGCTGCAGGAAACACGGGGGTGCAGGTGTGCCTTCAACATGGTGATTCCCGTTCCTTTAACTATAAACCCAGCAGAGGGATTGGTAGATTGTCGGCAGTTCTATCTGTAGTTGTTTAAGGAACCTCTATACTGTTCCCATGAACTTTTTGAAGTATCCTTGTGTATCTTAAGAAAGATCTGGAATGAAAAAAACACATGTCTGGTCATAGAAGGCTTTTGGTGGTGGCTTTGTCTCTGTTGCCAGTGGAATGCGAATCATGTCACTGTCCTCTGTTATTAGCATGTTGCTTTTCTCTGTGGTGCCCATGATGCCTTTGGAGCCAGAATTCTAACACAGACTAATGTGAGTAAGTCCTAACCTGCTGTGCAAATCATAATATTATGTTTTTGTCCTCACAGTAGCACTCTGAGATCTGTGGATTATTTGTTATTTATCATTCATATGTAATTGGGGGGATAAGACTTAATGAAGTTGAGAGGTAGAGTAGGGGCTTGAACCTGGGTCTTTATACTTTACTATAATTTGTAAACAAATTGTCACATCCTTGAGAGGTGGCTGGTCAGAATTGCAAAATGGGGTCAAAGATGAGAAAATTCATTCTTGCCAGATTAACTCAGTTACTTAAGGATTTATTCTAATGAAACTTATCATTGATGCCACTGTAAATATTGACTCAAGATGTCTTTAACAGCCATAATAAAGTACTTCATAGTTTACAAAGCACTCTCAAACATGGTACTTCATGTTATCTTAGTTTAAAGCTGAGGAAACTGGGCTCTAGACATTAAATAACTGTCCCTGGACATGTAGGAAATCAAGAACTCACGCTGGCTCTGAAGCCCAAGTTGTCTGACTCTGTCCACTCTATTTTTATTTTCCATAATGCTGTCCTGTTGTTTTGGTATATGTGGATTCATTCATTCTTCATTCGTTCAATAGTTTCTTACTGTGCCTCCTATGAGCAAGAACCTAGGAGCTAGATACCCTGCAGGTAACAAAATAGGCAAGATCCCTAACTCTATGGTGCAGATGTTTTAGAAGGAGGTAGACAGACAGGAAGCCATAAGCCTATTAAACAAGGTAATTTATATAGTGATGTCTTCAGATGAAAAATTTTAAAAGGTGGTGTGATAGAAGGGACTATTATATGTAGATGGGCTTTTTTAGATTAGTGCGTGTGTGTGTGTGTACCAGGTACTTAAAAAAATTCGTGGAAAAATAGACTTAAAAGTAATACCAATCTTTCCATGAAGTTTTCGAAGTACCTTCGTATATACCAGATGCTTATCAACTTATGATGCAATTATATAGACCTAACCTACTGAACATCATAGCTTATCTAGTGTGCCTTAAACATGTTAAGAACACTTACATTGGACTACAGTTTGGCAAAATTATCTAACACAAAGCCTATTTTATAATAAAGTGTTGAATATCTCATGTAATTTGTTGAATACTGTACTGAAAGTGAAAAACAAAATGGTTTTATACACATAATCATAAGTCAGGGACCATCTGTACAATATATAGTAGTATATTTAAATAAATAATAAATATAAAAATAAATTTCAAATTAAATACTTTTACAATGGAAAACTGTCATTCTAGATGTGTGACTTTCCTATCAAGGTGATGCTGGAGGAAGGTTCTGGGGAGGCCCAGCAGCTAGTCTCACCTACCCCTTCCTTTTACCAGGTTCTTTACTCTGCCACAGGAAAGAATTCAAGAGCAGAGTCACAGTAGAAAGTGAGAATAGGTCTAATAAAACAAATAAGAGATACAGACATCACAGAGAAAGTGCAGCCTAGCTCCAGAGACAGAGCAGGGCCCACCCCAAGTTTAACACAAAAATAAGCAATATACATTTAAAGTTCAGTAGAGTGCAGGCTGGCTCAAGAGAGTGAGTAGCTGCTTGCTGAAAGTAAGTCTTGTACAAAAAGAAAGAAATACATGCTCCACAGGTACAACGCGTGTCAGCCCCAGAAAAGTGAGCAACGAACCCGCCTTCTGCTGGGATTTAGCTTTTATTGTCTCACTAATACATATTCATGCTATTTAATGAATATTCAACCAAGGGGGTGGTTCCCAGTTATGTAAAATAGTCTTGCACATGCTCAGTTGGTTTCTTTTTGGAGGATGCTCCTTGGTCAAATCCTATCACATGCCCAGACATATTCAAGAATATTTTGTGCTCTTTAGCACCCCTAGTGGAAGTTCATTCAAAGGACGAACTTCCTTCCACTGAGCATGCTTGGTTACCAGGGTTATATAATCCTTCTATACTGAGCATGCCAGGCCACTGGATTTGCATAAGCCAGCCCCCTGAGGTCTCAGTTTCCCCACTGTTGGTGTTGAAGATAGGTCTAACTGGAAACTGAATCTGCAGCTTTCCTCTAGGGGAGGGTCTAGAGGAGGAGCCTGAGACCTTGGGGAGTGGCTTGAAACCCAGAGGTGTGTCGTGAAACCTGAGCCCAGGGAAACTGAGCACCTCATATCTCAAAGGCATAATCCTCCTGCAGAATCACTTTGAGGGGTTACTTCTTAGGAATAGGACTATGGTCTTTGCTGGGGTGACTAAAGAACTGTGATAATTGTAAGAAGGTGGCGTCTTCTGTGATTTGTCCTCTTCAGGACCATCTGTCGACTATAGTGTTATTTCCTGAGAACCTCGGAAGGCACTGGTAAGCCCTATGCAGATGGATGTTACGTAGTAGCATCTAGCTGATGCATCTTTCCTGGCTAAATAAATCTAAGTTGGCTCAGGTGGAATTAACTCTTTGTTTGGGGGAAAATGCCATTCTTTTAGGACTCCCAAGCAGAAAGCTTTTGTCTGGTTGGTAGTACCATGCCTTTCTGAAACAAGAAACAGGCAAAAGAAGGATGGTGGGGATGTCAGTCTCGGATCTGTGAGTTCCCAGGGTGTTTGGAGAGGAGGGGGCAGGAGGTTGCATGAGAAAGGTTTCAGTGGCTGTCGGTGCACGTGAGGACTGGTTTTGGGAGTGATTGTCAAGGTCATCAGGGGCTCTAAATGGAAACAGAGTAGCCATCTAATCTGCATTTCCTCTTCCCAAAGTTTGGCCTCCCTTTTTTACCACCTCCTGCATTCTTATCCTGTTTGTTCTCTCTTTGTGTAACTCTTCTTCGTGGAGCTGTACTCCCTCATTTTCTTCCCTTTTGTAAAGAAACTCCAAGTGGGGGAGAATAACTCTATGTCTCTTTCTTCACTCATCCTTCCTCCCTCCTCCCCGCCTTGCTTTCTTTGAGGGGTGGCTCAGTGGTTTCCCCGAGGCCCAAACCTGGCCTGGACGTTGGAAGGGCAAACCCTCAAGTTTTACAGTATTTCCATATTTCTGCCAGTGCTGTTTCTCACGCTTGTGCGTGGGGCTGTGGGCAGGTGCTTCCTTTGTTCTGTGTGTGGTGAGACTCAAGTCAGTGCATGAACTGAGGGAACTGAGCTGCCCTCTGCTGAGGGGACACAGAGCCAGGTGTTCTGTTTCCATAGCCCTTGGGATGTACAGTAGGTGCTGACCTGCACTGACAGCTACTTGTCTTTTTCTCCTCTTACTGTCTCTCTCTGCCTGCCTTCTTCTGGGATACTGATGGCATACAGAAAGCTCGAAGTGCACAGCCTAATGTTCCATCCTTTCATTTAGCTCCAGAAAGGGATAACTTGACCTTTTCTAAATTAAACTTTTTGAAAAATAAGTTTGGGAAATAGCGGTAGGGAGTTTGTGAATTCCACAGATATTTAATCCTTTGAAGGCAGTCAGTTTTATCTCTTATGGTCCCCACTGGGCCAGTTTCTAGAGCCACATGCAAAAGTGAGAGAGGTAGGAAAGAATTCTATCAAGATTTCCTGGAAAAAATATATAGAGTACATCTCAGCTGTATTTTAGAGTGCTGTTAAGAAATTTGGGATACCCAACTTGCTGTAGACTGGTTTTTGGTATCTTTCAGTAACTCAAACAACTACACAGTAAAAAAAACAAATAACCCAATTAAAAAATGGGCAAAGGAGCTGAGCAGACATTTTTCAAAGGAAGACATACAGATGGCCAATAGGTACTTGAAAAAATGCTTAACATTACTAATCATCAGGGAAATGCAAATTAAATCCACATTGAGACATCATCTCACCCCAGTTAGGCTGGCTATAATAAAAAAGACTGAGAATAAGAGATGCTGCTGAGGATGTGGAGAAAGGGGACCCTCCTGCACTGTTGGTGGGACTGTAAATTAGTGCAGCCACTGTGGAAAACAGTACGGAAGTTTCTCAAACAGCTGCAGATGGATCTATCGTAGGATCCAGTAATCCTACTTCTGGGTAAAAGAAATCGAAATCATGTAGAAGGGATACCTGCACTCCCATGTTCATGGCAGCTCTATCTACAATAGTCAAGATATGGAAGCAACCTAAATGTCCATCGATGGATGACTGGATAAGGAAAATGTGGTATATATACACCATGGAATACTACTGAGCCATAAAAAAGAGTGAAATTCTGCCTTTTGTAGCAACATGGATGGGCTTGGAGAGAATTAATGCTAAGTGAGATAAGCCTAGCACAGAGGGATAAATACCACATGTGCTCACTCATACGTGGGAGCTAAGAGAGAAAGAAGGAAGGAAAGAAAGAGCACAGTGGTGCGTTGGACTTGCTGAGGGAGAGAACAGACCTAGGGTTGCTCGGAAGGTGGTGGGGGGGAGGCAGAGGGGGATTGGGGAGAGCTTGGGTGGGGAACATGGGGGATAATTGCAATTTGAGGTGGTGGGCATGCTGATAGTAGTGATCTGATCACAACATCTTGTGCAGAGGTGCTGACAGTCAGCTCTGTGCCCCATGAATAGGTATAATCAATAAAAATAAATAGATAGATAGATAAAATAAAAATTAAATAGGTTTAAAAAAATAAAAGCATTTTCTGGTCTGACCATCTGGGTGGGAAAGCCATTTGTATTTACATGATCATTACTATTTCTTACTGCAATCACAGACAATAAAGTCTTAGCTTAAATGACATGTAGAATTTCCTGTTATATAGACCTATACTTTCCTTAGATCAGCTGAAGGGGTGCTTTTCTTTTTTACTGAAACAAAACTGATTGTACATATCTGTGGGGTATTGCGTTGTATATCAACACCCGTGTGCAATATGTGATGCTCACATCAGGATAATCAACATTATACAATGTAATAATTTTTTGTGGCCCTTTACCAATTTCTTGCTAACACCTACCCCCCCCCCCATGCTTCCTATCTCTGGTGGCCTCAGTTCTGTTCTCTCCTTTTGAAAGTTCAATGAATTATTGTGATTGTTGTTTCTTTCCTTCCTTCCTTCCTTCCTTCCTTCCTTCCTTCCTTCCTCTTTCTTTTTTTTTTCTTTTCTTTTTATTGTTTTAGCTCCCACTTATGAGTGAGGATGTGTGGTATTTCTCTTTCTGTGCCTGGCTTATTTCACTTAACATAATTTTCTCTAAGTTCATCCATGCTGCTGCAAATGATGGAATTTCATTCCTTTTTATAACAGAATAGTATTCTGTCATGTATATATACCACATTTTCCTTATCCGGTTGTCCATCAGAGGACATTTAGGTTGACTCCAACTCTTGGCTGTTGTAAATAGAGCTGTGATAAACATGGGAGTGCAGGTGTCCCTTCAACATGATGATTTCCATGCTTGAAGGTTCTGAATTGTAGGATGGCAGGCGGCATGTGGCGGGGGGACCTCTGGCACCAGCCCCCTAGGGATGAGTCCTGGCTTTGTGTGGGCTTAGGCAGATCACCTCTCCTCTTGGTGTCTCAGCTCTACATCTCCAAGGTGGGGCGATTATTGTACACATTCAAGGGAACTATGGGGGGATATGGGGTTTTATATATATTAAGTCTTGGAAAAGCACCTGCCATGTAGTAAGTAACATTTAACTGTTTGCTGTGTAGTTTTATATATTCATTTTTCCTGATTCTAGTTTACTCTTTTGAATTTTATATCAAACTTGAGTTCTTTTTAACCATCGTCTTTGGCCATATATCAATCCTATTGTATTTTGTGTTAAAGATTTTAGAATTTGATTTAAGTTTTCAATTTTGCAGGCCTTAAGATGGAAACTCGTGTGTTTATTCACCAAACACAGACTCCTTTGAAGCTTTTCACCTGAGCTCCTTTCCATGCCATGATGTCACTCTTGAGAGGGTGCTGTCAGTTGAGGCTTTCCGGCTCATTCAGGCCTTTCACTTTCTTTAGTGTACTTCTTAGGTCTACCATGTGTACTGTATGTCAGTGTGAATGTTTCTGCATGTAGAATTCTTTTTTCTTTTGAGAAGCTCAGAAAGCCCTTTATACCTGTCTGCTCTCTTGGCCTCTGTGGGAGGGACGGCAGAGGGGGCATTGCTGTCCCTGCTGTCACGATGAAGCAGTGATCACAGGGAGGTTGATTGTCCTCTGTTCTGACAGTCAGTGCCAGCTGAGCCAACACAGGACCTGGTTTTCTGTAAATCAGATGCACAAATGCACTGTGCACACCACTGTATTTTAATAAGTACGGTACACAACCAAGGAGTGTAATAATGCTTTAAAATTCTGCTGTAATTCTGGGCCTGTGTGATCTTAGAATGTATTAACCTCAGAAGTACTATTTTTTCACATGTCAATCAACGTATAAAAATAGTGCCAATTATCTGTCCTCTTGATGGGAGCTGGCTTTGATGTTAGAGGACTTGACTTTTCTGTTAACAAGGGTTTGGGATGCAGGTGGTACCTTATTAATTTGAAGATGGGAGGAAGGTAGTTCAGAATCACAGAGATGTAGTGCTGGTGGGACCACAGGGTCACCTGCCCAGCACCTGCATTTTACACCTTGGCAAAGAGGCCGAGTGATCTGCTTGAGGTCACTTAGCTAGTAAGCGTTAGAGCCACAGGTCTAAATATTCTCCCCCCATGTAATATGATGGTGACTCTGGAAGATGAGAGCACCCATGACATTAATGTCACTCAAGTAGCCAATAGGACATGGAGCATTTTGCATTGGCCCCTAGAGTGTAGTAAAAACTGAGTTTTCTGGAGAACAAAGAGAAAACTTCAGTGAAGTCACTTGGGTAACTAGAGCTGACATCTCTTTAAGCTACAAATATCGCGAACTTGTGGAAGTTTTGTGAAGAACCTAAAAGATTTCTTCCCTCGCCACGCTGTGAGCTGTGAGGGTTGGGACCTTCTTTTTCTGATTTCCTATGGTGAATATTTACAGCCCTTGTCCCCAGGGTTGCAGAAGAAATGTCTTGCCAGTGAGTGAACAAAAGGAAGGTCCACTCAGGACATGACAGGTTGGGGGTCATCATGCGACCTTCATCAGCTCACACCTCTCTAAACTGTGATCTTCAACCTCAACAGGACTTTTCCTTCTTTTTTTCCCCTTTCATTCAACCAGTATACAAGTGCCTGCTTTGTGCCAGGCAAGTCACAAGGCATAAAGTGACTAATGAAGACATGCGTGGTCCCGGCTCTGTTCTGGAGAGGGAGAGAGGCCAACGCAGGTGAATGAAGGTGTACATACTCTCAGATGCCTGAAGTCCCACGAAGGGAACAAGAAGAGATGCAGCGCAGCCAGTAACAGGGATCGCAGGCTCCCTTTTAGGCCGCGATCAGCTGAGGCCTCCCTGCAGATGTGAGGTTTGAGCTGAGACTGGGCGATCAGGAGGAAAGAACATTCTAGGAAGAAGGAACATCAGGGGGAAAGGCCTTGGGGAAGAAGGGAGCTGGAGGTGCTTGGCCAGTGTCCCGCATGGTGGTTAGGGGACCGTGTGGCACAAGATGAAGTTGGAGAGGCCGGCAGCAGCCAGGCAGACCACACTGGACGGTGTGGCTGCGGATTTTATCCCCACTGCAGTGGGAAGCCAGCAGGGCTTGGAGCAAGGGAGTGACATTTCAGTTGTGTGTTGAGAAGGCTTTTATGAGCCTTGAAAAGATTTATATTAAATGAAAGAAGCCAATCACAAAAAACCATGTATTATATGATTCTATTTATGTGAAATGTGCAGAACCTGTTGTGTGGAACATCCAGGCTAATCCGTAGAGACAGGCAGTAGATTAGTGGTGGCCCAGGGTTGAGGGGGTGGCATGGGGGGAGGGACTGCTAATGGGTAGAGGTTTTTTGAGGGGCAGGGGAGTGTTAAAATGTTCTAAAATTGATTGTGGTATGATCGCACAACTCTGAATATACTAAAACCCATTGAATTGTGTTCTTTAAACAGGTGAATTATATGGTATGTGCATTATATCTCAATAAAGCAGTTATTATTTAAAAAAATTTAATAAGACTTTAACGCTGCCTGACAAACCTGCTCCATTGTTCTAGGCAGCTGTCCCCAGTGTAGCAGCTGTTTCGGCCCTTGTTCACCCTCCTTGTATCTGAGCACCCCCTTCTGTGCTTTAGATAGTAAAAGGCATCAGCTGCTGATAATGTCAGATTCCTGCCATCAAACCTTCAAATCTCCCCAGCCCACACTGGGTCCCAAGCTCTTTTCACAATTCTGGGAGATGGCTTTAAATCCTGACTCTGCCTTTTATTGGTTGTGTGACCTTAGACCAGTTATTTAAAAGCTCCCTAAGCCCCCATTTTTTTTTTTTTACTTTTTCTTTCACAAACACTTAAATAGCACTTACTGTGTACTTAACTGTATTTGTAAGTACTTTAAGAATATTAACTTATTTACACATTTTAACACATTTAATCATCCAATTAACCCCATGAGGTAGGTACTGTTATCCTATCCATTTTGTAGATGAGAAAAGTAAGGCACAGAGAAGTTAAGTGACATGCACAGGGTCACACAGCTGGGAAGTGATAGAGCTGAATTCAGGCAGTCTAGCTCCAGAGTGCATACTGCTTCTTTTGGCCAGTAAAATGGGCTTAATAGCTCCTACTTGCTTTGTTTAAAATCCTTTAATCTTCATTTACTTGAACAGTGACTGTGAATTATACCATTTTTGCAATGCTCTGCATGGTGTCTGAAACATAGAAGTACTTGGTATTAGAAGGTCTATAAATTAATGTACTTAAGTCCTTTTTCCCTCCATTCACTCCTTCATTGACCCTTTCAGGCCCTGCAAGGATTTGGTTGCCCAGTTGAGGTCTGGGTTTTGTCTTAGCTTTGCCTTTTTATTGATACTCTCTGAGTTTTGGTTTCCTCCTCTGTAAACTTCAGATAATAGTAACCTGGCCAGCATCCTCCCTGGGGTCATTGCAAGAATCAATGAGACGCCATCTGTGCAGGTGCTTTGTCAACTGTGCAGCCTCTATTGACGCAGGGGTTAAATTTAACATGCAGCCCCCAGGCCGTACCGATACCCGTGCAGTGGGTGCAGCTGAAACCCAGGTTCTAGGCTTGCTGCTGTGGCCACTGTCTGGTCCATGTGCTGGGTGCATTCTCCCCAGTGCTGTCAGCTTAAACTTCTGTGTGTGCGGGGAACTAGTTAATTCTACTCTTGATTCAGCATAAGCATGCTGGTGACAATAGTTGTAGCCAATATTTAGTTTTTAGACCAAATCTAATTTACAGTTTTGGCAAAATAAGCTGTGCTAGAAGGGGCAAAAAGTACAACTTATTGGGTAAAGTACATTCTTTCCTTCTGGTTCACATGTTACTCCTTCTTGCTCTTCCCCTCCTGTCCCCCTCTTTGGTCCAAGTTTTGCAAAGTTGGATACAAGGGTTTGGTGATTGAACTACAACAACCAACCTTGGAAAGTACATATTTCTTTTACCAGAATGTTGCAGTATGCTTTATGAGCATTTCTACAATCTTGTTTTTGTCTTTAGAATCTCTTGTTTTGCATTTTTTTGGTTTAACATCTACTGGGACATATATGTGTACAGATACTTCAAAAGTTCGTGGGAAAATATAATTAGAAGATAATAGTAATCTTTCTGTGAACTTTTTGAAGACCCCTCATATATGGATGTACACATGTGCGTACACACACATACACCTTCAGACATATAAGTCAGTGTTTTATGTCTTCCCTGCCTGTTGGGCTGGATCACAGACCCCCCTGCCCCTTCTTGTGCAGGTCGTGAGTCAGGTAGTTGAGAAAAGATTCTGGCAGCCGATAACAGGATAGATATGCTTTATTCTGACATGAGCTCTGCCGGCCAGTGGTTCAGAGCTGCTGCCTTTTTTACCAAAACTACACAACAATAGCAACAAGCCAAGGACCTTGTGGCCACGTATGCGCAATTACACTACTCTTATATAATGTTTACAATGGATGTGCTGAATCATACCCAGCTGGATATGAGGCAAGGGGGCCTGACTACACTGACTCCGTTTTCCTCACGCTGCCCCAGTATCTTTCAAGTTCATCATACATTTTGGGAGGTAGTGGGGGCAAGGGAAGAGGGCTGAACACTTAGGGTAGCCGTTATATTCTTTTTTTTTTTTTTTTTTGAAGAAAAGTCATAGCAAATTTTATTATATCATAGTTTTTACATGACATGGGAGCATTCAGAATGAAGACCCAAAGATATAGGGAAACTTGTTCATTTTCATGCTTAAGTTCTATGAGGCAGACACAGCTGTGTAGAAATGTGATTGGATAAGAAAGTCCAAGAATGTCTATTAATGCTAATAGACTGAACAGGGAAACCCAGCAAAGCCTGTTTATTCAGATTCTTCTTGGCCTCTCTGTGTAGCATTCATTCCTCCAGGGTATGGGGCAGGACTCTTTCTGGAAAGGCAGTCTTATGACCTACAATCAGACAAGGTAGGTCAGAGAATGTCTGTGTGGCTCGCTCCAAGACAGAAAGGCAGCGGGTGGGTAGAGGGGTGGGTTGGGGGTGGGGGGGTGGGGGATTAGAGGATTTCAATAACCCGCCTTGGGGGAGAGGGATCTTAGATCCTGTCTCTTGCCTCAGGGGAGAACGAGGCTGACAGGAGAGCAGGACAAGGACAGAGGAGAACTTTGCTTTTAAGGCTGCTTCTGAAGTGTGAACTTTGGGATATCATTTTCTGCATCCCAACATTCCCTGCTCTGAAACTTACAAAAGAAGTGTCACAATCCAGAACTTGGGTGGTGGATCGATTGTGTCATGAGCCACTGAATCCGTCTCTTGGTTCCAAGAATAGGCCAGTCAAGTTAAACAGTTAGAGGTTGTGTCTCATTTTAGGCAGAGGTATTGCACGTGGGTGTCTGCCAGTCAGGCTTCTATCAGATATTCAGTAAGAGGCATTTCTGTGGAAACAAAAGAAAACCAACGTTAATGGTTAGAATAAATTACAAACTCAGTTTTTGAGGCTGCCGTTATATTGAGTTCTGATCATCTCTTTAGATTGTTGACTCTTCAGTTGACTTATGATTTGCATGTCAGTTCTTTTTTAGTGATTTAGATCAACATAAATTTCTCCCCCCAAAAGCTATTTTGGACAACACTAACCCTGTCCTCTCCCCCGTCCCCACTCTGGGCTCTTCTTCCTCCATGACTAGGCATCGTTCAGCAACTCAGGATTCTGGGAGGGTCCCTTTCACAGTGGGTGGAAGTTGTGCAGAATCTGCTGGGGGTGGCACAGGGTAGGCGTGGTGGGCCTACAACTTTGAAGCCAAAGTTTCCTGGTGCAAATTTTCAGCTGGGATGCATTGCTTACCAGTTCAGAAACCTCAAACGAGGGCAGTTCATCCGACTGCTGTTTTCCACGTAACTTGAGAATCCTTGAGCTAAGGTATTCCTTCTATTTTTACTTCCTTAAATTATCCTGGCATAGATATGTTTGCTATTTCCAAGTTTTGTTTAAGTACTATATCTTCTACCCTATCTGAAACCCTAAGCGAGGTTGTTTCTTAGTTGCGTTGTCTGATGTCTTCAGAGTGACATACGTCTTAGAGACACGGGGTGCTGTCCAGAAAGTTGGGTTTGCTTGAAGAACAAACAAACAAGTGCTGTGTGACTGACTGTCCTTCTGCTCTGCCTGTTGGCACTTCTTGTAAGAAACCTAGCTATGGATTTGTTGCTATTTATCTGGTAGCTCTTCAGTGATGTGTAGACCAGCTTTTCCCAAATGGTTCAAAGTCCAAACTTTTACTTTGTCTTCAGCATTACTGTTCTTGCAGCTTGATATCCTAAAAAACAACCAGAGGTGTGTTCCTCCTCCTTGGAATCAGTTGCTCCATTCCATAAACAAAGTGAAGGTGCTGTGTTGGTCCTTCATCGAACTGCCCAGGCTTCTCCTTGGATGGATCTTTATTATGTATTTGGATTTCACGTGGCCTCTTCTTCAAAGGGAGCAGCAGTCTCAGTAATGAGCTTCATATGCTTGCAGCTCTTATCAGAGTAGAACACCTGACACACACACACACACACACGCACACACGCACACACGCGCACACACACGCACATGCACACACTTTTTTTTTTATATGGTTTGTCTCAAGACCAAGTTCATTCATTTACTATTTTTATTTATTTTTTAGCTCTGAGGATATTTGGGACTTAAGTTTCTGGGAAGTTTATTTCCTTTTCCATACTCTGCTCTTGTAAGTAAAGGTAACTTATATAGCTCAGACATAATGTAGAAGCATAGATTTTTAGACCTGGAAGAAACCCTAGAGGCTTTCTAATCCAGTTTTCAGACATTGTGTTTAGTTGTGGTACCTGTTCTTCAAGTTAAATTTAACCAGAAGCCTTGAAGGATGACTGATAAAATCAGAGCTGCAATTAGTAGTGTGTGTGGGTGTCAGTTCCAAGTGAAGCCTGCTAATCCACAGATGAGGAGCCTAAGAACCAGGACTAAGTGGCTTAGCCAGCATTTCCAGGTAGTGCATGGTGGACAGCCAGGATAAGAAATCGAGTTCCTTTCAATAGAAAACAAATGAGTGGTTGCCGGGACCATGGGCCTTGGGGAGGGAGTGGATAGCAAAGGGACACAAGGGAACTTTTTTAGGTGATAGAAATATTTATATCATGATCGTGGTGTGTTGACTTGATTGTGTATATTTGTCAAAACTCATCAAATTATACAGTGAAAATTGGTGAATTTTATTTTGTATAAATTAGGCCTCAAAAAACTGACTTAAAGAAAAAAGTAGATGAAAAGTTGTAAGGGGTCTCCCAAAACACATTCAGGTGTTTTATTGGCAGAAAGAGGAATAACATTTTCTCTGCTTGTCAATTCGTTGTCATTATTTAAAATGATTCATTCAAAAATATACAAAGAAAAGAAAAAAATCAGGTTCACTTAATTCCAGACTAGATTGTTCTAATCTGTTTTTCTGGTTGGTGGGTTTTTCCTCACTTTGTACTCATCACTGCTGTCATACCAAGAGTCTGCAAACCTTTTCTGTGAAGGGCCAGATAGTAAATATTTTAGGCTTTGTGTGCCATGAGATCTCTGTCTCAGCTACTCAACTCTGCTGCTGCAGCACAGAAGCAGCCAGAGATAATACATACGTGAAGAGTTGTGGCCACGTCCCAGGAAAACTTTACTTAAGGAACGGGTCGTGGGCTGGATATGACCTATGAGCTGTATTTACCAACCTGTGAATGATACTTTCGTTACTTTTGGAGAAACTCAGCCAAGTGGGCGTTCTCTGCATCCTCACCAGTAGGCTGGGTGTTATAGGAAGGTGGGACTGTAAGGAGGTTTGGGAGAGGATGGACCCTTAAGGGCTTGAGATGCTACGCTCAGCCAATGGACTTGGATCTGTAAAGGATAGGATGGTTTTGCTCAGATGGAATTTTAGAGGATGAATTAAGGGGAAGAAGGGACTGAGCATGGCAGCCAGTTTCTAGATTATTGTAGAGACTAAGGCAAGAGATGAGCCCTCATCCTTCCCATGTTTAGCTGTGACAGTGACCATGGGAAGGAGAGGAGGTAGTGAAGGGATACTTGGTAGGTACAATTGATAGTACTTGAATACCCAGTCCTAGGGGTTGAAGGATGTGAGGATTAGGAGAGGATGGCTCCAAGTTCATGGCTTAGAAAAACCCCAGGGTCATTGACCAAAATCAGAAAAACAGGAGAGAGGCAGGCTTGATGAGAAAGAAGAGTTCAGGCTGGGATGCGTTGAGTTTTAGATTGGAGAGCACAGTTTGGTGGCCTTCACTGTGTACTGTGCAGTCTGTTGATTTTTGATCACGCTTTTCCACAAGTAAATAATCTGTAAAGACACACCCACAATAAGCAGAGATTTATCTAGAAGTAATATGTACATTCTACTGTATTTGCATGTATGTTATAATATATAACATAAAAATAGACATTTTCAAAAGATAAGATGAAGAATAGTTTAAAAATCACAAGGCAGGTATATACTTAGGGTGTGATTCTTCATTAACATTAGGGGATGTGACACCACATTTCAAGTACTTCTTTACCGATCTGATCATCACAGATTGGAAATACCAATTCTACCATTTTTGGTAGCTTATGCTTGTATTATCTTCAAAGTATAGTTTATATTACAAGAATCTCTTAAGGACTTTGTCTATATTATGAGACCTAGTTGAATTAAAAGTAGATAATAAACTGCATTACAGCATAATAGGCTAAAAATGAGCCCTTTTGGGTTTTAGCCCCCTCCTGTTTCTCAGTACAAGAAGGGTCTTTGGGTACCCTATAATACATAGTACACAGGACGTCTGACTTCACAACTCAGTGACAGCGCTAGGGTCAGTGGTATATTGAATATTAGTAAAGCTGAGATTGTTTCTTACATTTTTGGATAAAATAATATAAGTTCTTGTGTTTTCTTTCCATGTTCAATAGAAAACCTTGTGTGTTCTCCCCACTAGACCACTGGTGTCGAGTTTGGTTAAGTCCTTGCTAGTTGATAAGATTTTTTTTTTTCCAGAGAAGAAGACAGATGATCTTGAGATGAAACTAGCTACTCCAAAATTTAAGGGGTAATTGTAGGGGGACAGGCCAATGAAGGAGAGAGAGGTATGGGGGCAGGCAAGGAGGGAGGAAAAGATTTCTGGAATGAAAAAGTTGACAACACCATCAAAACACTGTTAAGGACAGCAGAAGCAAGGACTGCAAATTATCCATCAGGCTGACAATTAGTGGGTCCGTGAAAACCAATGCAGAGCAGCTTCCATGGAGTAGTGGGGACAGGAGCCAGAAGGCATGAGTTTAGCCAACAGAAGGTCAGGGAACCTAGATATTAGGAGCTGATTGATTGCTCTTGAGAAATTTAGTGATAAAGAGTTGATATGATAGGGAGAGGAGTATTCTTTTTCTTTTTTATTTAGATGGAGGGCTGGGGAAGCACTTGAAGAGATGGGAGGTTGAAAATGCAAAAATCAGTGAGGATAAATTTAGGTCCTAGAGGAAGTGGGAGGGAGTGGGTTTGAAAATATAAAATGAGGACTTTGGAATGGGAGGAGAAAATAATCTTAATTTGCCACTGAAGTATGTAGGTGAGTTCATGTTTTGTAACAGGAAGAATTCCAATTCCTGGAAGTCTTGGGGTAGGTGGAGTAGGCGAGTATAGGGGACTTGAGGAAGGTTGGACATAGTCACTGTGTGGAATTAGGGGGATGACCAAAAAGAGACAGACTTCAAGCAGTATTTAGTGCCTGACTGAGATTAGACAGCATCTCTTAGACTGGTGTCAGTACTCCCGCCTGTTACTTATTATGTGTTTAGGGGCTCTTCGACAAGATGTGTTGGTCAGATTAAAGGTCAACTGCTTAGTCCCATAGGTTCTTTTCTCCTTAAAGCAGTGACTACAGACTCCAAACATAGAGGAAAAAAGAAAGAAAAAGTGAGCTTTGCATGCTACCGCTTGTCCTCCTGAGATCTGTGAATGAAGGTAGATCCTGATCCAAGGAACAAAGGTCATGGCTGTGGTTTCTCCACCCAGAACAGTTACAGAATATTCCGATGGGAGATACAGAATGGGGTTGTTCCAATAGCCTGCAGCCTTCTGAGGAAACTGGGTCCTTCCACGTCCAGGGGGAGGAACATGCTTCCACGGGTCCCTCAGTAGGTACAAAGGCTGGGTGCATGCCCTTTTGTCTTAGGCTGACTCTGGGAGGGGGCTCTTGGGGCTCCCCCACCCCCATTCCTAGAGGTACTGACTGGAGTTTTGACTCACTGAGAAAGGTCAGTCAGTCATGGGCCTGTCCAACCAGGCAAAAAGAATTCATCAATCCTTTAAAATTATATAGCTTAAAGTCAGAACACCCTGTGTTTCAAACATGGTATTATTGCTTAAACTCAAAATGCTGTATTTAAGTCAGTTTTATCAGCTAGTTTTAAAATTAAGGCCTACAGACATCAGCAAAACAAAACAGGAGCGACAAAAGAAAGTCATTTAAAGTTATGTCATTGAGTGACTCACCTCCTAAATGGGCACTCGGTTGTGCTACCAATACACCATCTTTCTGAATTTCAGTGTGCTCTGAAATCAGCTTTGTTCCCTTAGTCATATTATGGTCACACAGGAGCCAGAACATATTGAGCTTCAGTTTGAAACCTGACTTTTTATTCTTAGCAAGATGTCATGTTTGAGGGAATTTGTAACATACTGGACAGGGTGTCAGCAAGTTGGGAAGGCTGAAGAGCTTCAGTGTCAGGTCTTTACCATTTAGTGTCTTTAAAGGTGTTGGGAATTCTGAGAATATTCTAATTAGTTTAAAATATACCACCCAAGCCTTGTTTCCTTTCCTCTGGTTCAGATCATCAAAAACTGACCCTTGTCTTTTCGTAGCAGAGGCACGACCCCAGTAGAGTGCCTTGGGTGTGGTATTGCTCCATAAATTTTGTTGAATTAAATTGAATTTGTGTGCATCTGTGGTGATTCTCCTAGTTGAAGAATGCAGTCTACTCAAATTCTGTTGGAGCAAATCTTTTGCATCCTCTGTCACTTGTGTCCCTTGGAGGTTCTGAATGAGATGGGAGTCTACAAGCTTTAGTTAACCCAATTTCTGAATGAAAACAAAACAAATTACCCTCTGGTTAAAACATGCATTCGTGGTCAAAGGAGTCATATGAAATGCTGTAAAAGCCACTCTGGGCCCACTGTATTTGGAGAATCAGAGTGTCTGCAGACTGAGCCTGGTAGGCCAGAAGCATAGCTACCAAAGGGCGGCTGCATGGTACTTTCCACTGAAGTCATGATGGACTCTGCTTTCTGGGGCCTACTGAATGATGATTTTAGCCTTGTACAGAAATAAAAAGAGAATATCCCTAGATTTTTTTACATTGGGACATTTACTCTGACTTCTTAATCTTCATGTACATAATCCTTTCCACATTTGGGGGAGATT
Source organism: Cynocephalus volans (assembly GCF_027409185.1). Taxonomy (NCBI): domain Eukaryota; kingdom Metazoa; phylum Chordata; class Mammalia; order Dermoptera; family Cynocephalidae; genus Cynocephalus; species Cynocephalus volans. The sequence goes on along the minus strand of NC_084464.1, from coordinate 152,889,640 downwards.
AATTAATAAAAATCCATTCTTCGTACAAGGCAAGTATCTTGTCAGAGACTGGCACTGAGAGGTTCGGGGTTTAATTTTGTTTATATTTCTCTTTATGTGGAAATGACCTCCTTTAATCTTCAAACATCAAAACTCACAGCAAATACCTGTAACTGATGTCACAATCATGTTTCTTTATCTTTAGTTAGTGTTAGTTACTGACTTGCATCAGAAAATAAAGCAGCTTGCATTGGAAAATAAAAGCACTTTCGTGCATTGGTATGACATTAATATTTACCTGGAGTTCTCTTTCTTTATGCGTTCATTTGTTTATTTCACAAATATTAATTAAGCACCAGTAAAGATCTACTCTTCCCCAGTGGAATAAGCAATGAACAAAATGAATTCTCTGCTGTCACAGTGCTTCAGTTCTGATATAAATCATAAAACATTTTTAGGTGAAACCAGTGATTATTGCAGGCTTCCAAATTTGGGAACACTTTCCAGGGGAGGTCATAACATGGGCTGTTGAGATGTTGATTTATCTCCATTAAACTCTGTTCTAGAGAGGGCCACTAAGCATTTGGTAGTTTCTGTGTCTCTCTAGCAACCTTTATTCTGAACACTTAGAAAATGAAGGACGTGGATAAATCACATATTTTAAAAAATTTAACAAAATTTATAGAGTATTTTCTATGTGCTCTATAGTGCTTTAAGCTCTTTTAAAATACTAACATTTAGTTTTCATTACAATTCTACATATTGGGAAGTATCAGTCTCCCTGCTTTACAAATGAGGCAACGAGTGACTCGCCCTGGGTTACCCAGTTGGGAAGAAGGGGTCTCGGGCACCCGACCACTGCCCCGCTGCCTTCTACATCTGGGGTGAGAGATCCGTTTTTTTCCTTCTTGCATTTAGCATTTCTTTTAAATTTAGGTTTATTTACAGACAGCTTCAGTGACAGTGGAGGAGGTCTGGGCCCTCCCGTTCTATGGGCGCCTCTCCTTTTCAGTCACGATTCTTTCACAATGAGTTATGTGTTTCATTTAATTTGTGTGGAATTTGTTTAATCTAATTTTACTTAATTTTGTGTTTCTCTCGTTCCTGCTAGACTTTCTGTCAGTTCCTTGAAGCAGGAAACTGGCAAATAGGTACATTTGACAAATAAGTAAAAGATGCGGATTATTGCAAATTCTAAAACTATTAGATCAGTTTACTTGAAATGAAGGATTTCCTCCTCCTTTGTGGGACTGTGTAATAGTTTAATTTAGCCTTTTATAAGTGTTTAATTGTATTCTAAACAATAGGATAACTGGACAATAGGTCATAATGTATTGGAAAAATAAACCTCTGGGGGCAATGCTATTTAAAATCTAGCATATTCAATGTATGTGTACCTAGAGGGGAAAGTGTCTAAGCCACAATAGATTCTGTTTTTTATATAGGTAGCCACATGATGTTTCTACCCGATAGTTCTCCGGCATCTCAGGGAACTTTTGATTATTTGAGGTTACATTGCGTGTAGTACCTCAGGGCCCTCAAGGAAATTCTGGCCCATTTCTCAGGGACCTGTTCTTCAGTTCTCACTTTCTGATCATTTGCAAACTGCACCTGATTTAGAACCTTCCTCAGACCTCCTATCTCAACCTTCTTTTTGTGCCCTAAAATATTTCCTTAATGCTCTAAAGCTACTTCTGAGATCCTATTTCTTCAGTGAATTTTTTAGTTAATTAAAAGAGAAATCTGGCTTCATCTTTATTTTTCCTTATCATACAGGAATGAAGTTTAACGAACATCCATTGTACATGATATTTTTTTTACTTTAATTTTAATGGACTAAAATTTATTCCACACGTGAAAACTAATGTGAGTCTCTCAGTTTTATGCTTGTATTTTGAGCAACGAATGAGCTTGCTTAGCTCAGTAAACATCAATTTCAATTCCACTGGTCACGGGGCCTTGTTTACTTTAAGAAAAAGTTCATCACATGTGGATGAATATGAAATAAAATGTTATTAGGTTTGCACTGGTTTGCTCGGGTTGCATTAACAGAGTACCATAGACTGGGGGGCTGAAACAACAGAAATTAATTTTATCGCAGTTCTGGAGGCTGGAAGTCTGGAATCAAGGCGTGGGCAGGGCTGGCTTCTTCGGAGCCTCTTTTGCTGGTTTGTACATGGGCGTCTTTCCCCTGTGTTTTTGCGTGGACTTCTCTCTGTGCATGTCTGTGTCTTAATCTCCTCTTCTTATAAGGACCTCAGTCATATGGATTGAGCCCCCACCAATGATGTCATTTTAACATAAGCACCTCTTTAAAGACTCTCTCCAAATACATTCTGAGGTACTAGGGGTTGGGACTTCAACATATGAGTGTGGAGAGGGGACACAATTCAGGCACAACAGGATTTAAATATGTACCATAATTGTTCTAAACTTTTATGACAAATTGAAACAAAAATTCTTTTTAAAGCTTCAAAGTAGGCCAGCGAAGACAACGTCTTGAAGGAGGGGAGTGTGGAGGGTCTGGTTGTGATCTGGCTTAGAACTGGCTAAGTGATTTAGGGTAAAATTTATAGTAATTCATTTTTCAAATGTCTGCACTTTCCCAGCTTTTTACATTCAGTGAGATCTGAAGAATCTTTTAAGTACCTCTAAGATTCTGTGATTCTATTTTAATAACTGTTTTGTAATTAGACCTCACTGCTGATTTAGGTAAATGCCTGGAGAAGAATTTTTATAATCCTGTGTTATAATCCTGTTTTGCCAAGGAAAATGCAAAACAGCGAGGCTGTGTCCAACAGACCTTGATTTGAATTTGAGTTCTTTACTTCTGTATCAAGCAGGAGGAAATGGCTGTACAAATCCTTCTCTTGGCATCTTACCAGGTATGTGATTGTGAATGGGTTACACATCCTCCATCTTACCAGCTACGTGACTGTGGACAGGTTATGTATCCTCCATAAACCTTACTTTCTTTACCCGTAAAGTGGGAACAGAGTAGTTAGGAGGCTCTCCTCCAGTCTTGTCCCTGTCACTGTTGCCTGCTGCAGGTAGATACTGCCCCTCTGCAGACAGCTGACTCTGGGTGACCTGGTGCTGTGACAGCCTTTGCAGTCCAGGTGTGGCACTGGTCTCCACCCGCTGCCTGCCTCTCATGCCATGGAGGCCTCTTGCAGCTCGAGGTTGAGTGGAGCTGGGTTTGTATCAATGTCTCCAAACCCACCTGCTGTGGGATAGAGCCCTTCTGCTAGACACATGTCACTTCAGGGAGCATGGGCTGGTTCCAAGTGGTTACCATAAAATTAATTTTTTCTTACTTCCTATTCCTATATTTGCTGGTCCCAAATGGTTATCAGAAAACTCCTTTTCCTATATCTTATTACCAGGAGGCAAATGGTGAAAGTTTGTGGGACAGAGATGTAGTTTAGCCTCACACATCAGATTTCAAGATCCATGGGCTGCAGTATTGCCAAAAGTAAGTGCTGGACCTTGTGTCTACTTTCCAGCCTAGAGAAGTACCCACATTTCACAGCTTTTGTGAGGGTTAAATGCAATAAGTGTGTGTGTGTGTGTGTGTGTGTGTGTGTGTGTGTGTGTGTGTGTGTGTGTGTGTGTGTGTGTGTGTGTGTGTGTGTGTGTGTTGGGGTGGGGGACAGCACCATGCTTTCCACATGCTTCATTCTAGTTAAATTGGGTGTTTATCTTTTGTGTTGGGATTGAATTTATGTAAATCTAGTCTTTAAAACCCTAACGTGACTTTTTTTGTTTTTTTGATGGCTGGCTGGTACAGGGATCTGAACCCCTTGACCTTGGTGTTACAACACTGTGGTCTAACCAATGCAGCTAACTAAGGTGACTTTTAGCTCTAGGCTTGAATAGATCAATTGATTCAGGGTAAAATTTTGTTCTGGTAAAACCATTAAAACAAGTTGACCAGAGAGTTCTCTGTACAGGAATAAAGATTCCCAAGTTCAGTTTGGCTTACCCACTTTAGTCATTGTATAAGAGCATTAAAATATGACATTCTTGGCTGTAGTATTTGACTTGACCTGGAATAATTCCCATAAGTTAATCCATTTAACATTGCTTTTCTCTGGTACCACTGCTGATACTTCCTCTTTTAGACTCTGTATTCATCAGAACTTTTTCAGTTGCAAGGGACAGAAACTGAACACAAACAAGCTTAAGCTAAAAAGAGAATTCATTTAAATTTAAGTGAGAAATTCTAGGGGTAGAAGTATGTTTAAGCAGCGTTAGATCCAAGGGCATATAAGATATTATCGGAACATTTTCTCTCTCTCTCAATTGGATTTATTCTTGGCAAACAGATCAGAAAAATGACTGCCAGTATTGGCAAGGTTGTATCCTATGACTTCCAGTTGGAAAGGAAGAGCTTCTCTCTGCTGGTGTTATATATCAAATATCAGGGAAGATTTGATTGGTTCTGCTTGAGTCACACAGCCATCCTTTGCACCCATGACTGGCTGGTGTATAGAGTATTGTGGCCACCCTGGCCGTGTGCCACCACTGTGGCAAAAGCATCTTGATTAGCAAGCCCACTGGGATTACATGGGACGGGAGAGGGATGGTGTCCCAAAGGAAGGGTTGCTTAGCAAACAGATGACATGTGTCTGGTACACATAACTAGCATTTCACATCAGCAGAGGTTTAGTGTTTATTCCTTTAGTTTACAGGGAATGGAAAGACAACTATTATAAAATTGTGCCAGATCCATCTGAGAATTTTGAGCTCCCCATTTAAAAAACCCGTTTGCAATGAGAAGAGGTCATGCAAAAGCTGCCCATCAGGTGGAATATACATTATATAGTTGGTCAAATAGTGGCAGCGTAATTGATGGTTGCTGAGGTTGATTTCAATGTGGGTAATGTAAGTGAGGTTGATTGAAACGTGGGGATAAAGGAACAAAATGACAATGATTGACTTTTGTTCTTTTGGTAGGGTTGGATGACTGCCTGCAGCAGTATGTCCACAAGTTTGAACGGGAGAAGATAAATGGAGAGCAGCTGCTGCAGATTTCCCATCAGGATCTTGAGGAGCTTGGGGTCACGCGGATCGGACACCAGGAGCTTGTGTTGGAGGCTGTTGACCTTCTCTGTGCACTGGTTAGTTCAGGAAAAGGTGGTCTGTACCGTGATGGTGTTCTTCAGAACCTCATTCTCTTAAATCCTCATTGTTTGTGATTTAACGTATCATCATTTTCTTAACGATCCATTGAAGCAAAGCACGAGTTAAAGATAACATAAGAAGGGAAGAAAATAAATCATCTTCTACATTAGGGGTTGGTAAACTACGGCCTTCAAGTTAAATCTGGCCCACTATTTTTGTAAATAAAGTTTTATTGGAGCCCAGCTGTACCCATTCATTTATGGGTGTCTCTGGCTGCTTTCGTGTTACAGTGACAGAGTTGAGTAGTTGTAACAGGGGCCATCTGGTCCCCTGAAGCTCAAAATATTTACTATTTTGCCCTTTACAGAAAAAGGTAGCCTGTTACAGAAAATGTCTGTATTAGTCTTATTTTCTTATCTTTTATAAAGAATAGAAAGATGAAGTTAGTCCTGAATGAAAATGTCATCTTCGTAATTAAAATGAGAAATGGGTTCTGGTTTTCATGTCTGTTTTTCTTACTATAAAAAGCATTTGAATTTCATAGATATTTGTGATATTTCAATAATCACAAATTGTGAAATTTATGATATTTCAGATTTTAGTGCTTGAAATAATCTATGAAATGGTAGCTAGATGGGAAAAAGATGTGAACTTCATTACATTTTGCAGATGATTGAGCTTTGGCTGTAATGTGAGTGAAATCCTGCTGGGTCCTGATACTTGCATTACACCTGCGGCTGCATGGGGAGCTCCTTCAGGTGTGTGCTAACAACACCTGTAAGGGCATTTTGTGTGTAAACTTGTCGGCATGGGTGGGATTCAAGTCTGCCTGTCATGGTGCTGTGCTAAGCATGCAGTTTACTTAACTGCCAGGACTTGGACCAACTCTACAGCATTCAAGCTGGGTTAGTAATGCTCTGAACCCGAGCCAGGGGCATATACAATTACATCACTGAGAATGGTGGGAAAGAATGCGCTCGCGATTCTTTTGCCATTGCTGGTCTGCGTTCCGTTGATTATATAACACTTGCTGCATTGTGCGTATTCTTCTTCTTAAAATGGACAGAGACTTGTCTTCTGCTCTGAGATGCGCTGCTCTTGTTTAGGAAAGTACTGGGGAAATTATTTGTGGTTGATAAATGAGCTGCCACAAGGGAGATGCTTTGGCCAAGTGGTCTGAGCACTGGCCCGGGAGGCAGGATTTTTGCATTCTAATCCTGGCTCTGTGACATGCTACTCCCTCTGTGACCTCTGGGGAAACGCTGGCATCTGTTTTCTCCATCTGTACAGTAACACTCACCTTAGATGTGGCCGTGTGCTAATGTGTAAGTGGTTTGCACTGCTGAGAAGATGATGTCTGAGCATCCTGTTTATTATTAAAACTGGAGGTTTCTCATATTGTCAAATATGTTTGAGTTTCCTCCTGTACTCTCTGGGAACATGGCTTTTTGGTCTTTTCTGCTAAATGTTCTGCAGATTTGAATTGTTTCTTTCACTTTGCAGTAATACTTTTTGGACAGGTAAATTACTTCGAAATCCACAGTGTGGGAAATGAAGAGGCATGTTGCACAAATCAAGCGGTATGAGACACAGAACGGCTGCCTCTGGCATTCTCTGTGCTTTTTCCTCTTCCTTATGTCTTAAAATATTAGACAAAAAATGAACAAAGCTGGACAAATGCCAGAACCTAAAGCTGTGTTTTATCTCCTACAATTTCCTTCTAATTTCCTTTGCAGACCAAGCTTTGACCTCAGATTCATTCTGGGCCTGTTCTGTGCAACAGAGCGCCTCTGACTGCATTGAACAGGGGGCTTGTGGGGGAGGCACTTGAGGGGTCACAAATGAATGTGCCTTTTCTGGGCTGGGGAGGGTTTTAGTAGTTTTACTAAAATATCTTTAGCCTTGATATAATTTCCTTTTAAAAATTCTTATTATATTTCATATTCTAATAATACTATTTAATCCACTTAGACCATATAGATCTTCAGATATATAAAATGGTGATAACTTTTTGCTTTCAACAATCCATCCCCTGAGCAGTTAGTTAGTGTGTAATTGCAGTTGGCCCTCGTGTTATAAAAGAGGTTTTTATGTAAACTGAGTTTAGTGGATGTTGATTTTGTGATAGACAGGAAATGAATAGAATTAGAAGAAAGGACAGGGGCGGGGGAGGAAAAAACAAAACCACTGGAAAGTTTCGGAGCAAAAAGAAGGGCAGACAGAATGGATAGGGACCTAACAAGTGGAGTGCTATTGGTTCAGATTCCAAAACTGGTGAGCAGTGGCTCACAGATAGCTGGTCATGGTTAGAGAGCTAGGAGAGGAATCGCCTTGTGTGAACATTGACCTTGGCTGGCAGGAGCAGCTTAGGAGAGTGACCTGTATTATGAGGTGGAACCAGGACCACTTCCCAAAACTAAGTTAGAATCTGGACCCAATTTTTCTTCCTCTGTCTATGGCAGAGGAGCAGCTGAGACAGACTCTAGAGCTGCTCTTTCCAGTAGGATAGCTATTAGCCACATGTGACTATGAGTATTTAAATGAAAATTAGTTAAAATGCAATAAATTTCAGTCCTCAGTTGCACCAGCTACATTTCAAGTGCTCAGTAGCTACATGTGGCTAGTGACTACCATATTGGTCAACACAGATAAAGAAAATTTTCATCATTGTAGAAAGTTCTGTTGGACAGCATTGATCAAGAGGGTGTGGTTGAGAGTAACAAAATCTAACTGTAACTGATGTTCGTTGCCAAATCAGTGAGGCCCTAGTTTCCTGAGGACTGAGACAGGGACAGCTATGTTTTTTAAGGCTGAAGTAGGCTGAGAAGTGAACCAAGTTAGAATTAATTCATGTGTTAAGTGATGCTACCTAAAATTGTGGTCAAGTGAAATACCTGTAATGAATTTATCTGCCCACAGTGCTTAGGCACACTGGTGTACCCCTGAGATTATTTATTGCTCATCATTTACCCATGGCAAATCAATAAAAATGTTACCTTTTTTATGAGAAGAAATCATGCAGGAAGAGTCATCTTTGCTAGTAGTTTGTATTTGACTTGATCGTGCTTATGAGCGTATTAAATGCCTTAAGGAAAACTGTGAAGTGTATTTCTTAGGTTGCCACTTAATTGACCCAAGTTAATAATATGGCTTTGATTGTGTGTCTCTGGCACCTATTAATCCCTTGTGTCAGATCATAGTACAGGAGGAATGGGCAAGAAGGTAGAAGTTGGGTAAGGTTGTCCTTAGCTAAAATCTGTATAATCTTAAGGCACCAGAAGAGTGAGAATCTGGCCTCTTTCCTTTTCTCCCATCTACTGTGTGGCTTCCCCAGCCAGATCAGGAAAGGATCCCTAAACGTTGACTCTTAATAAAGGAAATCTCAGTAGAAGGGTTTTAGTATGTGTATAGATTTTCAGAGACTCCCTTCATTTGTTATGTAGTTTATATCTTCTTGATGCCTTATCTTAAAGCAGTTTCTGAAGGAGACTGATTTTAGGAAAAAGACTCATGAAAACAATCAAATTTGGTCTGAGGAATTATTCACTTTCTATCTTTCATTGTGGGGCACTTAAGTCAAAAATCCTTTCCTGATTATGTTTCTACAGTAGAGGTTCTTTTGAACTAATATAATCAGTTTCTTGTTCTCTCCTTATTGTGGAATGGGGTCAAAGAGGAAAGAACTTTCCTTCCTTTTTAAAATTATATTCTATTTTAGCTGTATCTGTCCATCTTTCCAGTTCCATTATTTGTTTTGGAAAATAAAGAATCAGAACAGAGTGAGCGGAAAATGAAGAGAGCCAGTCATGATCAGCCACCCTCCCCCTTTATTTCAATATTAAAAGTTGTAGGATTGTAGAAGATTGAGGTTTAAAGTTTCTTGCAAGAGTAAAATGCATGTAATCCGCTTTGAGTTCAAGAAGTTAATGTTGTGTATAGTAATAAAAGTTCTGAGTAATTTATGGTGACACTGACTATTGAAAGCCGACTTTCCTTTTAGTTCAAAACTCTTGGTTTAAGTTGGCAGGCTGAGTAATTGACTGAATGAGCGGAGTTCAGTCATAATCACAAGTCCCTCAAAACAAGCTGTGTCATGTGGGCTCTTTGTCCCCTCAATTGTGACTCTGATTCTTTGAATTTAAAAAGCCGTGTTGAAAATCCATCTTTTTATTTTGTCTTCTCTGTTGAAAGGCAATATCATATTTTAGTCGCTAGGATATAAAAGAAAAAAAAAGAATAAATATGAGATTTAGAAAGAACATGACTGTTAATACAGAACACTCATTATATTTTGAAATTTAGTTTCTTTTTTAAAGCTCATAAAAGACCATTTTCAGTTAATTTGTACTGCACTCCTTTCAAGATTTAGTTAGAACTAAAGTTTTTAAAATTATTTTTTATTTTACTGAGAAGCAACATAATTTACACTTCAAATAAAACCTATTTAAAGTTAGAATTGTTTTCATTAAAACTTCTGTTGTTAACAACTTACCATTGTTCAGCTTGCCCACTCCCCAAAAGTTTTAACAAACCTCCGAGTATATCGATGCTTTCTGTACCCTGATTTTCAAACATGGCTTGCCCCTCTCTGGCCCAGGTGGCTCAAATGGCTGAAGCCAGATGAAAGATGCTCCTAATATTTCAAAAGTGATGGAGCAGGACAGGATAGAATTTGGGGGAGTTAAGCAGCTTGTTGGTTTGTGCTGCATCCAAGATCAATGGCCAGTTTTCCTTATTCTTGTATAACATGCATTCTGTTTTGTCTTATCACTTGGCCCTTTCTTCAGCAGGGTGTGTGGAAGGGGGGATTTACAGCAGAGTGATCAAAAGCTTGTGCGCTAGATGCAGATTGCCCTGATTAGAATCCCAGCCTTACTCCTGATTAGCTGTATAACCTTGGAGAGTTTATTTACAGTTTCCGTGCCTCAGTTTTCTCACCTGTAATAAAGAGATAATAACATTTCCACCCTCATGGACTGTTTCCCTGAGATAATACATGTCAAACACTTGGCCCAGTTCCTGGCAAAGACTTAGTGTTCAATAATGTTAGCCATTATATTATCCCCAGTTTTCAAATGGCACCAGATTCTTGCTTTGGGATGCTATTGAGACAGTATAATATACCCCTTCACTTTTTGTTAAAATGATTAAATGATGTTAAAACATCAATTTAGGACATGTATGTGCAATTGAATTCAGAAATTCATATTCCATCTCCAAAGTCATTTCAGATTTATGTGTTGTTTCCTGAGATTGGTTATTTATCTGAAAAAAAGATTGTAGGTAGTATTGTCACATGAAATTGATTTTTTAAAAGCTCCCAAGTAAGTTGAACATTGTTCAAAAAGAGCACAGGTTAGAAGCTCGAGAGAGGGGAATTACATTGCAGGTGGGCTGACGTTTAGTTAGTGCTGCACTGTTTTATGTGAATCTCATCTGATGGAAATTCATCCATTCAATGAGTATATTATTATCTGCTGTTCTGGAAAGACAGCAGTGAGCAGTACACACAGAGCTCTGCTCCTGCAGACGTGTATCCCAGCAGAGGAGGACAGTGACACACACGGGGATTCAGATGGGGGCTCAAGTGGGTGAGATGCTAGAGAGTGACTTGCAGGGGTGACTCTGCTCCCAGGGGATGCATGGAAATGTCAGGAGGCATTTTTGGTTGTCACATCTGGGGAGAGGGTGTTACTACCTTCTAATGGGTAGAGGCCTGGGTACTGCTAAATATCATGCAATGCACCCCCACACCCACAGCTAAGACTTATCTGGCTCGCAATGACAGTAGGGCTGAGGTCGAGAAACCCTGCTGTAGATTAAATGATCAGGGAAGCCTTGTAGTGGAGGGGATATTTGGGCCAGGACCTAAGTGATGAGAGTTAGATGTTCATGCCAAGATTTGTGGGAAGAGCATTTTTGGAAGAGGAACTAGCAAGTTCCTGAGGCAGGAGCTGGCTGTGGGAGGAGCAGAGAGAGAAGCCTGGTGTGGCTGCAGTGGGTGGGGTGGGCCGTGGGTAGATCATGCAGGGTTTTGTGGTTGTGGTAGGAGTTTTTCACGTTACTTAGTGGGCTTTTGAATTACTACAAAAGTTAGGACATTGTTGATTGTTTTGAATTTTTCCCTTTGATTTTGTTTTCCACAGAATTATGGCCTTGAAACCGATAATATGAAGAACTTGATTCTGAAACTGCGAGCATCTTCCCACAATTTACATAATTACATAAGTAGCCGGCGGAAAAGTCCAGCTTATGATGGGAACTCCTCCCGCAAGCCCCCCAACGAGTTCCTGACCTCTGTGGTGGAGCTGATCGGTGCTGCGAAGGCCTTGTTAGCTTGGCTGGACCGGTAAGTTGCGGATGTGCCTTTTACTGTCCTGTAAAAGTAGGGTCTGAGATGCATAGAAGCCTCTACTTTGTTCTAGGAAAATGAATCATTATCTTTTTCATGTCCTTTTCACTGGAACTCAAGGATAGATTTTAGGGTTCCTTTGGAAGTCACTTAAAAGGCTAATAGCAGGAACAAATTAACCACAGTTTACAGAAGAGTGAAACTGTGCTATTAAGCATTAATGATTTGGTTGGTATGAAGACTGTTAGTTGACTTCTGAATGGATGTAAACTCTCTTGGCTCATTTTTGATGTGTTTTTATTTAGCATTGTCTCTTTCCTATTTAGATTTCTGTTTTAAGTGTTACTTGAGAGGAAACAGTTATGTAACAAATAATTTAAACTAGCCTGTTGTGTAGCTATGCTTGTCAACATACAGTGTGGGATTCCTCTAACCCTCTTTTTTTTTTTTTAAGAGGATTTTTGTTACTTTGTAGGGCTCCATTTACAGGGATCACTGATTTCTCAGTAACAAAGAACAAGATCATTCAGCTTTGCTTGGACCTGACCACTACAGTCCAGAAGGTCAGTAGCACGTCATTATCACTTTGGAAAGTTTTTTTCTCCTTTTCCCTTTTCCTCTTCTTCAAAGGATTTCCATGCAGGTATCCGCCCCCCCGCCCCTTGCTTTTTAAAATTACAACTGGAGAGAGATGAAAGGCTTTGAATTAGATTCATTGTACAGATAGATGATTTCTGTGCAAAATGGCCAGTGGCCTTTGAATCAAAGATTTCTTTTGTTTTAACAGTCCTGCGCTTCCTCTAAAAAGTCAGAACACTTAATTTTTTTAATATAAATTCTGGGGTAACTAAATTTCACTCGAATCTGTATTCTGAGTACTTTACTGTATCTGCTTCTGAATTTTCTTTTCATTTTACTTGTGGTTGCTGGACGATGCAGGTTACAATGCAGTAACAACCACAACACCTCAGCAGTTTATTCCTTGATTATTTATATTTAGGTTGGTCAGCTGGGGACTCTGCTGCTCTTCTGCTCACTTCAGGATGGGGGCTAACAGGACAACCAGCATCTCATGCTGCTTGTCCCTGTAGCAGAGAGACAGAACCTTGGAGATTCCCACACTGACAGATATTCTGGTTTGGAAGGGACACATGTCAATTTCACTCACGGCTGGTTGGCAAGACTTAGGTATCTTAGTAAGGGCTCAGGAAGTCTTATATCAGTCCATCTGTAACTTTTCTAGCTTCTGTGATCCTAACTTTAAAAAAAAATGTCTTATTAGACCATCAGTTCTTAAGACCACCTTCTGTCATATTATTTGGCATATAACAGACACTTGTGAAATGTTTTGAATTGAAATGAGGCTATAAAATGTAAGGAAGGATGTGTGTGTGTGTGTGTGTGTGAGTGTGTGTATTTTTTTTTTACATGTCCCATTTGGTTCTAAAATCCCGTGATTTCATGTTTGTTTTCACTGCTGATTTGGCAGAAATAAAGCACATCCTTCCCTCAGTCCTGACCATGTCATAACAGATGCAATTATGAAAAGCTGTGTGCTGTTTGTCTCTGGAACATGAGGAGCGAAGTCTGGCATGGCATGTGACAGTTGTTTGAGGTCCAGTCCTGGGCAGCCATTGAACTTAAAACACATGTATTTTTGAGGCCATGTTCTTAGAAAGGCGCTCAGAGCAACTAAAGTGGTACTGTGTCTTTGCTGTTTTTATGATGCATAAGGTAATTTTGACAAAAAGAGTCTGATACCACTTGTGATACATTGTTCATATAGCCAAGGAGTCCTGGCACTTGTGGCAAAAGGCATTTCCCATATACCTGGAGCATTCTTTTTCTTCTGTTTCCTTCTTCCCATGATATTCTGCCTCTTATTTTGATTTTTAGCAGAGTTTACTTATGATCACTTAAGTGAAAGTGTAAGAGTTAAACATTGTAATAGCAAATGGGAAAGTTTTGCTCATAGGTGCACTTTTGTTTTATTGTAAAGGGTCCTAGACTGGGTGAGCAATTCAGGCTTCCCCTGCTGTCATGTAGAGAGTGGACAGAAAGGGATGAAATTGAAGGCAGAGGTAGTCACATTTGTTTTCACAGATTGAATCCACTTTGCCTGAACAGGTTGATGTTGGCTTTGTAGGTATTTGGATGGTTCCTTTAACAAATATTTATATAGTACTTTTTGTCTGCAGCTGTTCTAGGCACTGGGAATACCATCGTGAATAAGCAGATAAAAAGTCCCTGACCACATGGAGCTTACAAGTCTCTGGGGGAAAGAGAAAATGGAAAGATAAATAAGCAAAATTGTGTGTATACATATGCATACATAGGGGTGTGTGTGTGTGTGTGTGTGTAGCTTTAAAGTTAGAGAAGTGCTACAGAGGGAAGGAACTCAGCAAGGACTGAGAGTGGAACACAGTTTGAGCTTTGTGGCTGGAGTGAGCCTCACTGTGAAGGCGACATTTGAGTAAGTTGATCGGTATAACGCTGTGTTTGTCTTCATGGGAGGGGCTTATTGTGTTATCTCAAGTGCTACTTTTCCTTGTAATGGTAGAGGTGTTGATAATTATGAGCTGGTGGTAAAGGAAGTCTGCCCGTAGGAGGTACAGATCCTGAGCTGATCCCATCAGAAGGGTGCCCAGTGAGCACCTTCAGCATATTCTCTACAGAGAGACAGCCATGTGTTCAGATCCCGCCTCTGCTATTAATTAGCCCTGGGACCTTGGGAGAGTCACTCACAACTTATCAGCCTCAATTTTTTCATCTGTAAAATAGGAATACTAATATTTATTTTAGTGGATGATTTGGTGGGATTTCTACCAGTTATTATTAAGTAAGAAAAAAGGCAAAAAAATTTATGATATGAGGACAAAGGGCGACCAAAAAATATTTAACATGCATGCATATATGTATTTGTAATATACATACATCCACAAACCTATATACCAAGGAATATGTGAATACAGTGGGCAGTTTGGAAGAAAGGTCGTGTTTACCCTGGCAGAGAGAGAGGGTGGGAGGGAACACAGGAGCTAAGCAAAAAAAGAAAGACGGAAGAAAAAATTTTATTTATGAAAATCATGTAAGAGGGCACTTCACAAAGTTCATGGAAGGCTGTGTATCGTCTTTTGATTCTGTTTTTTCATGAACTTTTTGAAGTACCCTCGTATATGACCACATTTATATATTTGTCTATAAATAGTTATAAAAGAAGTGTAAAATATTTTAAAAATACCTACTTCAAAGATTGTTGTGAAGATAAAGTGAGATATAACGTATTATAAACACAGTGCTTACTTACAAATACTAGCCTATTGTAGGAAATATAAAAATCTTAGCTTGTGCTGGTTTTCTGGAGCCAACTTGGTAATTTAAGGAGAGGAGATAAATATGTTGCTCTTATTTTCTGGCATTTTTTTGGTTTATTAAATTTGAACAATTTTTGGGAATTAAGACTGAGAATATCATTTTCTGAACATAGATGGAAAAAGATGTTTAGCTCCTGATGAGCATGTGTTTTCTGTAGTAATCGGAGAGCACAGGTACTTTGGCATATGCTGATATGTGCATGCGTGCACACACACAAACTAAAAATAGCAGACTTGGTGAGGAGTTGAATGTCGCTTTCAATGTGTGGTATGATGGTAGCAACGTGACCGAATGAGCGAGGGGACTTCACAGTCTCCTACAAGTGGGGTGCATAGAACAGTTTTCTCTAAACTTCTTGGCAGAAGATCTGTCGACTCTTTGGGAAGAAACCTGTCTTTTCCATTCATTCTTTTTAACTGGGGAATTGAAGGAATAAAAGTCATGTTTCTTTCTTTCCAGTAACAAGAGACATGTTCTTGAGCCTTTATTCTGTGTCCCTGCCTGTGAAGAGAGACATCTGCTTATCCTTTTCTTCCTTCCTCTCTTACATCTTGCCTACGTCCCTCACTTTCTCTGCATCCTTCCATCTAATAATAATTAACCAGTCTTCTGATTTGAAGGATGTCTTAGTCTGTTTGTGCTGCTATAACAAAATACCTGAGTCTGGGTAATTTATACAGAATAGAAATTTATTTCTCACAGTTCTGGAGGCTGAGAAGGTCAGGTTCAAGGCACCAGCACTTTTGGTGTCTGGTGTCCTCATGTGGGGAAAGGGATGAAAAAGGCAAAAGGGGACGAACATTGTGTCCTCACATGGCGGAAGAGCAAAAGAGAGCAAACTCATTCCCTTGAGTCCTTTTATAAGGGCCCTAATCGCATCTGTAAGGACTCCGCCCCCATGGCTTCCCCCTTCCTAGAGGTCCCACTTCTTGATACTATCGCACTGGCCATTAAGTTTCAACATAGGAAGTTTGGGGACACTTTCAGACCATATAACAAAGAAAAAATAGTTGCCCCTTTTTTCCCCTGTAAGGAAATTGCATACTTCTTTTGAGAATGCTCTCAAAAGGTAGTCCTATACCAAGTCCAAGGATAGATCTTCCTGTGTGATTTTGAGGCTATAATTTGAGATGAAGGAAACCAGAGTGGGAGGGGATGTTGATCTGTGTTTCCAGTCTGTCCTCCTCATGTTGCAATGACATGAAAACTGAAATAGTCATGGTAAGAGAGATCAAATGGCAGTGTCAGGGGCTCAGTTCCATCTGGAAAGAGATGGAAACATGAGCTATGTAAAGCCCAAGAAAACTGATGGAAGAAAGACAGCCATGGAAACAGAAAAGGCGATGAGCTCAGTCACTGAGTGCCGATTGTGTCTCTGGTGTGTACTACCCGCTTGACGTGTTATCACACTGAATTCTCAACAGTGCTCTGAGGTAGGCTTTGTTATTATCTTGTACAGGGAAGGAAATAGAGGCACAGAGAGGTTAAACATATTGCCTGAGGCTACTCTGTTGGTAAGAAGGTAGGGTGAGGAGGAGGAGCAGGGGGCAGGGGAGACGATTGGAGGCGAGGCTGTTGGCTGTCCAGGCTGGGTCTCTGCCAGTGAGGCTGGGCCTGTGCCTGCTGGTCCAGGTGACCAGGGACTGCAGCGAAGCTCAGCCTCCCTGTCTGACTCATGAGGGGGTAACTTGGTTCCAGTACCTCTTTTTTCCATTCTCTTCCCTTATGCCAAACAATGTGAAGTCAGCCTGCAGCTGCTTCCTCTTGGTGGGAATGGGTGTGGGGACCCATGTTCACGAGGTGGAAGGTGAAAAGGGAGCCTTTTCACACGCTGGCTTGAGTAGTGTGGGAGTCAGGACAGCTCCTTGTGCCCTTTGGCTCAGTCACCACAACAGGGAACCCATGTTCTTGGTGGCTTCTTGAATACATCAAAGAATCAAGTATTGGGAACCATGAAGTCACACTTCTGCTTTGACTCTTGGGCCCTGGTCTGTTGAGAGGAGCTCTCTGCTCCTGGGTGATGGCCTCCCAAGTATGATGTCATTTTGATATTTGTAATGAAGATCATAGATACAAATTCTTAGTTATATTTCTAGCACAAGACCATGTACTTATACTGTTTTCTAAAGTTGATATTTACTTAACTACTCTGTCAGACAGATTAATAGGGAATGAGCCATAATGTTAGTTGATGGTTTAGTTCCATGCACAAGATAGAGGTGGAAAAGCACATTTCTGAGCAATCATTATTCATGTTTTACAGAAGTTGCCTCTGCAGTTTGAATTTATAACATATATTTCAAAACCTTTTCAAACACTCTTTTTAAAGTGTTTTCTTCCTAGGATGCTCTTTTCCTGAGAGTCTGTATAAATTTTGGGAGCAGTAGAGTAACTACTATGTTTTCTACATTTTTATCTAGCAGAGAAAATAAAAAAATATTTTAAGACAACACTGAAAATCTGATTATTAAATCACATAGAATAGAAATTGGTACCATCCCACTCCTCGGTACGGGTTGAAATCCTCTGCTGAAAATCAGTTCTAGAAGGTTAACTGTTTAAGTTTCACATTGGCAGTTTCACTTTGGCAGCTTTTAGGCAGGACAATGGTGGTTCCTATAATCAGCTAACCTGGTTCATACAGTGTCCTGAGTCTTTTGTTCTTAAACTGGGTAAATAATGCTTTGCATTCCACCCTTTATTTAATGTCACCAATAGCATACCTCAAGACCACTTTTTTGGCAGTGTGTTAATGAGTGTTTTGTTGAACTTTTTCATCCATCAGGGACTGAAATATCTGATTTAATCTCAGTGGTGCTTAAAATAAACTTTTGTGGCTGAGTTTATTCAAGCCCTTATTTGAAAGATACTCTCCTAGGCAGGCTCAGAGCTAGGCTGCTGGCTTGTTGGCCCAGGGCTGGCTGAGCCCAGGGTCACAGTGAGAGCCACTTTCCCATTCTTGGACTTGGACTTCTGACTTACTGCTCTCTGGACAGCCTTCGCAGTAGGTGGATTTTAGTTGGTTGATTTTTGTAGGTTTCCAAATTAAATAAGTGGTCAAATGGGTTTCTCAGATTATAAGCTCCTTGGATGTGGGAAGAGGAGTGGGGCATGAGGGGAAGAGGGATGTCAACCTCCTTCACGCTCTGCCTTCTCTCTCCCATCTGGGTCTCCCAGGACTGCGCAGGCTGAGGCATGAGGGGCTTGTCAGGGACCATCTTGGGCTCCAGGAAATATCTAGAAAGCTAAGCCAGCAGGTTTTGAAAGTTTTTAGCTCTTATACTTAGTTTTCATTTTCTTCTTCCCCTTCTTTAGGATTGCCTTGTAGCAGACATGGAGGATAAAGTTTTAACTGTAGTAAGTATATGTTCTGGAAGTTATTGTAAAATTCCTTTTCCAAAGGCACTGGGGAATTATATTAATTAAAGTAAATGCATTTTGGCTGATTTGAAATATTGGCTTTTGGGATATGAGTCTGTTAATTTAGGTGGAAGAGGAGGAGTAAAAGTTATTTTAAAAAGACCAACTACTGTGAATATTCCTGTGCTTAAATTAGCTATATTTGGGTCTCTGTTTTGTTTTTTTTTGTGTGAACATTTCATCAGGGTGCAGTTATACATAAATTACTAGCTAGCTTGCTAATCAGGGTTAAAATGATGTACAAATTTCACTTTAGGACCATTTTGATTAAAAAAAAATCTTCACAAAAACCTTACGATGGAGGGGCATGTACTGTGGCTGTTTAAAGAGCATTTTGTAACCATTCATCATCACTTCCTCCTTTTGACATAAGCCAGCCTGTGTTCTTTTGATAAGGCCTTCCTCCTACTGATGTTGAGGAATTTAGCAATGAAACTGCTATAAATATATTTTCCATAAATAGGGAGGCTAAACAAATTGGAAGAATGTAAAAAGTGTCACTACTTGGATTCTCCCCTTTGGAAAGAAAATCATTCTTTGGAATTTCCTGATTTCTTTGGTTGGTTAATTTTGAAAGGTTAGATGAATCTGATTGGGAGAAATACCACATGTAACCACTGTGACTTCTACACAGAGACCACTTAATAAGGATCTTCACATTGCCTCTCCAGAGTTCCACCTTGTCAGTGTTTGGCATTCAGAGAATGTGGGTGATTGCTAAAAAGATCATAGCCCTAGATGTGAAATGCAAAACTATGAAGAAAACAGATAAAAGATAACATAGAAGAAAATCTAGGTAACCTTGGGTCTGGCAATGAGTTTTTGGGTAGAACACCAAAAGTACAATCTATGAAAGAGAAACTGATAGTGTAGACTTTCAGAACTCTGCTCTGCAAAATGCACTGTTAAGAGGATGAGAAGAAAAGCCAAAATATTTTCAAAACACTTATCAGATAAAGGACTTGTATCCAAAATATGCAAAGAACTCTTAAAACTCAATAATAAGAAAACAAACAACCAAATTAAAAAATGGGCAAAAGATCTAAACTGACACCTCACCAAAGAAGACATACAAATGGCAAATAAGCATATGAAAACATGTTCACTATCATTTGTAATTAGGGAATTAAAAATTAAAACAAGATGCTACTACACACCTATTAAAATGGCTAAAATCCAAAATGCTAACAACACCAGATGCTGGTGAGGATGTGGAGCAATCGGAACTCGCATTCATTGCCGGAGAGACTGTGAAATGGTACAGCCACTTTGGGGGAAAATTTGGCAACTTCTTACAAAACTAAACATATTCTTACCATATGGTTCAAGGAACTAAAAACTTTTGTTCGCAAAAATCTGCACAGACTGTTTATAGTAGCTTTATTTGTAATTGCCCAAAATTGGAAGTAAGCAAATGTTCTTCAATAGGTGAATGCATAAACAAACCATAGTGCTTCCATAAAATAGAATACTGTTTAATGATAAAAAGAAATGAGCTATCTAGTTGCGAAAAGATATGGAGGAAACTTAAATGCATATTGTTAATTGAAATAAGCCAGTTTAAAAAGGATACATGCTGTATAATTCCAATTATTTGATGTTCTGGAAAAAGCAAAACGATAGACAGTAAAAAGATCAGTCGTTGTCAAGTGTTCATGGTGAGGGAGGAGAAGACAGATAATTAGGTTGAGCACAGGGGATATTTAGGGCAGTGAAATTATTCTCTCTAATATTATAGTGATGGATACATGTCATTAGGCATTTGTCAAAACCCGTGGAATGTCTATCACAAAGAGTGAACCCTAATGTGAATTACAGACTTTAGTTAATAATGTTTTAGTATTGGTCCATCAATTGTAACAGATGTACCACACTAGGGCAAGATAATAATAGTAGGGGAAATGGTGGGGGGGGCAGGGTAGTAGTATACGGAAACTCAGTGTATTTTTTTGCTTAATTTTTCTGTAAACCTAAAACTGCTTTAAAAAGTAAAGTTTATTTTTTTAAAAAACAGTTCAGGCCTCCCTGCCCCCCATTTTTTTTTACCTTGTCAATATTTGGTATTCAGAGATTGTGAGTGATCACTAAAAATTCATGAAAGTGGCTGGGAATAGATGATTTTCCTTAACCACTGAAAGGAGATTTCTGCCTGGCCTGTGCTCTTCAATAGTCGTAAAGGAGTTAACATAAAAGCTTCACTTTTTAAAGAAAGCTGAAGTAGTGGCACCATTCCCACAGATTGCAAATACGGAATCCAAATGCCATGCATTCATTGAGCAGAATTATCAAAATGATTGCCGACCAGAGCTAAAGGTTCTAGGTGAAGTGCCTTTCTTTAAAAATCAGCTTGAGATAAACTTGGTTAATGATTGAACTTTCCTGACTATTTGCCTCTCTGATTCTAGGTCAAGGTTTTAAATGGCATATGTGACAAAACAATCCGATCTACTACGGATCCTGTTATGAGCCAGTGTGCATGCCTGGAGGAAGTTCACTTACCAAACGTTAGACCTGGGGAAGGCTTGGTAAGAATTCTAATAACACTTGTTTTATTTTCAAATAACACACACTGTCATTTAACAAAGTTTTTTTTTTTTTTTTAAATTCCTATTGCTGTCACTTCAATTCTGAATAGTAGAATTAAATTAGACTGCCTTCCATTATGTAGTTAGTGATTTGCTATCTTGAACTCTGTTTATATGTTTTATATATTCAAAGTATAAAAATGAATACAGTTTTAAAACTGTGTACTCATATCTTGAAGGAATTGTCTTAACAGTTTTATTTTTAGGACTTAGTGCAAAGAGATATAAAACATTTATACAAAGGAAAAATGGTCTCTGGCTACAAAAACAACATCTGCTCTGGAAGTCTCTATTAGCACTTAGATGGATGTGAAAAGGGACAGGTTGAAGGAAATAATTCTTAAAAAAGTTTAGAACTGTTTTGTAGGTAATGTATGAGCTGCATAATAACAGGCCCTGAGAATCCTGTGCATCAGATGATCTCCCAGTACCTAGTGTGCATCCTGTGGGATTAATTTGCTGAAATTAAGGTGAAGAAGCTGTGAGGTCTGCTGATTAGCTTGAAAGCTTTTGGTCAGAAAGAGTTTAAATCCTAGCTCTCCAGCGATTAATCTGTTTGCATGTTGGTTTCCTCATAGGGCTGTTGAAAGTATTAAATTAGATGATGAATGCCCAGTGCATAGCACGTGTGCATTAATTGTTGGTTGCAGCTACTGCTGCTGGCATTGTTGATGAGGGGGAAGACTGCCTAGTGTGTAGGTAGCTGTGGGAGATATTAAGGCAGAATCTGCCCTTAGACAGAAAAACAAGAATCAACCAAATGTCAACCAGCCTGCATTCTTAGCGAGTAGAAATATGCAACCTGATACTGCTTGGCTTCAAAGTAAATGATGGATTATAAAAGATCAAGTTTAAACAGGGAGGATGTCCTGGAGGTGAGTTTATAGTCAAACATTGGAGCAGATAAATGCCCAGAGTGGGCAGAAATGGAGTTGTCATTTCAGATGATGAAGTTGTACAAGCAGTGCCCTGGGAAGGGGAGTAGCATACATAGGGGAGAAGCTGATAGACTTGGGAATGAAGCAGCAGGACAGGAGAAGAGGGGGACGACCCCGAGGGCCTTGGTATGGGGTGAGACTCTCATTGCACAGTGGCGAGTGCTTCTGAGCAGGGCAAGGGTCAAAATGATTTCTAAGAAGGATCCTCATTATTTACAATATAGATGCCAGCGTGAGCAACTGCTTTTTGCTCTGTCTACTTTCTGCTCTCTTTCCCCATTTTATAACAGTTCAATAAAAACTGTGATACATGGTGTATCCGACTGCAGAAATGTTTCCTTGTGATGCGGTGTTCACCTCTGCATTGGCCTATCAGGCCTCTTCGGTGGGAGCGTGTTCTTCCTGATGCTTCCTTTAAAATGGAGGGGTGCCTGGTACTAATTTACTACTGACGAGGGTATTTCACAAAGTTCCTGAGAAAGTAGAACTAGAAGATCATACAAATCTTTCCATGAACTTTTTGAAGTATCTTCTTATGTTGTGTCATTTAATAATCCTCGTTTATACATCCCAGTTTGGGTTATTCGTGACTTGAATGTCAGCCTGCAGTTACTGCTGATACCAAATTTAAGTGAACATTGTGTCCCCAGACAAAAAGAGATGGTCAGGAAAGAACAGTCTTTGTTTGAAATGCTTCTCTCATTTAGCAGGTCTGAGAAAACTCCTACATCCTCAAAGTTGTGGCAAATTCTGTGCGCCTGGTACACAGATTATAATATCAAAGAGATCTCCTGTCTGATTTCTTTCCCTAGGGTTTCGATTTGTTTAGTTCGCCTTCAGCGCCCTTTGGATCTTGTTTCACAATGTTTCAGGAGGCTTAAAAATGAGTATTGTTTTGAAGGGACCATCTTTAATGTTTTATAAGTTTGTCTCCCTTGCAGCTATATCTAAATGTTGGAGTAATGAGTTAATGTATTTGTGACTCACTCTAGGGCATGTATATCAAATCCACTTATGACGGATTGCATGTGATTACTGGAACCACAGAAAATGTAAGTGTATCTCCCTTTAATGTAAAAGCTATTTTGTGTTTAAACAGATTTGACACAGAGTTTCTACTCTTTTTTTCCAACGTGTGCATGCTGTTTTATTATCTGTAGTAAGGGCATGGGTGCCTGTTTTGTTTACTTCTGTGGACAGGTACTGCTTATCACCAGCTGTTGTCAATTTATTATTTAAATTGTCTTTTGTTTCTCTTGTTCCCATCCCTTGCCCAGTTTTCACCCCCACTCTTGTGTTAATTATTCTTTTTGCACCCTGGAAGTGTTAAGCCATAAATACAAAAACAATGATCTTTTTGTTGTTGAAAATCACTCTCATAAGAACTGGGATTGGTGCCATATGTGTAAAATACAATTTTTTTGTTTAATGGAATTTTTATGTTTCCACAGCAGCTATTTTAGGATTTTTGCATGACATAGATTTTTTTTTTTAATAGAGCTGTGTTTCATAATATTTGGCATGATATTAAAATTTAGTTCCCCACGCCCCCCAATCCTTGGAATAGAAAAAGCAGGTCTGTTTCTACTGTGAGAGACTTTTGTAAATTGTTTACTTCCATCTGGAAGTTTTGCTACATGTAGGGGTTATTTCTTTAACCCCTCAAACATTTTTAATTTGTAAGAAATAGAGCTAGCTGAATGCTTTCTTCTGGCAACCTCCAATGTGGCTAGCTTTTGAATGACATTGATTTGAACCTAAAAATATTTGAATATCTTCCCTGGGTCTGTGTGAAGGAAACGTGTCTGGGGAATTAATCTGCTATTTAATCAACTAAAACAGGAGGAAATCATTTCTAATAGTAGGGGACATTTTTGGTAACTAGGTTTCTAATCTGGTGGAAATATATGTCTAATTTTGAGCTTCAGCTGCTAGGTCTTTTGATAAAAGAAAATGGTATGATCTTTGGTGAGTGTTTGTGATACGCACTTGGTTTTTGTAGTAAGAAAATGACGTGCTCGAGGCAGGCAATGAATTATGTGGTTCTGGAAGTTGAATGAGGAGAGGATAGTAGTGTCTTTAAGCATTCTCTGTTGAGCTGCAGCAAGAAAACACCAAGAATCACTAGGAATTTTTATACCGCGTCACCTGATAGGCAATAACAACACAGGAAGCTCTGCTTTTAGGTTTGGGATGGTGCTAAAGGAAAAACACATAATGCATTATAGGATTCATCCCTTATGCTTGTTGGAGACTTGGCATTTTTAGTTGAACCACGACATGACATGCTCATGTGCCACTGAGTACATGGTTTCGGAGTTGGATGGATTCAGATGGATGGTGAATGTCATTTCAGTTTTTAAGGAGTTGAAGTTTAGCATCTAGGAATTTGGTGATTCCATTGTTTGATTTAACCAGACCTGTGTGGTTCCAGACTCTCTCTGGCCTTGAAGCAGTTTCAATCTTAGATGTATTTACATGTGGAACATTATAATATCGCTACCAGAAGGCATAGAGATTCCTCCCTTCTGGCCTTCTCATTCCCTCTTTTTTTAAATGATGAGAGTTGAGTGAGAGATTAAACAAAGCTACTTTTGAATCAAATGAAATGTCATTAATGATATATCCCCCCAATTCCTACCAGAATCATGATACTGGTGATAGTTTCAGGGTTTACCTCGATGCAGTAGTCTATCCTAGCAGGAGGAGGTGGTAACCATTTGTTAAAAATCAAAAAAGGAATAAAAGAAAAAGAAAACTTGTCCTATTCTATCTGGTAATCTATTTAAAAACGTCACTCCCATTGCTTCAGTCATTCAGTTGTGTTTGAGTACCTGGAATGTGCTAGACATTGAGCTAAATCTTCTAGACAATGATAATAGTAACCTATTATCTATTATCTAAGCAGACTATAGATGGTAATAGTCTGCTTCTCGAGGGCTTCATCTGGATATTTTGCACTTAATGTTGGATATATTATATTTGAATAGTAGTAGAAAGTGCCAGCTCCATGTCAGCTTTCCAGCTGTCTCTTAAGGTCACTATAACTTCAGAGTCAGAATATTTTCAGGGAAGCCTAGTATGGTAGGTGGTAGTGGGCAGAAATCACCATGGAAGCCCAGTATGGTGGGTGGTAGTGGGCATTCCCACGTGAATTGTGTGCATATTCCTCTGTCTTGGGCTCCAGGCTGAAGCAATGCCAGCAAGCTATTCACAGGCCTCAGTCCATTTTCTTGGAGGTTACCTGAGAGGCCAGGTTCATTCCAAGGTCAGACTAACAGTATCTGGTGATTCTCTATCTGATTTCTTTTACTGATCATCTTCAAGACCTTGATAGGAGTCTTGACACAACCCTATCCGTACTCCTATCCCCCACCCCTGAGATTAGTTGAGAATTAGATTAGCCTCTGAAGAATGGGCACATTATTCTCCAGGTCACTGCCCTTCTGCAGCAGACCAGAACAAGCATCATTTTTCTGTCTCTGGTGAAGATAGGCAAGAGCTATTGCCCCAGGAAGAATTTTGCTATCAAGCACTCCCTTTCCCAGGGTTCTGCCAAGCACAAGTCTTGATCACTTGGTAGGACATTTGAGAAATAAATGCATGAGGATCGTTAGGAAGGGAAGTCAACTCAGGACATCGGTGCTTGTTTTTTAAGACTGCAAGTCACTATAAACAGGGAGTTCCTGGCCTCAGGGCCATCTTTTATAAAGTGAAGCTTATCTTAAATGAATCTCTTACCCAGGAAGATTAACTGGACTGTACTAATTAAGACTGTATTGATTTACTACAGTAGGCCTGTAGCTATGGGTTAAGCATCTGACACACAGGGGCAAAAAAGAACATAGATAAATTCATTTTTTAACAGTGACTCAAGAGACTCAAGATGGGCCATCTTCATGTGGTATCCACGTTGCTAGTCTCTCAGGTGAGGCACTGCTGGTTGCTACGGTGGCAGGTTAGATGTTTTAAAAAATAACCGTCACAGTTACCTGTGCCTTGCATTGGACCTAGATAAATCAAAGGGAATGTTTCTGTAGCTTGATGTTTCTTGCTGATTTCTTGTTGAGCCTGTCACAACAGTTGAGTGAGAAAATTCAGCAAGTGTGTCTCGAGTGTAGTTTCTGTCCCCTCCCCATGATCAAAGGTGCTATTTTTTTTTTTTTTTTTCAAGATAGTTGTAAGTAGTTTGAAGATTCAGCCAGCTACATAAGTTACAAAATTAAATACTCTGGCCTAAATAGTGCTTGATTTGAATTTGAAATCAAAGGTTTATTTTCCTCTTCTGTTGGTCATGAGATATGTTAAACAGAGAGTTCTAGGTTGCTTATATGGAGAAGAACACTATGGGCAAAATATTTGACAAATAGATTATATCCTTTTATATATTGTTGTTGCAAATTAATAGCAAGGAATTATTTGGGGGAAAGAAAGTCTGGACTTTGTTTTGAAACTGAAGACTCATGCATTTTGAATTTAATTTGAAAATGAAAAAAAAAATTTTCTTTTAAGGAATAAGTTTTCTGTTGCCAACAACTTTGTATTAAAAGCATTACGGTAATATGTAAAACAAGATTGAGTAAAAATAAGATTGAGTTTTAATAAGGAAATGAGATGACAGAGTTAGCAGGATTATCTTTATGTGTTAAACAGTTGGTCAGCTTTTGCAAGATTAATTTTGATAGGGATATGTGTAAGGTGTTTTTTAGATGAATCAATGGCTTTTATCAGCTAATCATTTCAAAAGTGTGTCTAGACTCTCCTCAGTAGGTTATTTGAACCTGTCTGTTCTGACAGATTATCGGGTATAACAGATACTCATAATATAGGTAACACAGTATTCAGATGTCAGGTTCTGTAGACTATGTAGTCTCAGGGGACTAAAGGACATGGAGTTTTTATTTTTCCTGAGAAAATTTTATTTCTGTTGCTAGTTGTCTACAGAAGAAAGAAGTAGAAGCAGTAAGAAATAGAAGGTTTAAAAAATTAAGATGGATTTTTTGTTTCTGTATAGTCTCCTGCAGACAGATCTCAGAAGATTCACGCTGGTGATGAAGTCATTCAAGTTAACCAGCAAACTGTGGTGAGTTTGTTCACTGAGACTTAATTTTCCCCTTTAGAACTCCTGATTAAATCTAAAGATATTTTGTTTAATTTTTTAAATGTGCAATTCATATCCTATTTTCTACTATTTTAAGTAGTGCTCAGATGAACATATTAGTAGCCGCCTCTTTGTGTCTTCCCATTTGTGCACAATTTGATTTCCTTGAGATAAATTCATAGATTTGATTTTTTTCATTATTCCTGAATAAGTCCTCCCTCATTTTTCTTCTTTGAAGGTGGGATGGCAGCTAAAAAATCTGGTGAGAAAATTGAGAGAGAATCCCACGGGAGTTGTGCTACTGCTTAAGAAACGTCCCACGGGTTCTTTCAACTTTACCCCTGCTCCCCTGAAAAACCTACGGTGGAAGCCACCTCTTGTGCAGGTATCTGTTACTCATTGTAAGCCTTCATCTAGATCAGCACATGGACAGTGTTGAATGTCTGATTTGTCTCCAGAAGAAGAAAAAACAAAAGATTAAGATTTGAAGGTGATTGGTTTCAGGAGTTTGTGTATAGTTATCCTATAATCCTGCTTATATGAAAATGTGCATTTTAGATCTGAACTAAGCAGGATGGTAGCCGGTAGCCATATATAACTGTTTAAATAATTAAATTTAAATTTAATGGAAAGTTCATTTTCTCAGTATCACTAGCCACATTTCAGGTGTTGACTATTCATTATGGCTGGTGGCTACCATATTGGACAGTGCAGATTTAGACATTGGCATCCTGGCAGAAAGTTCATTGCAGTCCTTCTCTCTCATTTCAAACACATACTTATATAACTGTCTACAGTTTGAACACTCATCTTAGATCAAAGGGGGTTGAGTCAGCAGCGCTTTCCCAAGGCAGGGGTGGGGACGGCGGGGGCAGTCCACCCAGCGGAGAAGGGGCATCACGCCATGGTGTAGACATCATTTAGAATGGCTGTTCTATGGTGATAACAAAAGACAAACTGACTTTGAGTGAGTTTTATTATTTAAATTCTCTTCAAACAATACACCCCCTTATTGCCTACTCCTGGTGGAGTAAACTCACTAACTACCCTCCTTGTTATGCCCACCAGTCCTTAGTGTTTATTTCCTAAACCAAGAATGAAAAGCAGTGACATCCTCATGTCCTTTTATGAGACTGAGATTACAATTCATTTATAATTGTCTGTGATTTTATTGTACATCTTCACATGGAAGGAACAGTGGTCTCAGGCCATCGATTTGGGCACTTTGTGAAGCAAAGCACCGGAAATACGTCTACAGGGGTAGCCTATGGGGAGGGGTTAAAATAAAGAGCACAAAGTAGAGGTGGGGCAAGAGGGGAACATGAAGCCACTTCTTAAGGAATAAGTGCGCATCGTTTTAAAATTTATTTTTTAAAATTTGGTAGATGCAAATTGTATACCAAGGGGTCTTCAGAAAATTCATGGAAAGATTCTTAATATCTTTTAATCCTATTTTTCCATAAACTTTTTGAAGTACCCTTGTCTTTACGGTGTACAGCACAAAAAAATGTTTTGAAATACGTTTCTATCATGGAATGGCCAAATCAAGGTCATGAATATGTGAATTATCTCACATACTATCATTTATTTGTGGTGAGAACACTTAAAATCTACTCTCTTAGCAATTTTCAGGAATACAATACATTGCTATGAACTGCAGTCACCATGTTATACAATAGATCTCTTGAACTTATTCCTCCTGCCGAACTGAAACTTTGTACCTTTTGACCAACATCTCTCCATGTCCCCTCCCCCTCAGTCGCTGGTAGTGCCATTCTGCTCTCTGCTTCTATGAGTTTGACTTTTTTTAGATTCCACATATAAATGAGATGATGGGGTATTTGTCTTTCTGTGCCTGGCTTATTTCAGTTAACATAATGTTCTCCAGTTTCATCCATGTTGTTGGAAATGGTAGGATTTCCTTCATATTCTGAGGCTGTTTAGTATCCCATGGTGTATATATACCACAATTTCTTTATCCATTCATCAACTGACAGACACTTAAGTTTATCGCGTATCTTGGTATCGTAAATAGTGCTGCAGTAAACGTGGGAGTGCAGATTTCTCTTTGACATACTGATTTCATTTCCTTTGAATATATATGTACTAGAGGGATTGCTGGATCACAAGGTAGTTCTATTTTTAATTTTTTGAGGGACCTCCATAGTGTTTTCCATACTGGCTGTACTAATTTACTTTCCCACCTACAGTGTTCAAGGGTTCCCATTTTTCTCCATCCTGCCAACACTTTAGTCTTTTTGATAATAGCCATTGCAACAGGTTTGAGGTGCTATCTCGTTGTGGTTTTAATTTGCATTTCCCTGATGATTAGTGATGTTAAGCATTTTTTCATATACCTGTTGGTCATTTGTATGTCTGCTTTTGAGAAATGTCTATCCAAGAACTTTGCCCATTTTTTAATCAGGTTATTTGTTTAATTGCTCTTGAGTTGTTTGAGACCCTTATATATTTTGGATATTAACCCCTTATCAGATGTGTGGTTTGCAAATATTTTGTCCCATTCTGCAGGTCATCTCTTCACTCTGTTGATTGTTTCCTTTCTTTTAGTTTGATATAATCCCATTTATCTGTTTTTGCTCTTGTTGCCTGTGCTTTTGGGGTCATATCCAAAAAATCATTGCCCATAACTGAACACATGAATCTCACCCCAGCTGCTTTAGTTTGCATTGATCACTATAAAATTTAAACATGTTTAAGTTTTTCTGGAATTCTTAGAATGTGATACTTCACATCATTGAGGTGCTTAATTCATCACAGATGATTGATGGAGTCCTACAATGTGCTAGCTCTGTTAGCTAATTGCACACAGTATAAATGTTGGGTTCTGAAGGTGTGGACTGTGTAGGTGAAGGTACCTCTTCCTGATAAGGTGGGAGCACTTTGGAACCTGGAAGGGCAGGTGGGATTTGTGTTGGCAGACGGAGGCGCTTATCACGGAGGAGATGAATGCTATTCTTTAAACACACTCACCCAGAAAACATGGACACACTTACTGCCATCAGGAAAGGGCAGTGTTTTAGATAAGGTTTCCTAGAAGCAGAGTCTGAGACAAAGATTCCTGCAAAAGCAATTTTTGAGGGTGTGGGCTTCAGGTAAAACTTGTTGGGGAGGGAGGAAGGCAGAGTAAGGAAGGGAAGCAGCAAGGGTGCTGTCTGAGGTCAA
Source organism: Cynocephalus volans (assembly GCF_027409185.1). NCBI lineage: Eukaryota > Metazoa > Chordata > Mammalia > Dermoptera > Cynocephalidae > Cynocephalus > Cynocephalus volans. The sequence continues at coordinate 152,859,580 of NC_084464.1, read as the reverse complement.
GTCTAGCCTTGGCCTGTCACACGGGGCGAAGGATCCTGGTGTAACCACACAGCCACAGGCTCTGGTGGCCTTGCTCAGAATCAGCACCTCTGGCAGCTGAGGACCATTCCCTGGAGAAGGGGTGGCTGTGAGCATTCAGCAGTCACCACTTACAGTGGCTGAGGTGGTCCTGGCTGGCAAAGAGACTTGGTGAGCTCCACAGCCCCTACCACAAGGAATGTGCAGCTCAGACTCCCTGGAGCCGAGGATTGGAGATCAAGTTGGACTGGTCAGCTGAGACTGTAGTGGCAGGTGGGGAGTGCAGGCTAAGGAGCAGGCGCTGCATCCCACAGGTAACAGGTGGGCAGCTGTTTCTGCATTGATATCTATTACTTTGCTAGGCTGCCATAACAAAGTGCCACAGACTGGGTGGTAGAAGGTTAAAATCTGCAGGGTTCTTTCATTCTGAGGCCTCCCTCTTTGGGAGCATCTATTCTCCCAAGGGAGCATCTATTCTGTGGAAATGTTCCAATTTACTTTGGCTTTTAAGATTTTGAGGGTCTGGATCCTGGCCCCATGGGTTCAGACATGGTCCAAGATTGACATATTGAGATGTTGGTCAGTTACATATTGAGTAGCATTGACAGATGATACGTTAGTGGCCAAGATCCAGGATATGGGGATTGTGCTATGGGAGACTGAAGACTAAGTCCCAGTCTCTCTGTGGCGTGACATCTCTCCTGAAAGTGAGCTGTCACTTTGTGCATCTCCTGGGGGCCACTTCTGCCTCCTTCCACACTAGCTATTCAGTCCTTCCAATCCTTACAATCCAGTTCACAGTCTTATTTCGGGGAGATCTTCCATCACAACCCAGGCTACACAGGGTTTAAAAGGTGGCTTTTTATGTCTGCCCAGGGCCTGGCACAATTCTCGCTGGCCCTCACTGTAAGATTTGCATGCCTTGAGTATAAGATTTCCTTGCTGACACTTTACCAGACAGAAAAAGTTTTGTCATTGTTAGACTGTAGAAGGGATAAGGCTGAAGGTCTTTCTTACACGAGATTTTAAAAAATAGGTCCTTTGAGACAAATAACGTACTTAAAATTAAGCTGTGTGGATTTTACATTTTTAAATTAACTTGTATGTATAATTATATATATATATATATATGATATGAAATTAAACAGTATAAGGTTGTGTACTCTCTATGCAAAAGCAGTTTTCTAGACCTTTTACTTGTATTCTCTCATTAATTCTCACACCTACCCTGTGTTGGTACTATTCTTGTCCCCATTTGTTCCCATTTTATAGACAAGGCACAGAGAAGCTGAGTAATTTGCTCATTGATACACAGCTAATAAATATAGCCAGGATCACACCCAGATGCTTAGAAAGTTCCAAACCCACCCTTTTAGTTCATAGTAGCGTTGCTAGTGATGTTCACGAACTAACTCATTTAATCCTCACTACAACTCTATGCGAGAGGTATTGTCAGTGTCACTCTTTTGCTCAGGAGGAAACTGAGGCACGGATGTTGAAGTGATTTGCTCAGAGCTAGAACCCTGGCACCTGGCTCCCGGGCCTGTACTTCTCACTACTGTGCATCTTGTCTTAGAAAACCCTCAGTTGATCCTGAGTGTTTCAGGGAAGCCTAGAAGTTGAGTGTTGCCAATAGCTGTAAACGCATGGATGGCCAGACGCCTGATGACATGCAGGGCTGGTGCTGGTTTGGGGAGCGGAGAGCTAGGCTGAGAATGATCTCTGAGTTGACCTCCACTCTTTTGCACTCCTGCGGTGCTCCTGTTTCAGACCTCACCTCCACCCACGACCACCCAGTCCCCAGAAAGCACCATGGATACCTCGCTGAAGAAGGAGAAGCCAGCCATCCTGGATCTTTACATTCCTCCTCCGCCAGCTGTTCCCTACTCTCCCCGGTATGTGAACGTCCCCTGCCAAGGTGTGCCCTTCTTCTGTCTGTGTAGGTTCTAAATGTGACGTAAAGACCATAAGGATCTGGAGAGAGGAAGTTGCTGAACTACAGCATGACATGGCTGAGTCTTGAAACTACTGTTACAAAGTTTCATCAGACTTGCTTTAGGAGAACTGTAGGGGTAGACCCAGGTTTTGTAGGGCTGTAAGTGATACAGTTTGGTAGGGAGGAGGCTCTTTAAGAAAATAATACGGAAATATCTTGTGAAAAATTTATGAAATCATATGCTTTTGGGAACACATGGCTGAGACTCTTCCTGGGGCCTTGACAGGGGCTGTCTGGGGGTTCCTGAAGCTTAAGTTTCATTAACTCCATGGTAAATTCATTTCTGGGGAGGAAGATAAAATTTCTGCGAGCTTAATTGCAGTTACAGCTTTATTTTGCTTAGAGAGATGTGTTCTTCATAGGACTTTTTAAAAAACCATGTGAGTTTAGGTGTGGACTCCATATTAGCACGTGTGCATGTCTATTATAAATTCTTAAAGATAGTTACTTTCTTAATAGCTCTTTTAAATTTTATATGGTGTAATGGGGATGGTCATACTGGATGGGATAAGAAATGATTTTGGTATGATCTAGGCTGATATATATCAGTGCACATATTTATATATGCTAGAGAATCTGGCCCATTTATTCAGGACATTTACTGAGTGTTGGTCTGGGTTTCTATCTGACACAAAACACAGACTTGGTCCGTGTCCCCAGAGAACTGCCAATATCTTCTTCAACTGTTTAAGAATAAATTGAGAAATAATATATCGTAAGACAACGTTCAGGCTGAGTTTACTATAGTGACATCTTGCTTTATATTGGAGTTTTTCATTGGTTTTTGTTTGAAGCTGAGCTGTTTGCTTCTATGGTCTTTCTTCCCTGGGTACAGAGGAGATTTAGCATCATTTTCCTCTTCCTTGAGTCTTGGCTTACCCAGGATTTATAACAGCATGTAGGGAATCTACCTCAAATGATTAGGGACTTTCCGGTTCACGAGATCTTAAGTGTGTTGAAAGCTACAAGTTGTGATTGCTTCCACATATACAGAGCACAGGGTTACAATGACAACCAGTGTGTGGATTGTTCTATCAGAAACTGTAGGGAGATCCCCTCTCCTGACCCTAAGTGTTCTTGTCTGGGCCTCCATGCAGGGTCACAGGAGTGGTGGCAGGAAAAGGGGAATGTACACGGTGAGGGAGAAAGGGAACTGGGGCTTTTAATCTTCTTGGGGGAGATCCTCGCACGTGCTTGTGTGCACACACCTTCCACTAATGAAGGATATTTTCTGAGCAATACAAAATGTAAATGGTTACAGAGAAACTAGTAGAATCATGAGAGCTTTGTCAGTGGGGGGATTTCTGTATTTTGTGTAGTAGTTTTTGTACTGATCATCTAATGGAATTCACTAAATGCAAAAAATTTAACCAGCTGCTAACTTTGTCTCAACTAACATTAATTTAAAATTTTATTACAAACTGACGTTTAGATAGAATGGAATTGGTGATCCAAATTTTGCTGTTTCTGTACTTAGTTCAGAAAGTAGTCACTCTACATTGGTTACTATAAAAGCCCCTTTGTATTTTTTGATGTAATTTTCAAATCTAATAACTTCATTACACATCAAGTGTCGTCTTTGCAGGATCTTGGCAAAGATAGTACTCTTGGCATGAGAAAAATGTTTTGACGGTCACACTTCTCTTGTGATTCCTGCAGTAAATAGGATATTCAACTACAGGACAGAAGCGCAGGAAAACTAGAGCTATGTTTTTAAAGGTATATTTGTACCATTTAGACATATACAAAAAACCCTGCATTTACTCTTATTTAACAGGGTCATGGCATGTGCTCTTATTTAACAGGATCTGTCTGTATTTGAGGAGTAACTGGAGTTTTCCTCCAGTGGAAAAGGAGAATTTAGATTTTCTTTATGTGCGGAGGTAGCATCACTCCTACGACTCTTGAGGGTGACAGGATCTTTGTAAGCTACTTAATTATTGCACGTTGTCTTCCAGGGACCAGAATGGGAGTTTTGTGTATGGAGGATTCAGTAAGTGTAAACAACCACTGCCTGGTCCGAAGGGTTCTGAGTCCCCGAATTCCTTCTTGGACCAGGAAAGCCGTAGACGCAGGTTCACCATTGCTGATTCTGACCAGTTGCCGGGGTATTCGGTGGAAACCAACATCCTACCCACAAAAATGAGAGAGAAAACACCATGTTATGGTCAGTTGCTGAGTGTTTGTTTTGTTCCACCGTTCGTTTTCCTTCTCTTCCCACCCCCTTCCTTATTTGGAACCGTTGGGTGAATTTGGCAGACTGTAAGGGTAATCCGAGGAAAACATAAACCTCAATGAAATTCTAAATATGAGACTTTTATTCATCTCTCTAAAGCGAAGCCTTGTTGAGTCATTACCCTTCCTGGCATCAAAGCCCAGCTGGGTGAGATCATGTTACAGTTTTCACTTTCGGTGCCTGGGCTTTGACTTTGGAGTCGCTTTGCTCTGTAGATGTACAGACTTAAGGTTAGCAGCCTCTGTCCTAATTGCTTGCTACGGAAATATGGTGCTTTAAAATACATTCCTTATTTTAAAATTTGTTATTGCTTCTGCTTGAGTGGGTGTGATATTATGGGGTCTAAGTTGTAAATAAAGGGAAAGATTCTCTGAAGTCCCCAGACTCATCAACCTTGTCACCTTTGTCTCATCTCTCTGCAGGCAAGCCCCGGCCCTTGTCCATGCCTGCGGATGGGAACTGGATGGGGATTGTGGACCCTTTTGCCAGACCTCGAGGTCATGGGAGGAAAGGTATGTTTAATCTAAGCAGACCAAAAAGCACCAAACAGGGAGTCAAAAGACCCAGGCCCTAGCTTCAGCTTTATTCCTAACTGTGTTCTAATAATTAGATAAGAGTACTTAGTCTTTCTGAGTCCCATTTTCTTATCTGTAAAACCAGGACTGCTGAAGATCTCTAAGATCCTACTTATTTCTAGAATGGCACAATTACATAATCCTAGTTAGTGATTGTAAATCTCCTAATTAGCGTTGTGTGCTTTAAAAAGGCTGTAGCTATTAATGGTCTAATTTTTAAATAAGTAGAAATAAATGACTCATTAAACAGTCTCATCCTAAATTTTATGACTGTTATGACTGGAGTCTGTTTGATTTCTGGTGAACAAGCATGGATTTTTTTCCTCCTAAATTCTTGTCTTAGAGAGTGATTACTGTGAGAAAAAAAATTTGTGTTTAGTTCACCCTGTAATCAAAGTTACTAGTTATTATACAAGTCTTGAGGGGAGTGTTCTAAAATATTTCCTTTCTTTGCCAGATTACATTTGATTATCAACATTGGCAGAACATGATAGCATTGCTTTTGCAGTGTTGAAATGAGCAGGTGAAAAGTTAAAGTACAGTAGGCTTTAGATAGTGAAAGGAAGAAGAAAAAAAAATTCTGGAGGCCTAACTTTCCAAAGTGATCAACCCTGACATTTACTAGGGACTTGGTATAGTTTGTTACCTAAGTAACTCTATCACCTGGATTTGGCTAAAGTGAAAAAGGGACAAGGTGCCTGTCTGTGGTTCAAAATACCCTTAGTTAACATGTGAAAATCTTGGAGCAGTCAGCAGGTGGCAGGGCAGTCCTTTGTTTAGATTTAGAAACCAGCTTCATTGCCATTCTTGGGAGCCCAGATTTAGCCTTTTATTTCTTTTATATCCTGAGAGATGGAGTATAGGGGTGGGAGAGTATGAAACTGGAAAATGAAAAAAATACCTGTCCCCCTAATCCTCCTTCCATATTTTTCTTGCATGGTTGTTTTAGAATAAAAGGCATCTATCTACACATGGCCTCTTTTCTAAAAAAAAATTACAGCTTTATTGGGATATAACTGATAGCATAAAGTTCACCCTTTTAAAGTTAGGTGGTTTTTAGTGTATTCACAGAATAGCGCATCCATCACCACTATCTAATTCCAGGACATTTTCTTCACCCCCAAAAGGAACCCTGTACCTTTTAGCACTCACTCCCAGTTCCATCCTTTCCCAGCCCCTGACAGTCACTAATCTTTGTGTCTATAGATTTGCCTGTCCTGGACATTTCATATAAGTAGACTTAAACAACGTGTGGCTTTGCACAATGGGCACTTTTTAAAAATGACTTTTCCCCTTCGATTACGAAAGCAAAAGATGTACATTGAAAAACATCTAGAAGGCCCGAGAAAATAAAACTCAGCAGGAATTTGCCCTAACATGGAAATAATTACTGTGAATGTTTTGTGTGTCTTCCAGTTCTTCCTATATTTACATATTATGCACTTAGAAAAATGTGTGAAGTGGAAGAAATAGATGTTCAATAATGCTATGTGAAGTGAATATTATCTAGAACGTGTATTTTTTTTATATAGCTTGATAAATATTTCATCTTATGGCTGTAGCACCAGACTGCTACTGTTGGAAATTTATGTGATTTCTGTCTGTTTTCCCAATTATAAATGTTACAGTAAGCGTTCTTATACACAGATCTTTGCAAATTTTGAGGAGTGGAATTTCTGGGTCAAAGAATGCTATGTGTTGTGGAAGTGCCTTGAATAAGTTTCTATTCAATTTCTTAACTCTCCTCCCCCTCCCCCCGCTCCCAAGGGGGTCTGCTGGCATTTAGGACAGGATCATTCTTCATTGTTCAGGAAAGTCCTGAGCATTGCAGGACATTAAAATCTTTGATCCCCATCCATGAAAGGGGCATCCATGAAAGTACCTGCCTTTCATTCAGGGTGACAAGGAGAGGCACCCCCACCTGCGTAATGCTCCTTAGGGATGCTCCAGGAGAGGGGACACTGCTCTGGAGGTATTTGCTTCATGCTGCTGCCATTGAGCAATGGCAGATGGGGAAGCAGTGATCGAATCATATGATTTTCTGTCTTTCTTTTTCATTTCAAGTGAAATTATGAAAATTCTTCCATCTGTTGAGAAGTGCAGGCTCTGATTCTGATCTGACTTTGTGCTCCCTCTCAGGTGCTAAAGCTTTTAGCCTGAAGTAGGATGGACCTCTTCCATTTCTGCTTTCTAAACACCCAGGGGTGGGCCTGGTCACATGCAAGGCCTTGTCATCAGTCTAGGGAGGAGAGCAGGGTGTGGTGCCCACTTTCAGAGTGGCATTGGAAGTCTGAGCAGGCTGAGGGCCCACTGAACAGCACTGCGTGGTGGACCGTTACTTTAATGGACACATGGGCTTTGTCTGAAAACAGGGGAAGATGCCCTTTGCCGGTATTTCAGTAATGAGCGGATTCCTCCCATCATCGAAGAGAGCTCGGCTCCCCCGTACCGGTTCTCCAGACCCACGACAGAGCGACATCTGGTGCGAGGCGCAGACTACATCCGAGGGAGCAGGTGCTACGTCAATTCAGATCTCCACAGCAGCGCCACGATCCCATTCCAGGACGAAGGGACCAGAAAGAAATCTGTCTCCTCGGCCGCCAAGTCCTCGTCCACGGAGCCGTCCCTGCTGGTCAGCTGGTTGACCCGCCTGAAACTGTTGACTCACTGATGCTGCTGGCCAGACTCCCGCCTGGCTGCTGCGACAAGTGCCTTGTGTCCCCAGTGGACAGCCTCTTCTGATTTCCTCCACAGTATTATGTAGTGACCTTATGTGATTTCATTGTTTTGTTTCGGAAAGTGGTTACACTGCCCTTCTCAGAATTTTGAAGTAATGGGAACAAATCCAGAGGGTCTCAGGTGCTGGCTTTGGAGGCGGAAGGAGGGAAATGGGTAGAGTCTGCTTTTCCTGCTTCCCCAGAGATGGAACATGGGGACAAGCTCCAGAAATTGTTGTCTTGGCCAGAAATGCTCTGGTCATTGTGAGGAACTGGCAGCATTCTTGTGTTTTGGGGGGTGGGGGAGAGGGGGGACTAAAATTGGTGGCGATTGTCACACAGATTTGTTGGTTTGGGGTCCAACTACTTTACCAGAAAAAGCCAGTGGAGAAAATGCTTTTGTTTGAATTTTAAAGCTTTATACGATATTTGTAAGTGTAGCAGCCTTGAAATGACATGTGGCGAGTGTCTAATGCTCTTTCAAAGCACAGGTGTAAGTGTGGGTCTGTTCCACTTGGTGAAGCCCCATTTTTCTAACAGTCTCGGTGTATAGGTCAATTGATACAGAAACACATGGACACATTTTGATAGGGTTTATTATATATAAAGAAGATTATGGTTACTTGTGAGGGGTGTCATTGCTGTTGTTATATATTATTGTCTTCAAGGGAAAAGAAGCTATAAGATTTGCTGACAGCCAAAGTATCATTCCAAAAAGTAAAGCAACAAGATTTATTTAGGTTTATGAGAGAGATGTCAGTTTGCATTTTGACCTGTTCAGTGTCTGTTTTTCCAGAAAAGAACATGCAGTTCTTCAAAATTGTACACCTTTTGCTAATCAGATATATCTTGAAAAACCTCATGGTCACTAATTTTCAACTAGCATCAGGTATTTTGAAAAAGTGTGTCTGGATATTAACTCTTGTTTAAACTGAATGTATGATATTTTGTTAGAATGGAAAAGTACTATCTTGTTAATTTAAGTGTTTTAAATATAGTTGTATATTTTTCTTACTCTTAGTCACATGTAATTAAAATATGTCTGTTTGCATCATACATGAAGCTAATGATAAAGAGTGTTCAAGGTGTTTTCAAATTAACGGGTGGCCCCCATGGCCTTTGCCACCATGGGTGCTATTGTTAAAAAAACAAAATAAACACTCCCAAACATTTTGGGATTTTATGGATTAGAAATGGAGGAGCTGAAGAAGTGTGTGTAAAGTAAAATTACGCTGGGAATTTTCTGAGGTATATTCCTGAGCAGAGCTGGTATCCCCTACCTCAAAATATACTCTCTTACACCGCTGGAATCGTGTGCTTTGCTGAACTGCCTGGAATCCAGCTAATGAGAGATTCACTGGAGTTAGGAAACATCTTCCCTTCAAAGTGCCTCTGGTGGTGTTAAAGGAACTAGCAACCACTCACATATTAATGTGATTGAATTCAGTCAGGCTGTTTTCCTACCAACTTCTAAGGGAACTACAGTGAAAATATGAGTATTTCATGGGAGATCCAAGGGCATTGGACAAACTGAAGGACAGAGGCGGCTTGAGTACTTGACGGAATATGGGGAAGGGTGTGGGGGTGGGGAGGTCTGGTGTAGGGCACTGGTGACCAAGAAAGAGCTGTGTAAAGAGAGAAGAGCCAGCCCTTGCCTGGTTTACTGTTAGCGTGAGCTGGCTTTGTGCCCGGGAAATGGGGTGGTGACACTTCTCACTTTTGGATTGAGGGGAGGACTCTTACTTAGTGCTGTAGTTTTGCTGCATAATGAAGTAAATCGCTTTGGAAGGCTTAGCTGGCCATTTAGCTCTTTTCTGTGGAGAAAATGCCATTTGGGGGTTGAATAACCACCCTCCAGATGAATTTTCAGAAGTCAGTCTTAACTGTAATAGGCAGCGTCCAACCAGGCTCTGTTGCCTGAAGTCCCAGGGGCGGCCAGAGAAGTTTCTGGGGTCCTCTATCTTCAGTCAGCCTCTGCCAGCTTCATTTTTAATTTTTATTTGGAGCTTTCTCCTGAATCGTGTTTGAAAAATATGTTGCTGCTATAAAAGTTTGTAAACCTCTACTATTAAAACGTATAAATAATAGTTTAATATGACTTTCTTAGAAACCAGTGGAAACTGCATGCTGAACAGTAATTCAGGTTTAATGGTGGGCGTGTGCTCACATATGGAGAGGGCAGGATGACACTTTTGACATGACACTTTACAACAGTGGTTTTTGAATCCTACCAGACCCAACTCAACACCCATCTCTTTTTATAATAAATATTTAATAACATGGCTTTACAAGCATCAAATGAAAGTCATGGATGATAAAACTTACCTTCCCACATCAAAGCATCCACCCCATTTACTACTCTGAAATGAAACTAACAGATAATATAACTGGCTTCTAAACATATACATCAATATAATTTCCTAACTGAAATGTAAACAAGTATAAATGTTTTATAATTAAATAATTATTTTAACATGTCAGTGCTCTAGCATGATTATATTACAAGATGTAATGAAACAATGAAACAAGGCACATACTTTGTATGTATGTATAAATACACACAAAAAATTACCACGAACATGGTAGCTATAAATGCAGACCAATACAAGCCTGCTACACTGGCAGTTCAATACTAGGAATGCAGTTGATGTCAGCAATATGATTTTCTAAAATGTGGCCAGCCAATTCTTGATAAAGTCCTAGACAAAAGAGAAGTCTGTAACAGCGCCACTTATTCTATGTTTACTGTGTGCCTGGCACTGTGCCAACTCTTACCTAACAACTTAAGAGGTGGGTGCTGCAAGAGGGAGTTATCCAAGTTATCTACTAGTTGTCCCAGTTATCTGCTAATAATGGCTGAGCTGGGAGCAGCCTAGTTCCGGCATCTTTGCTCATAATCACTGCTGTGCAGGCTTCCTTCAATTTACAGAATATTCTAATTGAAATCCTGAAAAATCCAAAGCATATTAAAACTGGGCTAAAAATTCTCTGTGTGTTTACGTGTAAAATGGTATTAGATTATAGACTCATTTGTAAGCTGGGTTTCTATCTACATGAATATTTGGTGGTCAGTTGAAAGTTGTGCTGATAGGGGGACAGTTTTTTGTAGTGGGGGGTCTAACCTAAGGGCTGAGCGGCACCCCCCCACCCCAAGTGCAAGCAGTGGCCACAGGTCATCTCAAACACTTTCACATATACACAGCTACTGCCTCTTGGGGGTGGTACCTCCCTTAAGTACTGCCTCAGTCTATATATCTGTCCATTTTCTGTCTCTACTTCTCTCTCTGCAGTTTTTTTTCCCCACCAAACCCAAAGTTTTGGAATCTGTTTTGTAGGGGTTTCTGTTTTTGTTTTTCCCCCTGAAAGCCAAACATCTGTCGCCTCCTTAGGCCCAAAGACCATGAACATTCCTGTGTTTCAGTTTGTTACCCTGAAAACCCTACGAGGTATCTATGCATAACTTTTCATCCCCCAAAGAGCTCGAGTAAGTAAATCTCTTTGGTTGACATTTAATGTTACCAGCCAGCAAAGCATGAACCTCATGTTGCGTTTCTGTCTCCTGTCTCTTCTTGTAAGGGCACTAACCTCATTCACAGGGACTGCCCCCTCATAACCTAATCACCTCCCAATACTGTCACATTGGGGATTAGGGTTTCAGTGCACAAATTTGGTGGTGGTGGTGGGGGGGGGGACATGAACATTTAGGCCATAGCGTTCTACTGGAAGGTGAGTATTTAAAAATCTACTGACTGAAAACTGGCTTTAAGAGCATATAAAAGCTGGATTTTCTGATGTTTCTTCAAATTTGTGGAAGACCTTGCATGATGTGCCAAAGCTCATAGGACCTCAGTACATGTTTGGTGTTACCAAAAGGAACTTAAAAAATACATTTTATAGCCTGTAGGATATGGAACTAGAAAAAAAATTTAATCTTACTGTAAACTTTACCTTACAATTATTTGGAAATTTCTCAATTGCAACGTTTTGCTTTAGGGGTTCTAATTATTTGGGGCCAGAATTATTGCTAGAAGTGAGCTGATTTGACAAAGGGGAACGTCAACGTGACATCTAACATGACATTTAACAGAAGTAAAGGAAAAAGTGACTACATCACATTCAGACTTGCTCGAGAGCCATGTTTTGCTCTAGTTTTAGGGATGCAGGATCTGTTTCAAACTGTGTGTGTGTGTGTGTGTGTGTGTGTGTGTGTGTGTGTGTGTGTGTGTGTGTGTGTGTGTGTGTGTGTGAATGGAATAGATTTTTTTCCTACTACAAAAGTCCTTCTGAGATAATGGCCTATGGCCCACTAGCTTGGAGAGAGGAGAGAGAAGGTTTTGTCCATAACCAACAAAATACTGTCACACAGCCAATAAGCTGTCACTGTTTTTCAGAAACTTTGGGGCACGTGCTCCACTCATCTTACATCGAAATGAATGCACATGGTGTCAGTTATTAAGGACTAGATTCTTGTTGTAACCTGATTATCCTGGGCATATTCTAGAATTTCCATGGCAATGTTTATGAAGCTCATCTGAGCTGCTCAACTGTTCCTATGCTCAGACTGCAGGGATTAAAACGTGCGGCTACACACCTGAGGAAGGTGGATCCTCATCCTCCATTCTCTCCTGAACATTCTCACTGAACATTTTGGAGTCACTGCTGTCTGGGGAGGACAGCTTGAGCACGCATATCACGTTTACAGCCAACTTGCTACACACTGGTCTCCTTTACTGAGCTTCTCGTTTCTGTGAAAAGTTGTGAAACTGAAGTTAGAGGAGAAAGTTAACTAAACCACAAAGGTATTTAGAAGGAAGAAGGGATAATCACTCCTCATATCCAGGGATAGGAGAACAGTCTTGTCCTTTTCTCTTCCCTGGCCTGGAGCAGTGTAAACTCAAATGTTTGTGAAGGAATGATTGAAAGGAGAGAAAGTATCAGGAGAAAAATGGTTAGGATGAGAGAAATGTTCTTCCACTGGCTAGACCTATTAAAAGGGATTTATAATTTAGCTTTGTTGTTAGGGGGATGAAGACTGAATTTTGTTTTAAGAGATTCCTTTACCATTTTGACATGTCTTGGTTTGAACATTTTGACTATTTTAAAGAATGCTGAAAGAACTAATAATGTCTCTGAAGTAAGAAATTGTCCTTTTAATTGAGTTTTCTTACTCATATCTGCATTCTCTGTCATTTCAACTGAGGCTGCACCAGGATAAGAGAGGAGGGATTTGGGGAATTAGTATTAATTTAGAAGTCTTAGACTTTTGGAAACTGGCATCAAGTAGTTAGAAGCAGTTGGGAGCTAAGCTTTTGAAGTGAGATAATCCAGCTGTCCCACTTTACCACGTACAAGCTCTGTGACTCGAAGGAAGTGACTTATCTGTCTGCTCCTCACTTATCTGTGAAATGGAGATAATAATAGAATCTACTTCACAGGCTTATGGTGATTAAATGAGATAATGTTTGTAAGGCCCTTCTTTAGTAGAGTCAATTGCACGGCACTTAATAGTTGCTCACTGTTGTTGTAAGACTATAGCAGCAGTATTTACTCCATCTTAACCGCTAGTCAATAAGGCATTCAAAGCTGGTCAACAGGAAACCACTGTCACATTGTCAGAGGCTGCTGTGGAGTCTGTGGCCTGGAAATGTGGTTTTTACTGGTACAGATCTCAATTACTCAGATGTCTTGGCTGAGTCAGAACTTTAGAAACAACAAAAGTCCATCTATGATTGGGCACATACTCAGAAGAATAGAGTATTATTTTGACATTGGCTTGATTTATTATCTACACATCTTCCCTCTTTAATCCCTCCCCTACTCCCTTCAACAAAAGGATAGATGAAAACAAAGGAAACCAGAGCATTTTTTCCCATCTCCTAGTTGGCTGAAGGCCTTCTGCCTCCCATCCCCATCTTGAAGTGGTACCCCCAAACTCATTTCTCTGTTTCCTATGGTTTAAAAATAAAAAGTAGAATGTACCTATTTTGGAAATTCTCATTACTAAAAGGAATTCTTGCATAAATCTAAAGCTTGTGACACCTTTGTAGAGGCTGAAGCTGAAAAGGACAGGCGTTGGACACCTCCCCCACCTAGTGCTTTGGCAGGGCCAGGAAGAAATAGGGAAAGAGAAACTATGGGAGACACAAAAGGAACTGAAAGATGGTTGTTAGGTTTGGTTTTTGTCTGGTTTACTGTGTTGTGATGCCTTTCAACCATCCGGGCATGTACAGTGTATCAGCCAGACTCTGAGCATGCAGGCTACTCATGCTTAGCTAATGCAGACACAGTAGTCGTGCATGCTCAGAGTCCTTTTCTGATTGCCCATAAGTCGCTGTTCATTTATCTATGCCACTTGACTGGAGTGGGGCTGTGGCTACAGTTTTTATCATGAATTTCCCAGCCCCTTCCCCTTGTGTTGGTTGCCCCCATCTGTTAGGCAGAACCCTAAGAATGTGTGGCTATAAGGCTATAGTTTACCTACATAATCAGCAGTTTGTGTGATGCAGCCTAATAGATTGCAAATTTCCTGAGGACAGAGATCATATTGTTTCTTGCTTTCTTTTTCTAGTAAAACACAGTTCTCTCCTGTGCTCTATGTCACAGTTGCGCTCTGTGTAGATTGTCTGCCTCTATGCATCTCTCATTTTAACTACACTGAACACCTAATGATGACCTCAGACTTAGCCTTACTCATCTGTTTATTTCCAGGGCCTACTGCTGTTAATTCCTAGGAAAAAGGGAAGGCAATGATGGTGGGCTGATTAAATTGGCATTTTATGTTATATGAGCTCATGGGCTGGCCATGGACATTTAGATCACATGAGCAATTAAGTAAAACAAAACAAACAACTTCCCTCCTCAAACTAGAACCCTGCTTCTGGAAGAGATAAGAATTAAACCAAGACCTTTCAAAGTTTTGCTTCTCCTTTGCTCTTAGGGCATTTAAATATGTGGAAGAAAACATTTAAGCTAACCTTGTTTAGAGTATAATATTTTATTTGGAAGTGCTACTGCCTTTTTTAGATTTCTTACCAGTGAAGGAATGCCATTAAAGTCATCTTTAGAGGGTATTCAATGGTTTGAATTGAGTTATATTCTTTAGACAACATAAAATACAAATGCTTAGCTAATACAGGTAAAAGTAGTCATGAATGTTGTTTCTGGAAGGACTTTTGTGATTAGAGTCCATTTCTGATTGCCCATAAGTTGCAGTGGGGCTGTGGCTACACAGGCTGTAATATTTGGTGTGTGTGTTAGTTTCAACTAACAACTAGTTAATTTTAGTTGATGCTTTTCCTTAAACCCCTTACTTAGCACTTAATCCTGGATTCTTAAATCCTGACGCTGAAATCACCCTTCTAGATCCAGTCATCAAGGTGAGTCCCAAGGCCATCCGGGCTCTCCTTGACCCTAGTCTGCACAGAATTAGTTGGTCTCTCCTGTTTTTTCACAGCATTGACTCATCCCATTAGCCCAGCTTGTACAGTGAGCCTTTCTAAAGCAGGGTCTGTGTAACTCACATGGCAGGCAGAACAAATATTATTGAAGTAACTAGATGGTAAAATTAATGATGGTGCAGTCAGAATTTTTTTTTTAATTATTAGAGTTTTCATTGAAAAAATACTTTAATTTTATATTAAGATTTTTTGAAGATGATCACATATAGAATTTCATTACATCGGCTCTCATTTTAAAGGAAACATTATACCAGGTGTCTGAACTCAATCATATTTATAGGAAGAATAAACCTTGGCCATCAACAACAGCTTCTTTGGTTACAGGATTACAGTAACTGCTGAGAATGTAAGCACTTTCAGAAGTCTAACAAGGAACTCATTTAAGGCTCAGACAAGCAGTTTCAAATTAGCCATGGAAAAATTAATGGTGGGAGTGAAGGTGAAAGAAACTCCCATGAATTCAGGCAAGATAGAGGGCTATTCTGGTTGTATGATGTTTGGTTGAAGGAGAATACTTTGGACCTGATAAAACCAAATGAATAAATACTAAGGCTGTTGACTAAATAATGAAATATTTCTAGGAACCTTCACCCCAAGGAATTAAGTGATGTAACCACTGAGAATATTGTTGCTGATGTTTTGGAGACAACAAACTATGCTGCTGAAATTGAGACATGAAAGTTTAGTTTTAAAATAATGTTGTCCTTTGCTCATTGCTGTATTGGGCTTATCTGAGTCTGGTATTTAACTTTGTTGATGTAAGAAACTAAGCAGAAATTCTGCTCCCCATGCACCCTACACTTCAAAAAGATGACAAGTAGCAGGAGACATTCAACTATGATGCAGTTCAACAAAGGAAAAAAAAGTGAAAGGAAGAGATATCAGATGATTAAGTAGAGAGACTCCTTTGCAAATCTCAATGAATGATGTTGACTATTACTGGGGCTCTGTATGGTTGTTTTTCTCTGATAAATACTTCGGGGTGCTTTTATCAAAAGTGCTCTTGTAGAATTAACTGAAAATGAAGACTACTCTTCACTCATTACATGGGAAATGGGATTTTATTCTTGGCAATGTGAAAGACTTGGTGCATGCAAATAAGAAAACTCTGCTTTTGTCTTCTCTCCTTGCATGGGGAGCACTTTCCTAAGCTCCCCAAGTAGCCCTGCTCCCCTGCTCTGGGTGCCTTTATGCCACTTGCCCCTTTTCACCTGTGCTCTTTACTTTTGGCCTCTTGCTCTGCTCTTTTGCCTTTGTGTTTTCCTGTTGCAGCTCAAACTAGTCACCTGCTTCCTGGATTTGCTCCCCTATGCTTGGACCATCTCCCACCCTTTCCTTTGGTTTCTGTGATAGGAAAACATTTATTTGGCAATTGGAAGAATAAGAAACAAATAATCCAGCCCATACAGCTTCATATGTGCAGGCTGTCAATGTGTTCTCCTTTTGAACAGCATGGGAGATGAAACTACACTTGGCAAGAGGACTAAGAACTGAATTGGGCAGTTATCTGATGGCTTTCCTGATGTTCAAGAAAGAACAGCTGTCCCTTTGTTGGGCCTTTCTGTTGTTTCTTTGTTTCCCATTTCAGTGATTTCTGCTCTTTACTTTCTCTTTTCTTCTATTTCCTTTGGGGTCATTTTTTTTTTTTTTTTTTTTTTTTTAAACCTCTAGTATTAGGCTTTTACTGTGACAAACAACCCCCAAGTCACAATGACTTTGCACACTAAGAGTTACATTTTCCTCACGCAGAGTGCTCTTTGGATGTTCCTGGTTGGGTAACACTCCCGGATGGCCCTCCAACTAGTGACTCATGGACTTGGGTTGCTCCTGTTGTGCGATTCCTCCAATTTGGGGCTTCAGGCTTACACCGGCATTATCCATCTGGTAGACTGGGGGATGGACCATAGGCAAGTGATTTCTCAACCAACCTGGCCTAGAAATGACAATCATAGCCACTGTAACTGCAGGGAAGTTTGGGAAAGGGATATTGGTGAGGACTAACAGCCTCTTCAATGAGCTCAGTAATATACAGCTTTTCTTTTCTAGTATTAATACTCAAGACAATAAATTTCCCTTAAAATATTACTTTTGCCATATTTCACAAGGTTTGGTGTGTAGTGTTTTCATTATTATTCAATTGTAACTAATTTTTAATTTACATTATGATTTATTCTTTGATCCATACATCATTTCAAAGTTTATATATTTTATGACCTTGGCATAGGGAAGGACTTTTTAAAAGGCTGATTATGAAAGAAAAGACTGATAAATTCAACTATGCTAAAGTTAAGAACATCTTTTCATCAAAAAACACCTTAACGAAAATAAAAAGAAAGCTATACATTGGGAGAAGATTAAAAAATTCTATGGATTAGCATCAAGAATATATAAATAGTTCTTGCAAATTGGTAAGAGAAAGACAAATCAATACCAAAATGAGCAAAAAAGCACTTCACGAAAGGAAACACAAATGGCCCATGTGCACATGAAGAGATACTTACTCGTGATCAGGGAAATCTAAGTCAAAACCCTAGAGAGATTCTCTTCTATATCTAATTGATTGGCAAAGTGAAGTAATTTGAAAATTCTTGGAGGATTGGTGGGATCTGGTATGCATTGCTGATATGAGGTTAAATTATCACTGAATATTCATATGTCCTATGAGCCAGCAATTTCACTCCTAGGTATCTATCCTGGAGAATAAAACGGTAACTACCTGAGACGTAAATTCTAACATGTCAAAGACCGGTCCCCTACACGCTGTTCTTCCAGAAAGGAACTAGGCTGCTGCAGAGCTCCATGGAAACTGGCTGTGATCTACTACTTAGAGCAATCAAATCTGATCAGACGTAAGGCTTACACCCCACTTTCTGTGGCTGCCAGGGTAGGACAGGGCTGGTCATTCCCTAATGTGGGTGCTAATTGGCATTGTCATTCAGCAGCAAACCCAACCCTTGATCATGCCAGCTGAGGGGTTGCATCTTCCTAATCATGGAGCTTAAAGTCCCCACAAAGTTTAGGAACCATCTTCTGGATTCTGAGGTTGGGCTCTGTGAGACCTCGGTCTAGTGCCCTAGGTGAAATTAACAGCAGGGGGCCTGCACTCCTACTGCTTCTTCTTCTGAGAGTGTCCCCAACAAATGGTCTCCAGGGGCCTTGTGTATGTGCTGCTTGGCCATCTGCTTGTGTTTGCACAACACGACCTAATGTCTATCAACGAAAAAGGCTTAGGTTGTGGTGTATTCTTATGATAGAATATTCTGCAGCAAATGAAAATGAATGAATTATAGCTGTTCACATCACGGAGATGAATTTTATTAACACAGTGTTGAGTGGAGAAAGTAAGTGCCCCAGAAGACAACATGTAGTATAATACTCTTTGTAAACTTCCAAAAACAGGTAAAACTCAAAAATACACTTATTTAGATATAACATATAAGTGAAAAAGCCAAGTTCAATATATCGATTACTAGCCAGGGCATGGGAAAGGAAGGAACCCACAGGTATGTAATGGGAACTTGCATTAGCCCCAGTCGTTAAAAGTAGAGCTGGCAGCAAGGACAAAACTACTGATACTTTATTCAGAAGATACAAACCCAGGGCAACCAGGGTGAGAAAAAAGAAGTGAGGCAAAAGAAGACATGACGTGATACAAAATGTTATGGATGAATTTTGTCTTCTGCCACTTCCCTGCCCCCCCCCCAACTTATATGTTGAAGTCTTAACTCCCAGTATCTCAGAATATAACCATATTTGGAGATTAGGTCGTTCAGGGGGTAATTAAGTTAAAAAGAGGTCTTTAGGGTGGGCTCCATTTCATGTAACTAATATTCTTGTAAGAAGAGGACACTGGACACATATGTGCATGCAGAGGAAAGATCAATTGAAGACAGATGGAGAAAATGGTCATCTACAAGCTAAGGAAGTGGCCTCAGAAGATATCATCCCTGCCAATAGCTTGATCTTAGAATTTCAGCCTTCAGAACTGTGAGAAAATAAAATTTTGTTGCTTAAGCCACCTAGTCTGTGGTTCTTTGTTGTGGCAGCCCAAGCAAGCTAATGCCCAAAGTGATCCACAACCTTATCAACTACCACTTCAGAATGAGCTGTGTAGAGACACAGAGGGTCACTAGGCAATTATGTCCTACTCAGTGGGACTTCTCTGGAAAGCTGTAAGGAGTAGTCCACAGGCGGGAGGAAAAAGAGGGGATTTATCTCTAAGTCCCTCCCATCTCCTGTCTCCCATTGGTGAGAGTTTGTCTGGGAAGTTAATGTCCCCATAATTTCATAACATGTCACTTAGCCTCTTTGGTGGCTGTTCAAGGTGGCCTTTCACCTGAGTCCATAAAGGGCAGGAGGAGCTAGAAACTCTGGATGGATAGGTGGTCATTTTGGCTGCATAGTTGATAGGCAAGAGGAAATCCCACCTCAGTCAGTCCTAAATAGGGGACCTGGGTAGCCTATATGAGTTGATCAGGCAAAGGCAGGGACAGAGGCAGAGCAAATGGCTGAGGGTCTGAGACATGGGGGGTATTGAGGGAATGGGAGCAGGCATATGAGATTTGTGACTGAGCAGTAATATCCTAGTTCCTGGTTAGGATAGTGGGTACAATGGTGTTCATTTTATTATTTTCAAAATGAAATAAAGTAAAAGAGGGACAAGCGTGGGCCAATGATGATGATAATATGACTTCTATATATAAGATCATGTCATCTGAAGACAAAACAATTCTACAATTCATATGCAATCACGAAAGACCATGAATAACTGTATCAATCTTAACAAAGAAAAACAAAGCTGGAGGCATCACACTTCCTAATTTCAAAATATGTTACAAAGCTACAGTAATCAAAACAGTGTGGTACTAGTATAAAGCTAGACATGTTGACCAATGAAATAGAATTGAGAACCCAGAAATAAATCCACACATGTATGGTGAACTGATCTTCAAGAAGGGTGCCAAGAATGCACAATGGGGAAAGGACACTCTTGTCAATAAATGATGTTGGGAAAACTGGATATCCCCATGCAAAATAATGAAGTTGAATCCTTATCTTATGCCATACACAAAAATCAACTCAAAATTGATTAAAGACTTAAGTGGAAGACCTGAAACTATGAAATACCTAGAAGAAAACATGGGGGAAAAGCTTCTAGACATTGGTCTTGGCAATGATTTCATGGATATGATGCCAAAAGTATAGGCAACAAAACTAAAAATAAATGAGCAGAACTACATCAAACTGAAAAGCTTCTGCACAGCAGAGGAAACAATCAATAGAGTGAAAAGGCAGCCTGTGAAATGGCAGAAAATATTTACAAATCATATATCTGTTAGGGGGTTAATATCTAAAACATATGAGGAAACTATGCAACTTAATAGCAAAAATCCAAAAAACCTGACTAAAAATGGGCCAAGGATCTGAGCAGACATTTCTTCAAAGAAGACATACAAATGGCCAGCAGTTACATGAAAAGGTGTTCATTGTTATTAATCATTAGGAAAATGCAAATCAAAACCACAGTGAAATACTAACACCTGTCAGGATGGCTATTTTTTTTTTTTTTTTAAAGATAATAAGTAAATGTTTGTGAGGATGTGGAGAAATTGGAACCCTTGCACACTGTTCCTTTGCTGGGAATGCAAAATGGTGCAGCCACTATGGAAAGCAGTATTTTAAGATTTAAAAGTAATTTAAAAATAGAACTACCATATGATCCAGCAATCCTGCTTTGGGTATTTATACAGAAGAATTGAAATCTGGATCCCAAAGAGATATATTAGCATGCCTAAGTTCACTGCAGCATTATTCACAATAGCCAAGATGTAGAAATAGCCTAAATATCCACCAACAGATGAATGGATAAAGAAAAGGTATATATACATACAGTGGAGTACTAATTCAGCCTTTAAAAAAAGGAAATCCTGCAATATACACAGCCACATGGATGAACTTTGAGGACATTACGAGAATGAAGTAAACCAATCACAGAAAGACAATACTTCATGATTCCATTTATATGAGGTATTTAAAATAATCAAATTCATAAGAATTAAAGAGTGAAATGGTGGTTGCTGGGGGCTGAACAGAGGGTGACATGGAGACTTACATTTAAGAGAGATGAATGAATCTAGAGATCTGTTTTATGACATTGTACCTATGGTCAACAATATTGTCTTGTACATTAAAACATGTGTTAAAAGAGTAGATCTCATGTTAAGTGTTCTCACCATGATAAAATATAATAAAATAACCTAGAAGAGAAGAGTGGTTTTTCCTCAATTCTGGGAACCCTTTACTCTCCTTACATTCAGAAAATAAGGTGGTTATCCCAAAAAGCTAATTTAAACCTATTTGAGGGAGAGAAAGAGTCAAGATCTCCCGTGAAAATTCAACTGTTAAGTCTCTGACCAGAATAAGCTATTATTTCAGATGTTAAAAAATAATGTATCATAGAAAACTTTTCTCTTTAAATAAGATCTAATTCTTAAAAATTGAATATGTATATTTATAATTTATAAAGCTTGCCAGGTTCTTTTATTTCTTACATTTCATTGAAAGTATAAGAATTGTTACCACATGCATGTTCATATCAGTTGTGAATTATTCACATGGCTAGAACACGCAGCCATCTGTGGTTGTTACGGATCATGAACTTGACAGACATTTCTGCTTTTCTTAACATTCCTTTCCTATTGCCTCAATTAAATAATGTACACAATAAAACATCTTTCTTTAATTTTCTTTGCAGCAAAATGCCTAAATAATTTGATTAATTAGGTTAAGTTATGCATTGTGGTTAGCTTATTCTTTTCTTTTGTAGTTTATGTTTTCTATTTGGAAAAGAGTGAAATACTGGATGCGTTGATGTGAAGGCTAAAAAAATCAGTCACGCACAGTACCGGTCACAGTCCCTTCAGGAAACAGATGTCACCCTCAAAAAGGGTCATCAATGAATGTCATGAATGGGTTATTTACAAAAGTGTAGATAGATTCAGATTCCACAAGGAACCCGGAGATTCTACACGGGACAGTGAAGCATCCTAGGGCCATCTAGAAGGACTGAAGGTGTTGTGGGGGAGAGGGCTCTGGAACTTAGTGAGAAGTGCAGCGGTAGGGGAGCAGAGATCCCTCGAGGAGGGATCATCACTGCCAGTGCAGAGCAGGGAGAGAGGGAGAAAGGGAAGAGGGGAATACCCGTCCCATCCTTTCTCTCTTGCCAGTACCCCTCATTAGCAGGACCTATCCAGAAGCCAGGGAGCAAGAGAGTCCGGGGACAGAGGGACCCATGGTGGGAATACGCCTGTGACCTAAAGCAGAGGTTGGGGGGGGGGGTTGGGGGAAGGAGGAAAAAATGGATCTGAAGGGACAAAAGAAAACATCCAGCACATGCACAGGGCAATTGCTACAGGAGTGAATATGTTTTTAATACTTCTTTTCAATTAGAATGAAGTACCTTACCTTCCATGTTTGGATAATTGCCATATTATTTGGGGGCTTTTTTTCCCTTTAAACTGTTAGGTTTTGATAGTTTAGTTGCATTTCAAAAATGAAGAGCTCCACAGGGAAACTTGCCTTTGGACTTCTGGGGAATCCACTGTCATTTTGATCCTGGGGAAGGACAGACAGATGGAAGGGCAGGGGAGGAGCTGTGTGTTCATGTTAGGGAGATGGACAAAGAAGAGCGAAATGCCAACCATTTCATGTAAACCTTTGTATTTACAGAATCTGCACATGCTTTTAAGTCGTTTTTACGTGGAGGGTTTTAGGATTGCTGAGCCGTAGTCCTGAAAGATGTCCTTGGTAAATTTAAGAGTTTCTTTCTGGAAGGAATAGACTAAGCGCTCTACGTCATAAATCTTGCTGCTTATATATGGTGCCTTGTTCTTTTCAAAGAATTCTGAGTTCAAATAAATCAGAGAGCGAAGAGGAGGCACGGAGCTGACGCAGCTGAAAGGGTAAAAGTGATGGAGTGAGTCTTTAATTTGGATGGGGTAGGATTATTTTTTTCTTCCTCAGGAAAAGAAGAAAGGCCCTAAGATGGACAAAGAGTCCATTTGGAGGTAACCATTGCATCTCCTTTCCTGGGAAGGTGGCTGTTTTCCTGTCACCAGGACGTTGTTCCTAGCTCTCCAGGCTGTGGTGCCAGACTGGACATGCCCCTTCTGTGAAAGTCACCAGTGGCTGAGATTTGCTGCAGATAGCTGCCATGCCATAAAACTGGAACCCTGGCAGGAGAAAGGGTCTACAATCTGCTAATAATGTCTGCACAGGCTCACAAGACATGTTGATTGGATTTGGGGAAAACTTAGAATAAGGTTCTGAGTAGGCAAGATTTGGAGGGAGAAGCACTACTAGAGCCAGGGGCCCGCCCTCTCCACGTGCGCTATTCCCAGGAAAGTTGGGGGCAGTGGGGGGCAGGCTCCTTCATAACGGGAAGGAGCAGAAGAGCTCACTGCTAGGCCTAAAATGTTTTCCACACTGAGCAGAGATCTGCTGGCTCCTTGAGGGCAGGATCTCTGCTTTGTTGGTATCTCCTGGAAGCCTGGAAACATACCTGGCACAGGCTGGTAGTAGATTCTTTCATAAATTTCTCTTGAATTTGATTATTCCTGAGGTAGAGAGGGCTTAGAAAATATTACTTGAAGATGCTGGTACACCTTGTGGAAAAATCCACTGGATTTTCAGGGGTTTGGCAACTAAACAAAGTTTTATATAAATATTTCTAAACTGCTACTTTACTGAACTTTGCCAGGTTTCTGGCTTGCTAACTGAGCGGCGACAAGGCTAACATTGTTTTATAATCAGACTTATGGCTTTCTACCTCCTTACAAGATCTCAAGGAAATTCCAGAAATTCTGTGGGTGCTATCATTTCAGGCATTAAAGAAAGCAAAGCAAAACAAAACAAAACAAAATATAGTCTGGCATTGTTCTGTGATGACAGTTACTGTCAGAATTAGACAAGTAAGAAAAATTTTCATTGAATGGAGCTTATTATTCTGTGGAAAATAACTAAACCAACGGGCTCTCAGGAGGAATACTTAGAAACCTGAATATCAACTTTCTGCCACGACCCCATCGTTTTCACCCACTCTGTTGTTCCTCCCTCTTTAATCATGAAATGTAATTTCACCTTTGGAATTTCAAAAAAAAAAAAAAAAAAAAAAAAGATGTGATAATACCCAAAACTGTGAGATTTCTTGCAAAAATGTGAAGTCCATCTCCTTCTGCATAGGAAATGTAAAAATTTACTTTCTGCTCTTTATTCAGGGTATTGGAGTAGTTTACAGATTGTCAAGCTTCAAGTTTAGGGGTATTTGGCTTTGCACACTTTCAAATGAAAAAATACTTGCCAGGTGTGGAAGTCAGCCTTCAGGAAGAAACCTAATGTTCCCTATCATGTGGCATACATTTCCTTTGACACTGAATAAAGATGGCCTGTGATACCAATAGGAATATTGTAGAAATGACAGTGTGTGACTTTCAAGGTAGGTCACAAAAGATTCTGATGTGTTCACTTTGCTCTCTTTGGGTCATTCATCCCAAGGGAAGACAGCTGCCATGTTGTAAGGAGGCTCAAGCATCCTATGGAGAGGACCACGTACTGAGGAACTGAGATTTCCTGCTACATTCAGCACTAAATTGCCAACCATGTGAGTGAACCAACTCAAAAGTGGATCCTCTACCCAGCCAAATCCGAAGACTGCAGCCTCAGTCGGCATCTTGACAGTAACCTCAACTAAGACATTCCCAAATTTCCAACCAACAGAAACTAGGTAAGAATATAAATGTTTATTGCTTTTTCAAACTGTTAATTTTTAGGGGATTTGTTACACTGCAATAGATAACTAATATACCAGTGATAATTATCAACTAGAAATCAGAATTAGTCATTAAGAATGACCAGAATTGGAGCTGGCATGGGGCATAAGTTCAGATCTTAAAGTGTTTCTTCACTGCAAAAATTTTGCTAGGATTTAGGAAATCAAAGGTGATTCAGGGAGATTGAATATGGGGAGATAGATTTGTAAGAAGTGCATGAGATATAGCAGGTCATGAATGAATAAAGGAAGAAATAAGAAATGGGATGAGGAGAGAGGATATTTGTTTTTTAAATTTCTACAGCCAGCCTTATTAATGACTAGGGCTCAGGAGGTAGATCTAGGTAACCAAGGACTAATTCTTGAAGAGTCAAATACCAAGCAATCTGTTTCCAGCTGAGAAATGCAGAGGTGGGACTTTAGGCTACTAAGGTCCTTACGCTGTCACTCATCATGTGCTTACTAATGGTAGAAATGGCCAATGGATCAGAGCACACATTCCTGAAGAGTCCTGAGAAACAATCTCAACTTTTGCAAGACAACTTCAGGTAACAACCAGCAATTCATTGAAACTGTTACAGATAATAAAACTCTTAAAGGGGAGTAGCCCTTGAAATAGTGTTTGTTGCACTCCTTCCTAAGAATATAGCAAGGAGTGGGGACACTGTCACAAGGCCAGAGGCAAGAATTATGAAACCTCAGACTTCCACTCATGGCAGTAGAGCTTCTAGATTACGTGAAGAACCCTCCTGCTACACTACAACTGAATCTTGGATAAATCACTGTGAAGATGTCTTAGGCACTGCTGGGTTTAGAATGTATGGGACTCACCACAATGGGCTGAGAATGATGAGTCCTAAATGGGTGGGAAAGCTAGTGTTCCTGAGGGCAGATTCTTCCCTCAGGCTTGGGCTGTGGAGACTATAGTCTTGCTCACACAACACAAAGGCTCACACATTAAGACTCAAAGGAGGTAAAAGTGGCCCCAGTAGTCACTTAACTCTCAGCAAATGCAAACATACATCCTCTTTGGAAGAGGTTTGGAGGAAGGGAGGGGGTTGGGATCAAGTAGCAACACATGGGTTGGTTCAAGGATATCACAATATTTTAGTTCTTAAGTTACAGCACGGATTATGCCTGTGTTTACATCATTACTTACATATAATTTGCATATATGCATAACATTTTCATTTAAATCAAATATAGAGAAATAAATAAAACCATACAGTTTGCCTCTCTTACATCCCCTCCCTGCAACAAAGAACCCAGAAAACAGATTTAAGGGTTTGGGCAGGTGAAATCATGTGCGGGAGTTGAGTCACCTGGTTTAAATCGCTAAGCTTTAAAGTGACTCACTTTACTTGCTACCCTGACTACTTCCTTTTCAGGGAAAGTTAGGACTCCAGGGTCGGGGGAGGAGCAGGAATCAATAAGGTAGGTGTATTAGTCCATTTCTGTTGCTTATAACAGAATATCTGAAACTGGGTAACTTAGAAAGAAAATGAAATTTACTTCTTATAGTTTTGGAGGCTGGGGCATCCATGGTCTAGGGGGTGCGTTTGGTGAGGGCCTTCTTGATAGTCATGATTCTATAGGGTCCTTTGGCGATCAGGGTATCATATGGCAAATGGCCTGATCAAGAGAGCTAACCTTTCCACTCACTCTCCTTATAAAGCCATCAGAACCACACCCATGATAACTCATTACTTCATGAATGGATTAATCCAATCACCTGTCAAAGGTCCCACTTTTCAAATACCAGAATTGGATTTCCCACCCTCGTAAGACTGTTACAATGGAGGTCAAATTTTCAACACATGAACTTTTGACAAACACATTTAACGCATAGTAACAGGACTCTCTAATTGAGGGTAAAGACCTTGAAAACTTCTGGGGCAGACAAAGTTTGCTGTTGTGTGATTTATTTCAATGGAAAGATAGAGTTGGGGAACAGAGGAATGCTGAATTAGTAACAAGTGGTAATGTACTATCTATTTCCTTCCACGCCCTCTTGCTTCACAGACAGGCTGTCACTTCCTCAAGTTTGTCAGGAGAAGTCCTGCATTTGTTTGGTTCTGTTGTATGACAGAGATTAGTGAGAAGCCTTGTTTGTTTTTCTGCACTGAGCTGTGCATTCAGATAAATGTTCTGATTTTATGATGCAGCCTCTGCAGCCCTGTCTTCCCGGTGTCTTATGTTTTTTAACTCCATTCTTTCTCATAGACACTGCTACAGTACAGTTCTGAAACCAAAATTTTTATGTAACCTCCCTTTTTTTTTTAACCTTTCTATAAATTGCCTTGCAGTTTCAGACATTGCTAATGAGAATGTGAAATGGTACAGCTCCTAGGTAGGACAATTTATCAATATTTAGCATAATTCTACCTGCATGTACCTTTTGACCCAGCAACTGCACTTCTAGGAATTTATCCCAAAGTTACAACTGACAAAAATACAAAATGCAACAAATATTCACAATGCCATCATTCATGGACAGCATTATTTATGATATCATATAATGGAACTGGAAATATCATTAATGTCCACCAATAGGGGACTGCTTGTGGGAGACTGAAGGTTTTGTCAGCTAAATCCTGGTTCTCGGTGTCTTGAACAAAGAATTGGATGAGAAACGCCAAAGATGAAAACCAAAGGACAATTTTATTTAGTAAAGAGACACTTCAGAAAGGATGGAGTGGGCTTGAGCGATTATGTGGCTAAAGAGCCCTAGGCGAAATGCAAAGAGCAGTTTTTACTTAGCAGAGAGAGAGAATACACTCCATCGAGAGGCGTCCACAAAACAAAGTGCTTCGAAGCTTTATGAAGGACTGATGAAGATCTCTCTCTGCTAAGGACTGATGAAGATCTCTCTCATGGCATCATCTCCCGATAATAAGTATCCTAATAAATATATATTTTTAAAGTATGCCTGCCCCCTTTCCACCTTACTTTCCTTTGATGGGTGAATTCTTACCCTTAAGACTTAGTACAAGCAATGGCCTTCTCAGGGAGCACTTTTCCTTTCACAGGCCCCTCCCCTTTGCTATCAAAATACACTGTCCCCATCCCTGTCATTGCATTTCCTGCATGGTGCCATATGATCTGTTCGTGTATATGTCAGCTAGTCCACGTGGCTAACTCTTGGAGAATAAGACTCCCAACTTGTTCAAAACATGTATGACAATTGATAAATCCTCATTGAATAAAGGAGTGAATGAACGAACAATGTCAAGTAAGGAGTCTGAACTTTATCTGAGGCATTGGGAATCTAGAGAGGATTTTTTTTCAAGAAGGGCAATGATAGTATTTGTTTTCAAAAAAATAACAAAATGTTGATCAGAACCAAGAAATGGAGGCACAAGCTACAGAGGAGAGAGAGCCCAGTCCATTTGGCAAAGGCTGGGAAGACTTCTCAGAGGAGGGGTTGCTACAGGTGAGACTATGAAGATTTATTCATTCACTTATTCGAAGCAAAATTTACTGGGTACATACTTTTGTTGTTGTTGTTTCTTTTCCTTCAGATAAATACCTACTTAAGAATGTTTCTATCTATACTGTTAAGTATCAAATGCCAAGTTCAGAACAGTGTGTATAATTTGCTCTCATTTAGAGGACTGTTACTAGTGATTAACCTTTGGAGAATGGGACCGAGGGTCTAAGTAGAGAGAGATTTCTCTCTCTTTTTTTTTTTTCTTTCCACCTATAGCTATTATTACTATTTTTCTTAAGTTTATTTATTAATATTATTATTTTTTTACATTCTACGATGTTGTTGCAGAGCAGTTGGGGGGGAGGAGGAGAGGGGAAAGGGGAAGGAAATGGGATGGAAGAAGGAGGAAGGAGGAGGGGTGGGGTTGAGGCCTGTGGCACCCCACTCATTCCTGCACGAGAGACCAGGGGGCTTCCAGCGGTGTCTTGGTCATTGCTGGGCTAGTGCAGATGTCAGAAGGGTGTGGCTGAAGCCCTTGCCCCCACACTGCCTCAGCTTGGGAGCCCGGGGCTCTTCCTGTGGTGGCTCAGTGGTCATTGCTGGGCTGGTTGTGGGTGCCATAGGGGTGTGGCTGAGGCCCCCAGCCGTCCCGCCTTTCTGGCTTGGTAGCCCAGGGGACTTCTGGTCCTTCTAGGTGTTCTAGGTGTTCTTTGGTGATGTGAGACCTTTATTAGTTAATATCAAACTTTGTCTCTGATCTGTGGGTAGTTTTTCTTTCAGTTCTGTGTTGGATTATTTGTTGTTCCCTCCACTTAAACTCTGAACTGGAACTAGTTTGTTGTCCTTTGCTTACTTCTAAAATGTGGGGAACAGTACTTGAGCTCTGTGGTTGAGCTAAGTTGCTGCTTTGCTGCTGATTCCTGGTGAAGGCTTTCTGTGCAGCTTAAGTTTTAATGGTTGACTTTATAGGTACTTCTGGCTCGTGAGAGATCTGGTGCACCTGGGTTGTGTAGAAACTCTGGTGTGGGCATGAGTCTTTTCATCAAACTGCACCCCATGCAATTCTATATTTCTGACCAGATTCCTCTGCGTGGTCCTGCGCTGATTGGGGGGCAGATCAGCTGTCCTTGCTGTGCCCCAGTGCTCCCCTGGTGGGTACACCTTCTCCCCCACCACCTGTGTTACAAACATTTCCCATAAGGTGGGCCATGCGCTGTTCCCTTGTGATGACTCACTGGCCTCTGAGTGGCTCCTTTTTTTCAGTTGTTCTGGCTCCTTGCTCCTATGTGGGTCCATGGGAACCATGTTAGTGGTCTTGCTTGCCTGGGGACCATCAAGGCCCTCTTCTCCCCTGCCACCTCCAAGCAACTTCATCTGAAAGGCACAGCTGTGGCTTTTGCTAGCTCCTGCTCTGTGCACTCACCAGAGCCAGCCTGGAACCAGCTGTGACACAAAATGGTCAGAGAGGTTTTTTTTTTCCCTTCTCATGGCTTCTCCTGCCTTCATGCACTCCGTAGGTCTCTCCTCCTCGTCCCCTGAGCTCCAGCAGCCCCAGCTCGACTGTCATTGCTTTTTAATAGTTATAAATTGGTTGATTTGTGAGAGAGAGTGACAGTCTATTCCACCATCTTGACTGGAAGCCACCAGATTTCTCTTTTTAACCATACAATTTTAAGTAATTCTTTTTCTTACCATGTACATATAGTACTGTTTAAATTTAAATACCCAAATTTTAAAATAAATTTTTCTGAGATGTGCTCAAAGATTTCAGTTCATAAGCATTCACTGCAGTTATTTTAAAATGTTAAAAAGATGTGAATTCCAGTGGCAGGCAGCGACCATACTGTTTGATAGGCGTGTGGCAGAAACTAAGGGTATAAAGATCAACATGGAAGTAGGTCTCTGAGTTAGGTCCTCAGATAGTGGGAGAGAGGAAGGCATTCCAAGAAGGCGCGATGACCGGGTGAATATGCAGGGCTGTCAGAGAGCTGGGCAGTGAGTGAGTAGTTATTGAGCACGGAGGTGTAACATGGGCAAGTGTAATAGGTGAGGGCAGAGGAGTCCCTGTATGTCCCTTATTTTGAGGCTGAAAACTTCTGTGAAAATGGCACCTACACTGCAGGAACATTCAGCTTGCCATGTTGCCATGGGGAAGGTTCTCACTATGGGGAGCAACCAAAGTTTCAGAAACCAGTTTTTGAATTGCAGATAATCCTCGTGGGGTGGTTACTGAAATAGCTGTCTTTACAGGTGCAATGGTTATGATGGTCTCTGAGAAGAGAGGCATTAATTTTCAGTTTAAGAGGGTGTGTCTTCACCTGGATGAAGTGGTGATGATACTAAGACCATTCATGTTTTTTTTTTTTTCTTTTTGGCAGTGGAGGGTAGATAAGAGACAATGTCGCCTTGGGAAATCTAATCAAGAACATTGAGCAAAAAGAAGTCAAAACCCTGGATTCTGTTTCCTTTCGAACAAAGTACAGAGAGTCCTCATTTTGCATCGGACCACAAAAATGTGCAAGCCAAAACTATGCAAAGTGATCTTAATAATCAACAGGAAAAACTACAATTGGCCTGTGACCTTTAAAAATTTTTGTCAAAACATCAAAGATATCTCATTGTCAGTTATAAATGTATAGAGAAATGAAAAAAATAATATTCATGTAGTGCCATGTAATTTAAAATGTTAGAAACATTGAGAATTAAAGTGTTTTATTTCTTTGTTAAAAAAAAAAATACCAAGAATAGCTTGTACAGTGACTGTCTTCTAGTCATACAATCTGTGACATGGAGCAAGTATCTTTTCTATGTCTTGGAGAATTGTCATATTCCTTTCTAAGTTTGAATCAGCTTCCAAGATTTTATCCTTTGTGCTTTAATGAGAAACATCCAAGAGTTCCTTTAATATGGTTGAAAAAAATTTTTTTTTGCTTATGTTGCTTCCTCTGGAACCTCTTCATGCTTTGGGCCACAACCTCTTTTCTCACTCTTGTGGCTAAGTTCACCTTCACTCGGTTCCTCTGGCTGCGTGTCCAGTCTGTGGAACAGAGGTGGTGACCACATACCCACGACTGGCTGTTTCTTCTACAACTCCGTTTATGTTTGATTGGAAATTTACTTCTAGCCTTATTACTTTATGTTTCTCTGCTGCACTTTGAATTTGCTGGGCAATTCCCTCTCTTTCAAAATTTTTATTTTTATTCCTTCTTTTGATTATCCATTTTTGTATACAGTTTGCTCTCTGTGTCTGAACCACAGAACAGAAGTGTAGTGACTGATCACTGGGAGACTCTGGAAGAAGAGCTGTGATTGGTCATTTCATCATGTGTGTCTGTTATTTATGTAGTGATTTGGGGACTGAGGGGCTCACAGCAAAGTTTGCAGTTGATGCAATTGCTCAGGGTGGACATACTGTGTTGACTGTAGTTTGCACCATGTCATTGGGGGACTGGTAACTGAAATTTGTGCATATTGGTGCTATGAAAGTGTGAGCTGCCTGTATATGATTACAATATTTGGATGGACTATTTCTTAATATTTGATAATGATTTAATTGTACAAAAATATTGTACAGTATTTACCAAATATGTAAATTATCATCCTAATATAAATTTTTAAGTTTATTTGCAAAAAGCTATCATTACTAATAGAGTTTTATTAGCTAAAGTCATATCTGACACAATTTCTCCCCAAACTTTTTCTTTCTTTGGGTCAACATTCATTCTAATAGCATTTTTCTTCCTGTTCTCTTAATTTCAAAAAGGGAGATGAAATTTACAGATGCGATCTTAAATTCTACATTTACCTTTGTTAGTTTATCCCTAAATGCACTTTGATGCCAGTCATGGCCTGTTAGTGATAATCTTAGTTTGAACTCAGTCTTTCAATCAGAGCCTTTGTTTTCTTTCTTTCAGTGCCTGAAAGGGTCTTTTTGCAAACTGTCAGGAGCAGGATGCACTGGGGATTCCAGAGGGAGTTGCAGACCACCCTGCAGGAGGGCTGTCTGCTGGTGACGCACAGATCTGGGGAGCTCACACACCATTTGGTGGGAACAGAAGCTTGGCCTTGGCTCCGTGGTGATGCTTGGGGTGTGTTTTGTGAGTTTAGCCATGTGCCTGTTTCGTTCTCCATCCCCTTTGCTGTCTGGAAGGGTGTTGGGAATAGAGTAGCCCAAAGGTATGCAAGGATGAAAGCAGTGAGCCTTCAGGAAGACGCGCTGGTGTTTTTTTTTCGTAGAGTCAAAACTGTAGGAAAATAGGGTTAGACTGTCCCATAGCAAGGATGTTGATGGTAAGGAAGGAGAAACTTTCCTAAGTTAGATTTTATTATAAAAATTGCTGACAGTTAACTTGAGAGTTGAATGACTCTATGTCCCTGGTGTTTTTTTGCCCATCTTGGAACCAGCCTTCCAGTCCCTTTGGGGTATGTCCGTCTCCTGCTACTCTGCTCTCTGGCTGA
This sequence comes from Cynocephalus volans, assembly GCF_027409185.1. Classification (NCBI taxonomy): domain Eukaryota; kingdom Metazoa; phylum Chordata; class Mammalia; order Dermoptera; family Cynocephalidae; genus Cynocephalus; species Cynocephalus volans. The sequence goes on along the minus strand of NC_084464.1, from coordinate 152,826,867 downwards.
TGCAGCGTGGACTTTGAACCTGAACGTTTTGGTTCTCATTCTCAATTTTAACTTCACTTATCATGCACAGATAAAAATCTTCCCCTTTACTTGGGTCCACAAAAATTTAAATCAGAAATATCACGTCAAAAATAAAGTAAAAAGACTGAGCTTCAAACATTTTAGCTCTTTTCAGTTTTCGCTGCTGCCTGGATTTCCTGGCTTCTTGGCAACCCATTGAAGGCATATTTGAGGCAGTGATTGCATAATCATTGAGAGGTCATGGGTGAACACTTCAGGCTTCAGAAATGTCCTAAATTACTAGCTATGTCTCAAAAAGAATTGAGGGCTTGCACTTTACCAATTATTACAATCCAAATATACCACAATATTATTATAAACATTTAAAAATCCTAAATAGACCCAAATCTTTGGGATTGGGGAATTCTAATTGAGAGCTTGAGCAAAAAGAGGCAAACAAAAGAGGCAAAAGGTATGACTACTAGCACAGTCAGTATTTTGCAAGGTGTATATTAGCAGCTCTCTATATCCAGTGCTCCCAAGTAGCTTAGAGAGGCTCTTCTATAACTATTTCTTCAAGAATGTCAGTTTTCTTCTTGTCTTTTCTAAAGGTCAGAATAAGTGTCTGATATAAATTAGGAATTAGAATAAGGGGATTAGAGTCATTCAAAGTTTCCTGAACAAGACCCCTAAGTTTTAAGCATGGATCAGCACATCATCAGTTTTATAGATGGAAACATAATAACAACAATTTGTTTATACTTGGCATAATTACAGAAAATTTAGCTCTAAGGAGCTCAATTATTGCTAGAGCTATTTATATTTAGTGCTAGTGGACATAAGCAGTCAGAAATCCACACATTTAATACAGACCTTATTTTTTTAGATCCTCATCGCTACTTGTTAATTAATTACTACAAATTTCAGCTCATATATTCAGAGGACAGGAATAGATTCTAGGAGTCCTGGCTACTAGTTCTGGCTTTACCACTATTTTGTGAATTTAGCCAAGATGCTTAATTTCTATTGGCATTTCCCTATCTGTTGATGATGCATTTTCTTTATCAATTCCTTAGTTGCACTTGCTATATTCCAGTAGTCACAGTGTACTGGTGGCTATCATATTTGACAGTGCATATTATAAAATATTTTCATTATTATGGGGAGTCTTGTTGGGCAGTGCTAGCCTACAGGTAGACTTATCTTTGATTATAGCCAAATTCAGGGGGTTTCTACAAGGCCACTGGACACTTATTTCTTTCCACCTTTCAACTATTTTTTTTTCCATTGTGTTGGCTTCATTCTCAGACTGCCAACGTGGCCATAGCAGGTCTAAATTCACATTTTGACAAGTTTAAGTTCAGCATGAAAGAGATTCTCTTCCTGAGAGCTCCTGTACAAATGCTGGTATTCATGCTGATTGAACCAGCTCAGATCACATGGAATTTGTTGATTGGCCCAAGCCAAGTCACATGCTGTAGCCCTGCAACCAGGGGCATCAATGCAGCACAAAAGAGCTGAAAGTGTAAAGCAAGAAGAGCAGATACAATAGTTATAACAAAGAAAAACAGATTAAATAAAAAGTCTCAATGTGTTTCTATAGTGTCAAACTATATACTGCAAATAAGAACTATACCTAAAAGGAAATTACTTAGAGGTATTAAAAAAAAAAAATATGGGCAAAAACTAGTCATGCAAACAAAAAGAAAACAGGAAGTGGTAATATTAATTTCAGATAACATAAATTTTGAGGGAAAAGTATTCAACAGGGCAAAAGTGTCATTTAGATGAAAATGTGCAATCTACAGTGGAGATACAGCAGTCAATAACCTCTGTGAACCCAAGTACATATATTTAAAACATATAAAACAACTCCTATTTGAAATATGAGGAGAAATTTACAAATACCCAAATGTCATAGAATTTAACATACCTCCCTCAGTCTTTGTCAGAGCAAGTAGACAAAATAAATAAGTTTAGTTAAAAGCAGTGACATAAGTTGAAAGATTAAATTAATACATACAAATTATTTTTATATGAATTTTCCAGAGAATTTTCCTTTTTAAAAAGTGCTCATCAAACTTTAAAAATAATCAGATGCTTGGACAATAAGAATGTGGAAATCTATTTTGCAAAGCATAACAGGTTACATTCTTACTGTTTTGTAATGAAACTAAAAATGAATGGCCAAAGTTTAAACAATAACAAAAAATCCTCAAATGCTCCAAAGTTAAAAACAAAAATTAAAAAACACCAAATCAAAACACTATTCTTAATACCTTTTGTGTTTAGTGGTGTTTTTAATCTCTTCCTATAGTTTGCAAGGAACAGAGACTCATGTAAATTACCCCAGAAAAAGGAGGCATATTGCTAAGCTACGTGAACTAGAACAGGAGCAGAAATGTCTCAGGATGAATCAAGGAAGCCACTCCCTGCTTCTCTTTGTTATGGGCATCTATGTCTCCCCCTCCTCTTTCCTCTGCCCCTGTCCCCATCTCCTGATACAAGCACAGAAAATAGTAGTCAGATTAATGTCAATATATAATGTGTTACATTTCTTATCTCAAATGAGTACATATGCTTCCTGGTTTTTGTATGTGACTTGGTTAGGGTAAGTCAGCATCCCAGGGGCTGGAAAACCCTAAGGCAGAGATGAAATGGGGCTTCTGCACCTGCAAGGGTGGGCCTGACCCTGGACTGTGGTGAATTTACACAGTGACACAGCATGAGCCAGCCTTCTTGGCAGCTACTGGCCTTCTGTGGCTGCACCAAGACAGATAGCACTTCATTTTGTTCAAATTTCTGTTGCAGGGAGGCATCTATACATGCACATTATATGTGGTTAGAATTTAAAAATAAGCTTTAGTTCTTAAAAACATTATCTTGAGTTGCCTTGAAAATAACTTTCCAGATTGTCATATCCCCTGTGATGTCAAGTAAACAAGGTATTATCATATTCTGTAAAGTTGAAAATGGAAGGGAAAATAGAAAGAAAAAATAACTAATTTTTATGGTAAAGCTGACAAATACTTTTACTTCTTTTTTCCTGCTTTGATATAAAAATCCTGCTAATTATCGCTGTAAGCCTCAGCTCCTTGCTGGGCCAGTGCAGGTTGCGGGTATATTTTATAGCCTTCCTTATGCATCTAAGGCTGTCACAGGAGGAATGAATGAAAGAAGCTGCTGTGTCCGTGTGCTTGCTTGCTCCAGTGACAACATTTGCCACTTGGTGGCAGTGATCCATTATAGTCCAGGAGTCACCATATCTCTCCTGTGATTCACCTTCTTTTACATAACTGACACAAGTGGTAGACACAGGTGTAATCCAATCAAACTAATCTCTCCCACATAAGACTGAAGTAGGAGACCCCAGATGGTGTTTTTTTTTTCCAAATCACTATTTATTATCACCAATTCTGTTCAACAAATATTTCAGCAAATATTTCTCGAGGCACTATGCTCTGCTCCTGAGGGGCAACAGATCTGCATGTTGAAGAGATCACACAGAATCATGGAGGACGGGTTGGAGACATTCACCTAGAGGTGAGGAGACCAGCTGGAAAATAGTGCAATTCTGCCAAAAATGAGGTCAAAAAGGGGAGTGAGGTGGCGGCGTTGGAAGAAGGGGAGGAGTCTGAGAAATATTAGAAGGTTAAGGTGATAAAAGTTGGTGATTTATTTGTGGGGGTAGTAAGGGATCTGGAAAAATGTAGCATCTCCCTGCTTTGACTCTTTCAGTAGTCATTTACTGAGCTAGGGATTAGCAGGATGTTATCTTGTCTTACATTCTGGGGCTTGATGAGATCCAGCTACTCATGGAATGTAGAAGCAGGTGTGTATTACAAACTGCTAGAAATAGGTAAGAGGAAAAATGTCTACTCTGGTAGACTGTCCATAGGCTGAATAATGCTCCCCCTACCAAATGTTCTAATCCCCAGAACCTGTGACTATGTTATTTTACATGGCAAAAGGGAAGCTGCAAATGTGATTTAGTTAAGGATCTTGAGATGGGGAGAATATCCTGAGTATCCCAGTGGGTCCAGTGCAATCACAAGGGTCCTATAAGACAGGCAGGAAGGTCAGAATCAGAGAAGGTGACATGACAGTGGAGGAGAGGGAGAGGAGATGACATGACAACAAAAGCAGAGGTTGGAGTGATATGGAGCAATGGGCCAAAGAATGTGGCAGCCTCTAGAAACTGGAAAAAGCAAGAAGATGGCTTCTCCCACACTGCCTCCAGAAGGTGCACAGCCCTGTCAACCATTTGGAGTTTGATGTCCAGAACAGCAAGAAAATTAATCTGTGGTGCTTTAAGCCACTAAGTTTGTGGTCATTTGTTATAAGAGCAATAGGAAACTAATACACACCCATTCACATTATTTACCTCTTCACTTCTTCCATCTTTCCTTCACTTTTTCAACACTATTTATGGAGTGCCTACTATGTGCTAAGCATTGTGAGATATGTCAGTGAACAAGACACCGACCCCGACTTCTAGGAATTTACAGTGTAGGCAGATTTGTAACCAGAGAAGTATTTCAATTTGCAATACCGAGAATGCTGGGCCTGTGGAAGTTCAGGGAGCTCTGACTCCTTACTTTTAAGGGAATCTTTGGTCTACAATACTTCTGACTTCATTCTAAACTGATCCAAGTTGCCAGTAACATCTTGATGATTCAATAAATGATTTATACTAGAAATCTCATTGCAGACATGTATTTAAAAATATTCCAGCACCCACCCCATTACCTGTGTTTCTGGTTCTTTGTGCAAGAAATTTACTTTGTGCAAGCCTCTTCTCATCCTGCCTTCACCATGATTCACTTTATGGGTTCCTTGAGTGCCTGCTGGTGGCACCCACAGCCTAGAAGATGCAGGGAAGCTGAGCCTCTGCCCAGGCCAGGCCAATGCCTGACTCACTGGACTGTTGCCTGGGGAGCCAGTCTACAAGGGATATATTCATGACTGAGAATGCAGGAGCTGGGGAGGGAGAGCTCTGCAGACTGTGCTGCATGTGGCTGTAAGGTAGATGACACAGTAGATGACACTAAAATGGGACTCTTTTCTTGAGAGGAAGACCTCAAAGGCATCAGAATGGAGCTGTTGATTTTCCTGATTAAGTGAGTGTCTGAGAGGCAGAGCATAGAAGGACAGAGAGGAAGAACAACTAAAATTTGCATGCTAGTCTTAATTTTGGAAAATATAATTAATTCAACTGACCATAACTTGGCCATTGTATCCAGAGGTTTAGATTTAAAAATAAGGTGGGGGTGGGGAGAGGAAAGGAGGTCCTTACCTTTGAGAATCTTGCTTTTTTTAACAAGGAGAAAATGTCTACACAGAATATCCATGGATGTTAGGAAGGTATGGTATATTCAAAATGCTGTTTCTTCAGGGCCGCCGGCGTCCTTCCACACGACTCACTCCCACACTCCTCAGCCTGACAGCTGGGCTGAGCCTCGGTGCAGCCCTCGGCTCTCCCTTCCTTTTATTTCTCACATCTTGCTCCTTCATCTTGGCCATAGTTTTCAGCTATACCGATGATTCTCATTCTTATCAGACCCAATGCTTCCCTTTTCATTATAAAATACATGTTGAAATGCCCTCTTTAATACCTTGAAATGAGATTCATAAATAATATAATCCACCTACATGTGAACTTAAAGCAACAACAGCAATACTAATATTATGTGATACAGTAAAGTGGCTGAGGGCGTAAGGCTGGAGGCAGCCTACACAGGTGTGTATCCAGGCTCTGCCATTTCCCAGCTGTGAGACCTTGGGCAAGTTACTTGACTTCTCTGTGCCTGACTTTCCTTATCTCTGAAACAGGGGTAGTATTGGTACCCACCTCAAGGCGTGTGATGACCAAGTGAGTTATATGCACAGCTCTTAGAATATGTCTGGCACACAAGCACTCTGTATCTATTAGCTCTTAATGCTCTACATGTACTATAAAGGAGAAATAAGGAAAAAGTAGTTTATAACAAAGCAATCTGTATTTTAATATATAAATGCTCAGTCTTGACCATAGTAGAAAACCCAACGCGATAGTCAGATTCCAATTTATAATGAATAAATTCTGAATCAAGCAAAGTAAGATAATATTCAACTAAATATTGTTAATACTTCTAAAAAATATTTGGCATTTGAAGCAACTAACTAACCACATTCATATACATATATCAAATCAGATGACTGACAGCTGCTAATGCAGATTCATACAAGACTGATACCATAAGCAGGGCCATAGTAATGTGTGAAATGGTGAACACGTCTTCGTAAATTTCTAAAAAACCCAAATTTACAAGATACATTTTAAAGTAATTATAGTAGCATTCCTGGAACAATGTATTTAGTAAAACTATGCAAAAAATACTTTGTTTCTAGACTCAGGCAGCTAAACCTTATTATTCATATTATATGAATATCTAGCAGGACATTGGAAACTGTATGGAACATGGGAAAATTCTTTGTTATAAGAGACTGCCCTTTGTTTTGAGGGGCATCCAACTCCCTTTGTCATTATCACTCTCCACTCCCTTTCAAATGCTGGATACAACTCAATCTCTGTGACAAACACAATTTGCTCCTCCCCACCCCCCCAATCTCTAAAATGCCCCTCAGGAGGCTGTCGCAGCCTGGAGAGAACTGCCCAGCTGACCGTCAACGAGCTGATCTCCCGAGCTTCATTCACTACATGGAGTGTCCCCCGCCCCCCGCCCCATCTCCCCCTGTCCATACCTCGTGTGCGCTTCAAGGATCAGGGTACAAGCTGTGTCCTCACGAAGAGCATCCAGCCAGATCCTCTAATTCCATCCCCGCCCTCTTGTGGTCCTTGAGTTTGGCATCATTCACATGGCTTTTATGGCACCTCCTGTTCACCCTGTCAACTTCGTCCTCTGCACTTTCCTCCTTCCCCCTGTGGCATGTACTCCATAGTACATCAAAGAAACTAGAGATGATGTTAGATGTGTTGGAGACAATGTACATTTTGCAAGAAAAGCTTGAGTATTGGTATATTTTCACATGTAACGCAAAAATTTTTCCTTCACTGATTTGCAGTGGCTGAGGCTCAGGAAGCCGTCTGAATTATTTGTATACACATCTTCCCATGTCTTACCAACATATCCCTAACCAGGAGCACAGCTGTATGTTATGTGCTCAAAGTGTGAACTTAAAACAATTCGCCTGCTTTGGGAGTGGGGTTGGTTCTGTCTGAGCCAAAGGGATCTGACAAATTCATATTTGTTAGAGTTTGGTAGTGAAGCTTATAGACTACCTCTCCCAGAGGGCTCGGTTGGTCATGCAAGAGGAGGAAGTGCCTGACAAAGGAAGGAATAAAACTGTAATTACGGCATTTCCACATCAGAGAAAGTCAGAGATGTTTTATGGATGGTGTTAGAGTGGCCCCCAGCAGCCTACAGATCATAGCTTTTCTGACAGATGAATTATATTCTTGGATCTCAGAGTATAAAATTATAGCCCTCACAAGTAAAATATCTATGTAAGTATCAGTTAGGTGAACAGTTATTTACTGAGGGCCCTAGCCTGGTTCCTGGGGAAACAAATCTCCAAAAAGTTCTGCTCTGAAAGCACTGACAATCCAGTTAGGAGCCAAACTTATTTCCTGAGCACTGTTCAATATGAAGATATGGGGCCCCTTGGTCATAAATTCTTAAGAATTTTGCAAGGGTGAAAGCATGGAATTAAACAAAGCACTAAAGACGGGGACCATGAGAATGCATGCTGCCTGCCCTGCTTAAATGCAGTTATAATAAAATATGACAATGTTTGCTTAGGGATATGGACAGAATGCTGTGAGAACAAAGAGGAGGGGTGGCTAAGTCTGAGGCATGGCCTCACTGAAGAAATGACTCATGGGCTAAACCTTGAAGGATGGAGTGGCTTTTGCTAAAAAGAGACAATTGGGGGTTTGTGGGGACTGCAGGCAGGGGGAGCTCAGGGGAAAGCAGCATTCTCCTTCTGCAACCCTCTCCACTTAAGCCTGATCACAGAAATCCTGTGTGTTGTCATTCACTCTCCATGTTTCGTGCTTCTGCCAGCTACTTGGGTAACTTTTTAAACAGTATGCTTACACTTTTGTTTCTTGCTTGTGAAGCATCCTCTAGCTCCCCACATTGTAAGTCAACACCCCGAACTTCTCTTTTTCCTCCCAAATCCCCCGGTGCTCTCCAATGGAACTTTCTGCATTAATGGAAATATTCCATGCTCGTGCTGTGCAATATGGTATACAGTGGACACAAGTGGCTATTGAGCACGTGACATGTGGCTAGTGCGACTGAGGAAATGAATTTTTATTCCCTTTAATTAATTACAACTTAATTTTCATTAGCTAGTGTCATCTTACGTTTATATTTTCAAGGCTTATTGATAGTCTTTTCTAATCTTGCATGTTTTCTCCAGACCTTGATCCTCAAAGCTGAAAATCCGTTGTGCATTTTGCGTTGTTATGACTAAAGCTATTTTCTTTACAGTCAAACAGGGTAGAGTAATTGCATTTCTGTTCTTTTACTGCTTTTATTTTTATTTCTGGTGCTTTCTCATTCTTCTATTTTTCTAGCTTTGACTTTGCTAGACCTTTAGGTTGCTGCATAGTTTCAAGGATAGCACCACACTCTGTGCCCCCATTTTCCCGGGATTCCTTGCTTTGGGACCCTCCTCTCCTCTTGTGCTCTGGCCTGATGGTTTGCTGTCTAGGTCAGTGGTCCGACTCTCATCCAAGTCCTTCCCTTCTCAACACTCTTGGGTTGGGTCTTCTCTTTCCTGGGACCCACCTCTTCCATTTGTCGGTTTACTCTCTTATTTTGCTAGCATCATCAAATCACTTCCTAAGAAAGGGTATGGAGGAGGTCGTCTTTCTGAGTCAGCTCTCCTGTGTTTGAAAACAGTCCTGTTCTATCTTCACACTTAATGGACGGTTTAGTTCAGGGATCTGCAGGCTACTTCCCATGGGCCAGATCTGGCTTGCTGCCTGTTCTTGTCCAGCCTGTAAGTTATAATCGTTTCTTACATTTTTACATTGTTGAAAAAATTTGAAAGAAGATTTTGTGACACATGAAAATTATATGCAATTTGAATGTTAGTGACCATAAATGAAGTTTTATTGGAACACAGCCTTGTTCATTCATTTATCTATTGTCTGTGGCTGCTTTCCCATTACAATGGCAGAGTCAAATAGTCATACAGAGACTGTCAGGCCCACAAAGTCTAAAATATTTTCTATCTGGCCCATTACAGAAAAAGTTTGCTAGCTCCTGGTTTAGATGGTCACAGTGAAAAACCCAGGTTCTTACATGACCCACATGACCTAACCATAACCATAGGTCACCTGCCTCCTCGTTCCTGTGGTACCAGGTGGCTCTGGGGGTGGCAACACTTTGGCCTTTGCTGTTCCCTTTGCCTGCCACGCTCTTCCCTGCATGGTTCACATGCCTTGCTCCTTCATGTCCTTCAGGTCCTTACTCAGAGGTCACCTTCTCTGTGAGTCCTTTGCTGGCCACCCCATCCAATTTTTAGCTTCTCTCTGGACTCTCTACATTTCCTATCCTGCTTTACTTTTTTTTCCTCATTAGTGCTTATTTCTACCTAACACGTTATATTTTACTTTCTTTCTTTGTGTGAAGAACACGCCATCCTGATCTGAGCATGAGAAAAGAAGCTCCCTGAGGCAGGACCTCCTCTTGTGTATACTCTCAGCTGTATGCCCAGCACCTAGAACGGTGCTCAAAACTGTTTGCTGAATGAATGAACGAATATAACATTCTAGGGTGAAGCTTAGATCCCTCAGAACTTTGAAGCTTCGAAGACTAATGCTAATGATGAGAAATCTGGAATCTTCGATTTCTTGATGGTGTGGAGGTGACTTGTTTTCTCTACTTCACAGCTTTCAAGATTTTCTCTTTATCCCTGGTCTTAGAACATCTCCCAATGACTTGAAAGTTTTCATCCTGGGTACTCAGTGAGATTTTTTATTCCGAATAATATTGGAATTCAGGGAAATTCTTTATGTTATTTCTCTGATGATATTGCTGGCTAATATTTCCTGAGCAATTCACTTGAATTTATCATCCACTCCTTCCATTGAAATCTTTATTTAGCAACCACATTTGTAATATCCAAGGGCTCCTACCTGTTCTGATTATTTACGTATCTTTCTTAGCACCCTGCTCTTTCTTATGGATACGCAATCTTCGTGAATCTTTCTCAGGATAATGATTAGCAGCCCCCCCCCCCTTTTCTAGAACATTTCAGGGTGGCCAAACAGGGAGATGATGTCATGCCCTGACACATGCTGAATGAGGCTCAAATGCCAGAATGTGGTGGTGTCACCCTGGAGTGCCCATGTCCATATATGCTGCCTGTGTTCCCTGCGTGACTTCAATGTCTTTAGAGACGAATCCTCCAGTACCCTGCCCAGGGTGGGAGAACTGGCTGCCCAGCAGGGTTCTGTGTGTTTGCTGTGTAAAGCCTGGGCTGACAGAGGCATTTGAAAGAGGGGAATGGGATGGGGCTAAATTCTCATAGACTGTCAATTAATCTTCTCGATTTTGGTCCCATCACCTATCTAGATTTTTAGCCTCTCTTGGTTTTTTGAGTCTGATCCTCTCAGGGATTCTGCACTGCAGACGGGCAGCTTCCTCCTCCATGGGGTCCTCCTTGCTAATGGAACGCTGTCACCCCCCCTTTGTCTGTTGTCCTTCTTCCTCCATCGGTGTTCAATCTTCCAGAAATCTGTTGAGATCTCTAAGCACTGATGCTCTTACTGCAATTCTTTTTTGTTATTGTGGGGTTGTGTCTTTTTAATACTTTTCTTATAATTTAACAGAGCTTTTGGGGAAGGGAGAGAGCAAAAAGCATCTGTGGTCTGTCCACCATCTCGACTTGAAGTCCAGCCACCTTGAGGAGTGCTCTAACTCTACAGATCCGGTGATCTATGCTCGAAGAATTTAAATGGCTCCAACACCGGCCTTATAATTGTAAACCACGTGCCCTCTGAGGATGTCTTTGAGGATGGCATCTAAGCACCTGGTGAGGAACCAGCCCCCGCTACTGATGCCGCTAGTCACCAGATGCCTTCGATAGCATCTAGTACTTCTGATGCTACATAAAGCAGGGAACCAGAGGACAACTCAGCGATAACAGCGTCTCTCTCAAGGAGAAGATAAAGCAGTACTTCCCAGAAATAAAAGTTTTCACAAACATGACGCACCAAGAGAACTTCTGGGGTTTTTTTTTTTGGTCAAAATGTCCAGCATCTTGTTTTAACCTTTCACTCCTCCATAGATTTAATTTACTTTCTATGTTTTTCTTAGTCCCTTCAGGCTGCTAGAACAAAATATCGTAGGCTGGGTGACTTATAAACAACAGACATTTATTTCTCACGTTCTGGGGGCTGGGAAGTCCAAGATCAAGATGCCAGCAGATTGAGCATCAAATGAGGGCCTTGTCCTGGTTCATAGACGGCCGTCTCTCTCTGTGTCCTCACATGGCAGATGGGGTGAAGGAGCTCTGTGGGGTCTCTTTAAAAAGAACATTAATCCCATTTATGGGTGCTCTGCACTCATGATCTAATCACCTGTGAAAGGTCTCACCTCCAAATACCATCACACTGGGGATGAGGTTTCAAGATAGGAATTTGGGGGTGACATAAACATACAGTCTGTAGCAGTCTTCTTTTAAAATGAATATAGAGAAAAGGAGAGAAAGTTTGAGACCAGACACTGGAAGAGTTTTCCAACTATTATCTATTCCCCAAGGGCAACAGCTTTTCCAAGTAGTAACTTTGTTATTCTTCTCCCAAGGAGGTACAGAGAAACAAGGCGCTGGTGTTGAAAAGGAGAGGTGAGAGGGTGGGAATTTGTTGGTGATGAGTTTGAATGTCTAACTTTCAGCCTGCTGTTTTCCTTTCCTAGTGAGTGAAAGGAAAGTTTTAAAATTAGAGAATCTATAATATATGCTGCCAAAGAATGGCAGGCTAAGACCTTATTTTTGTCCTAAAATATTTTTTACAAATTTATCTGTACTGTCTATTTAGTAAAGCGCATGATGAACAATTAGGAGAGGAGAAAGGAGGGAAATTTGAGAAAAGACTAAGCCTAAAGGAGGCCCATGATTAAAAAGTGGCATCTCAACCAAACATGCTGAGAAGAGCTCTGCAAGTAATGTCACCCTCCATGCCTGTAAAGAAATGTTTGCTTCCAAAACAGGAAAGCAAATCCAGGTATTGTTTTGTACATGTGTTCTGGAAACGAATACACTGGGAGGTATTTAGTGGTAAATGAAGTCGGACAGATGGGATGTGACTGCTTTGCATGTATTGTGTCCTTGATCCTGGAATCAAGGAGAGGTTCCATTACAATAAAAGGGAGAACAACAGAATTGAGGAAGTAGAGCTAATACTTCCCCTTCTTTCAAAAGAGCTTTCTTCTCTGGTCAGCTTCTCATGGTAGTCCTGTGTGGACTGAGCCTCCAGAGCTGGAGCTGCTCAGAGTGGAGTCCTCAACCTCGCCTCAGAGGATTATGAGTTTTCTGAATTCAGGGAGAAAGAGACAATTCCCGGATTTACTCTCTTTTTTATTACATGTAAGTAAAATCTCTTCTTGGCTAATATATGAGAAGTGATTGCTCAGCATATGTAGATGGTAAATCAATTGATACCCTAGTGCTACCTTTAGGATAGTGAGGTCTGAAATGAGGTTTTGGGATATATTCACCTAGCTCCTCATGAACCTCCTGCTGTGGGTCCTGTGCTTGGGGCACTCTGTCTTTCTCTTAGAGCTTTGGTGGGGAGTTGTGTACTCCCTCTGCTTCTCTCTTTTTCTTTAATGGGTGTTGCATTGAGGGTTGCATGGACTGCAGACCATGGGTTTGATTTAGAAAAGCACAATTCAGCATTTGTTTGGGTCCTGAGAAGTTCTTTGGGGTAAATACTCTGTGGCCACCCTCTTTTGAGAAAGTGTATTCTTTGTGGAGACTCTCCCTTTGCATGCAGGCAGATAGAGAGGATTTAACTTTTGGATAAAGGTCACAGACTTGACAAAATAGCTCTGGTATAAAAATGAGAGCTAGCTGTTGGTTTAGAGGATTTTACTATGGGCATCTGGTTTGTTTGATTTCTTTGCTTGGGTATATGTGAAAGAATTTAGTTACAGGAGTCAGAGTTATAACCCACCAAGGCATCTTTGACTATAGTAGTGGATTTTACTAGTCTTTAGGGGCCAGTGTGTTACCAGCACTGTCCTAGACATTGTGCAATAATACATAAAGTCTGATTCCTGTACACTTGTTTATTTTACATAGAAAATAGAAACAGAAAGAACATTGATTTCTTCCTGCTCACATCATGCAAATGAGGAGGACGAGGACTTAACTTTGTGTATTTGCTGATGTACTCATTTTTTAATTTACCTTTTAATTTCCTTCCTCTCACCTCTTTATATATCAAGGTTTTTCTGGTGAGGGTCTATTTATGAACTATTTTAGGCAAGTTACATTAAGAAAACACATCATTAGAATATGGAAATAGGAAGTTCTTTCCTGGGGTAGTTTGCTGTGGCAATAAGAGATAAGAAATTACTTCACGACTATTGCCTGAGACTTTCCTTCTGACTCGTGTATCCTTCTTGAACAGCTCACTTCTGCTTTCCGTCCAGCTTGGGCGCTAGGCAATGTGAGCTTTGCCAAAGTACAGGATGACAACTTGCAAGCAGTTTTAATATGGTAAATGGTGTGTGTATGAAGAAAATCCGAAAAAATATGCTTTTTGATGGTAAAGAAAATCCTGTAAATGGGGGAATTACTATACTTCCAGCACTCAGAACAGTGTCTGTCACATCGTATGCTCTCAGTAAATATTTGTTGAATGAATGAATGATTGGATCGTTCATAAAATGAGTGTGGTAAGGTAGCTATAGTTTTATCTCTGTTACCCAGGCACTGAAGGAGGTACAGGTTGGAGGAGGGCAGAGTAAAGCAGGAGAGGAGGAGGGTATGAAGGTGTGGGGCGAAGAAAGGATGTGTAGGAAAGAGATGATAAAAAACCCTCAGTCAGCAAAGTTAAAGGGGAGGCCATATGGTGGTGGAGGTGCTGGAGGTGACGGTAGGGATGATGAAGGTGATGGAGATGGTGGAATTGGTGGAGGGGATGGTGGAAGAGATGGTGGAGGTGATATGGAGATGGTGGAGGTGATATGGAGATGGTTGCACTCTCTTTGTCTCCTCTCTTCCCCTGGGTGATGGAGATGCAGAAGATTACTCAAAGCCCATTTCTTCTGAGTAGTGAGAAATCTCGAGGGAGTTAATTTCCTGGAACCCTCAAGAGAGAGGCATTTCTCCTCAGGAAATTAACCCTGAACTGGGGTTCTTTCTCAGTATTTATTTTCAAGGGCAGGAAGGTTACAGAAAAGGAATATGGGTGGAGTTATAGCTAAGTATAGTTTAACAATAGAAGCTGGTAACATCAGTGAAATAGCAAAGTGACATTCCATAACGCAATTTGCAAAAGGTTAGGTTGATCCACCAACAAAAGCTTGTTCTTAGCAAATACTGTCTTTTCCTACAGCAGTTTCCTCAGTATTTTTACATAACAATAAAGCAACTTTAGGTTAACCTGCTCCAAGGGCATCTGTCCTTGAGCCGACAATTTTGCTGTGTTACAATTCTTTATCTACAACAGAGACTTTAGCCTGGGGAAAGTTTCTGTCTTTTGCAAGCTTAACATTTCTATATGTATTTTTAAAAAGTTAGGTTATACCTGAAACTACAGGGCTTTGGAAACTAGGCCCTGTGAAATACATTTGCTTTATAAATGTTAGTATACTCCACAGGAGATGATGATAGAGATGGTGGAGGAGATGGTGGAGGAGATGGTGGAAGAGATGGTAGAAGTGGTGGAGGAGATGGAGGAGGTGGTGGAGATGATGGTGGAGATGATGGTGGAGGAGATGGTGTAGGTGGTGGAGGAGATGGTGGAAGAGATGGTAGAGGTGGTGGAGATGATAGTGGAGATGATGGTGGAGAAGATGGTGGAGGTGGTGGAGGAGATGGTGGAGTTGGTGGAGGTAATGGTGGAAGAGATGGTAGAAGTGGTGGAGATAGAGGTGATGGTGGAGATGTTGGAGGTGGTGGAGATGATGGAGGAGATGGTGGAGGTGGTGGAGGAGATGGTGGAGTTGGTGGAGGTGATGGTGGAGATGATGGTGGAGGAGATGGTGGAGTTGGTGGAGGTAATGGTGGAAGAGATGGTAGAAGTGGTGGAGGAGATGGAGGAGGTTGGAGGAGATGGAGGAGATGATGGTGGAGGAGATGGTGGAGGTGGTGGAGGAGATGGTGGAGTTGGTGGAGGTGATGGTGGAAGAGATGGTAGAGGTGGTGGAGATAGAGGTGATGGTGGAGATGTTGGAGGTGGTGGAGATGATGGAGGAGATGGTGGAGTTGGTGGAGGTGATGGTAGAGTAGGTGGAGGTGATGGTAGAGTAGGTGGAGGTGATGGTGGAGATGGCAGGTGATAGTGGAGGAGATAGTGAAGGTGGTACTGGAGATGTTGGATGTGGCAGAGATGACGGTGATGGAGATGTTGGAGGAGATGGTGGAGTTGGTGGAGGTGATGCTAGAGATGGTGGAGGTGATGGTGGAGATGGTGAAAGTGGTGCTGGAATTGGTAGAGGTGATGGTGAAGATGCTGAAGGTGATAGTGGAGGTGATGATGGAGATGGTGGAGGTGATAGTAGAGATGGTGAAGGTGGTGGAGATGATGGTGGAATTGGTGGAGGTGATGGTGGAATTGGTGGTGGATATGGTGGTTGAGGCAGTAGTGCCTGAGGTGGTGGTGGAGATGATGCTGGGAAGGGAATGATGGGATGATGGGCAGTGTGGTACAGCTGAGAGAAA
This sequence comes from Cynocephalus volans, assembly GCF_027409185.1. NCBI lineage: Eukaryota > Metazoa > Chordata > Mammalia > Dermoptera > Cynocephalidae > Cynocephalus > Cynocephalus volans. Next base: position 152,810,955 of record NC_084464.1, on the reverse strand, counting down.
CATAGTTTGGGGTCAGACATATCTGTTCAAAATTCCCATCTAGCACTTACAAGCTCCATGACCTCTGGGCCTGTAAAGTGGTGATTATAATACACTGACATTTGTGGGTTGCTGTGTGAGGATTAGAAATATGATTGCACAGTGCCTACCATGTCATGGGTCTTCACTAAATGGCAATTCAATATGTTTTCTTTAGTTTTAAATTACCACAGCCACACTTAAAAATTTATAAACCAATTTATCTTTTCTTTATGCACTTTGGTGTTTAAAAATTTTATAAAATGAACCTATTTCTTTTAAATAATCATTTAAAAAATGAATGTTATAAGCCTCATTACCAGAATGGTTAAGCACATGGTGGTAAATAAAGGAATGCCATCAATAAAATGATGTTTATGGAAATATTCTCATGAAGTAATGCTAAGTCAAAAAAGCAGAAGAAACCCAACTTTTTCTACTATGTAGAAATACAGCAGGAAAGCAAGACTGAAGTGAAATATGTTAAAGTGTTAATATATGAATAGTGGGCTTCTAGCTGACGGTTATTTTTGTCTTTGTACTTTTCTGTTTATTTCCAAACTTTTCACTAGTGGAACACAGCCGAACTATTTTAATAATCTGAAAAGAAAATAAATGTTGCATGAAAATAAATGAACAAAAACATAACTCTTTTAAATTCTTCTCTAAAAAGAAACCACAAGTGGTTTTTTGTTGTAGTGTACTAAACTTTGTGATTTATTGCAATCTGAGACATTACACTGAAAACTTATGTTATTAAGTCTTTGCCGTGGGCTCCCCTTTGAGATTAAGACTGGTACAGAATCGTGCACAGCTCTGAAGTGAGAACAAGCAAACAGGGTTCTGTCTTGGGCTTGCTGGTCTAATTCCCAGATTTGTATGAAAATGGGTTATTTCCTCTGGATGATTTATAACTGCCTCTAGACCTGAATCAGATGACTTTCCAGCAAGTTGAATAGTCGATTTATTCATTAACAGTTCTCAGTTAAATTTCTATCTCAGTTAAATTTATGTCTCCCACCATAAGGATAATCATTTTTAGGGAATGTTGACTTATCTCCATCAGCTTGGTACACAGGGAGAGGTCAGAAACACGTTGCTGTAGAGTCAGGAATGATTCCTATTGTTGGGACCTTGGTCCTGCCATTTCATGGTGCCAACAGGTCACTGTGGAGTCCTGCATCAGAGTCTTGACCAAAATAATATTTTGGCCTGTGGGTATTGAAAGGAATCTCCTGTTTTTGTTTTAGATCAATCAGATGAAAGAAAGTTGGCCAACAAAGAGGCCAAGGGCTGAACCAAGTCGGCAAAAACAGGACTCCCAATTGACACGGGTCTTGAGATGGAAATAGCTAAGTGGTGGAAAGCCCGTCAGCTTAAACTGATCCCCAAATCACTAGAATGTGGATGCGTCTTTCAAAAAGCTGAATGAAAAGTGACCAGACTTTTAGAGACAACTAGTCAACGTTAGAAATGAAAGAATTAACCAAACAATAACCCAGCATGGAATAGGACTTGAAATAGAAATGGTGGCACAATAGGATTTTTAATTAATAGCCATAGCATTTTCTGAATATTTCATGCATGGAGACTCGAATAAAAACTAACACTAGTATTGAGCACTTGCTGTGTTCTAGGCACTGCATTCAGCACTTTTATTTTTACATTTTAGGTCACATTTACATTTAGTTACATTTATGATTTCAGCCACTTTTCAAAATAGTCTTGAGAAATAGTACTATTGTTATCACTACGAAACTGAAACTTGGAGAGGTTAAAGGACCCTGTTTCAAACCACCCCACTAGCCAGGCGTGCGATTCACACCCAGATCTTTGTATGTGTCTGACCCTGTCGTCTAACTACCATCCCACACAACAGTACTTTGTTTCCATTTATGTTAAAGATTTTCTTATTTAAGATAGCAATTTGAAGCCAGAATTGGGACATAAAATGTGAGCATGAGCAGATTCACTTACTACTTTGAAATCTTGAGTGAAATTCCTTTCCACTTCCTTACTGAGGGCGTAGTGGAATGGAAGTTTCTTCTTTCCGGGGAACCTCCCCTGACATGATTGCACATACGTGATTGTCAATGTAACCTACTTCTTAGGCAGCCCAGTGGCATTATGCAGCGAGTGCTCCTCAAACCAGCAGGGGACAGAAAGGGTCTGGAGGGGCTCTCAGACCATCCCTGTGCAGTCCACAACCACAGTCAAGATACATAACAGCCCATCACCACAAGCATCCCCCGTGTGCCCTTTTATGACAGCACCCTATTTAATTTGAAAATGTCCTATTTCTATTTTAAGTATCAGTGGACCTATGAGGGTACTTTGGAAAATTTGTGGAAAAATAGGATTGAAAGATAATGACTCTTTCCATGAACTTTTTAAGTACCCTCATCTATTGACAGGGTTTTATATTAGGCTCTCTTTTTTAGTGGGAATAGCGTAGATCTAAAGGCCAGGAGACCTGAGTGTGACAGTGGTTTGCTATGGAGCCTGGCATTTAACTTCTCCACACTTGAGCTTTCTCATCTATAAGAGCTGAGATAAAAGTACCTAACCAAGATGCTTTGTTGTGTGTGGACCAAATGAGATGAAATGGATATGCTTTGAAGAAAGCAAAAATATTTTAATCCAATGAAGCCCTTTTGTCTTTGCATATATTCCTTTTTTTTTTTAAAAAAAAAACCACATAAAAAGACTCAATTGGCAAATAAGGGCTATACTGGCAGAAAAAGATTAAAGGTTGTGGGGGTGTTATGGGTTGAACTGTACCCTTGCTCCCCAAAAGATTTTGAAGTCCTAACCTCCAATACTTGAGAATGTGACCTTATTTGGAAGCAGGATAATTGTGGATGCAATTAGTTAAATTAAGATGAGGTCATACTAGCATGGTGCAGGCCCTAGTCCAATATGACCAGTGTCCTTATAAGAAGACAGCCATGTGAAGACAGAGACAGTGATTGGAGTTATGCAGCTGCAAGCCAAGAAATGCCAAGGACTGCCACCCACCACTAGGAGCTAGGAAAAGGAAGGAAGGACTCTCCCCTAGAGGTTTCAGAGGGAGCACAGCCCTGCCAGACCTTGATTTCAAACCTCTGGTCTCCAGAACTGTGAGAGAATAAATTTCTGTTGTTTGAAGCCCCTCAGTTTGTGGTATTTTGTTACGACAGCCTTAGGAAAATAACACAGGGGATAAAGAATAAAAGTCACTTTACGCACTAGTAATAAATCCATCTATGTTGCCGGCAAGCCCTTCTAGGGACCAAATCCAACATGACTCATTTCTCTGATTTTAACCTGTGGCGTTGGGGCTCACACAGTGGAGTCACTTCATCATTGCATGGGAATGAATAAAGACACTAAACAAGGAGGCACATTTACAAAATGAAAATTGGGCTATTGTGAAATCTATAAAAGGGCCTCCTTTCATAAAGCTAGACTCCTACGGACCTTGGATTATTATGCCAATGTGGTCATTTGCTAGATATGGAACATTCGTGTCTATTTTGGAAGATGTTGACTTCCCCAATTTATACATTGAAAGAGAAGTTCAAGTATTCTGAATTAGAAAAGTATGCAGTGATGGCACATTGGTACAAATATAAGACCCAAGGCTCTAATCTAAGCATTTACAGCAAGTGGAAACTTCCCAGTTAATGGCATTGGGTCATTTGAGCGGTTTCATCTATAATTGCTGATCACTTTGATGAACAGATTTAGGCTGTACCTGTATAGGGATTTTAATGACAGCATAAATAATGAGGATTTCAAACATATTCTTGGGTTTCTCTGCAGCATAAGAATCTCTTAAATTTCCTTTTCAGTGGAGTGTAAATTACCCTAATTCCTATTACCGTAATGATCCCTAGCAAAACAACATTCTTTCAACAGGAAGACATCATTGTCGAAGGCTAATTTATTTAACCGGCCCCAAATTAAAAACATCTTTTTGCTCTCCCTTTTAATCGATTACGTTGAGGCTCAAAAAACAATACCCTGAAATACGGCACTTTGACATGTTGAACTAAAAAAGCAGCCTGAAGGTCTCACTATCTCCCCCTGTCTCCCAATCCTGTCTCTCCCAAAGCACAGGATGAAGCTGTTCTCTAAAGGTTCTCTTATCCAACTGGAAACCAGACCCCCAGCAAGGAACACAAATGCCTTTGATCCCTTCTCTAAAATTTTATTAAGCAGAGAAGATTAAAAGTCATGTTACAGAGAAAGAGACTAAAAATTAAACACTACACCTAGAATCCAGATGGACTTTAAACTTTATCCCAAACCATTGTTTGTCCTCCAGCCCCATTCAATTTCCAAAGTGAATCATACACAAGATAATGATTGCCTCCTAGGTCCACTTATTCCCCATAAAAATCATGTACTCCTGTACCCCTTATCTCCCCTTCCCGTATGAAGAAGGCACATAAGCGTCTGGATCTCACTGAGTTGTTGGGTAATCATTCTTCTGTGATTCCTTGTGCTATGTGTGTTAAACAAATCTGTTTGTCGTTTCTTCTACTAATCTCTCTATTGTCAGTACATTGTCAGCAGACCTTCAGAGGGTGGAGGGGAAGATTTCCCTTGTCCCCTATATTCCATATTTAATTTTCTTTAGGCCTGTTATTAATTTTAGAAAGTCTTTTAAAAAACTGTTTAATAGAAATTTGTGACTGGATAGATTCTTTCAAATTTGAATAGAGTACAAATTCTTTTTTTCCCCTATCATGAAGGAAACTGCTTTCTTAGGAATTTTATGCACTGATCTCTAATGTCAGAGAGAAGTAGAACATTTAACCACTTATAGGCAAATGAACAGTAATGCATCACTTAACGACAAGGATAGGCTCTGAGAAATGCATCATTAGGCAATTTCATCATTGTGCAAACGTATTTACAAATACTTACACAACTTACATAGTAGAGCCTACTACACGCCTAGGCTGTATGCTATAATCTATTGCTCCTAGGCTACAAACCTCTACAGTACATTACTATACTGAATATGTAGGCAATTGTAACACAGTGGCAAGTATTTGCATATGTAAACATATCTAAACATAGAAAAGAAAGTTTCAGCTCCATTGTAATCTTATGGGACCACCATTGTATATGCAGTTCATCATTGACTGAAACATTGTTATGTGGCACAGGACTTATATACAGATAATGAGCACTGGCTTAAAAGAGGAAAATACATATAGCCTTTGCAGAAAGGACAAAAAATGAAGCCAACTCAGAACACTTGCCAGGAGCCTCAATAAGGAGCAAGGTGGAAGGTGTCATGGCTCACCCAAAAAACACTTTGCTGCACTTGTATGAAGTCATGTTTTGAGGAAAAAAACCTTTAATTCTTTTTAAAAACCCCAAAACTAAATGGTTATAGACATGAAAACCATATTTTTTTAGGCTACTTATTAATGATGATTGTTTTTGTACAGTTCAGACTCCAGCATAATGTTGGGGTAGTTTGCAATATTTTTGCAGACTGATGAGAATATAGTAGTCTAATCAATTTCTTAAACATGTTTGAAGATTCTGCTATTCTCTCAAATTAATGGTTGCAACAGGAACATTTTATTCATTCACTTAAAGTGCAGGTCATTTCTAACAGCTTTGTTCTTTCCACACATTAAAAGCCTGAAGCAAGTGATACTAAAGGCCTTATTTTCTGGTTCCTTTTTAGGCCATAAATCCCAACCTCTCTTTCCATCCTGACAAAACAGTTAAAGAGTTGTTCTCACTAGTGAGTAAGAATTCTAATAATGTATTGTAATGAGGGCCCATTTATAAATATCTAACATTCACCAAATGCTTACTGACTACCTAATATTTTCCAGGTAATTTGCCAGAATTTCACCATTGAAATTCCCTTCTAACATGTAAATTAATATTACCTCCTCTTGGTTAGATTCAGTTACAGCCATCTGTCAAAGAGAAAAACCTAAACTTGAACTCTCTTGGTCAAGTATGGTCAAGGTTTTCCAGCTAGAGCTGGATTTTACTCTGGAACACAGCTATTAAGATTTTCTGCACTTGGGTTTTCAACTTGATTAATCAACTAGAGCAGCTTTTGCCTAGGTAATGGGTAATGAAGGAGGAATTGTTGAGTAAGGTTTGAGCTAGGCACTAGAGTACTATTGAGTTTTATTTTGTGAACACTCACAAGCATTCCAAAGTTATGTGCAAATCAGTTGCCTTGAGAGGAACGCCAGACCCGGAGATACCCTGTGCCGAGAAGCCAGCAGCGGGAGAGAGCCACCAAGTCACCAAAGCAGAGTAAGTAGCTGAGCACGTAAGGCTCAGTGATTCCTGATGCTCTTGGAAGTGACTCTGCTTGTGAGTTGGTGTTCCTGGTAGCAGCAGGGACCTAGACACAGGGTATGGTCATTTCCATTTTGCATTAAATCCTCCTGCGTTCTGTGCATGGGGAGCAAATTAGCAAGGAGATCCGCTCTCAACCCTGGACCACATTCCAGCATTGCACGCTGTCTGCTCCCCACAAGCTCTTGTCTCTTACTGCCATGGAGGTAGGCGGGCCTTTTGCTAGTGGAGGCATTACTGGCCATGAGGCATTCTAGGCAGTGCCTGGAACTTTCTAGGCAATGAGGGCCACTGAGGTGAGCAAAGGCAGAAAACAGAGTTGGAGAGAGCTCCTGGTTTCTAATTGTAGCTCCAACAGCAGGCTACACTCTAGAAAGTACTGTTATTGACTAGTTCCCTTTTTCAGATGAGGAAACAGGTTCAGAGCATGTAAGAACCTGGCTCAAGGTCACACAGAAAGCATATAGTCAGGATTCCAACCCCAACAGTTTGACTCTGAAAACAGAATTTGAGGCCTGTTTGACCTCAGAGTCCAGTAATATATGACTGCCTTGAGAACACATAATATAATATAAAGAAAAGGATGCCACGTAATTTCTTATTTTTTGGATGAGGTTACTTTGTGCTCGTCCACCTTTCCTCCTGTTCCTGGAGTGGAGAGTGTGTGTAATCTAACCCCATTCAGGCCAGAGGAAGCTTGTTTGGGTGGATAATAATTTTAGGAGTGCTTGACACAGATTTGCCTGAACATCAAGGAAAGCCTTATTCCTAAAGACATTTCCAGATCAAAGCTGAGAAGGATTGGCGCTGAGGGTGGTGGGGCATTTTCTTCCAAGAATTCAGATTGAAAAGGGGAAGAAAAAGGAGATTAAAAGATAGGAAGTCAGGATTTTGAGAGGATGTGCTTGAATAGTCTCCATTCATCTTTCCTATTTATTATAAGACCAGAAAAAGTTCTTGAAAAAAAAGAAAAGGTTAGTATATATTTAATTAGGTAAAAGAAGGGGAGAAAGAATCTCTTTAGGCGAATACATTGAATTCAACCTCATAGTAAATTTATGTTATCAACTGTTTGCTATATACAGCTTAAATTTTTTAAAATAAGTATTTTTCTTTAGTACACATAAAATGTATTTTATTGCCAATGATGCAGATAAGCATGGAGAAAAGAAATATTTCCCGTGTGATCCTATAACCTTGAAATAATCATAGTTACCATTTTGGTATAAAATCTTCAAAGCTTTTTCCTTTTTCTTTATATATATGTATTGACCCAAAATGAGATAAAAGTGTACCTCAATATATTAAAATAGTATTCCTAATACATTATATATTTAGATATAATAATTTACCCTTCAGGGGTGCAGTAGCCAAAATTTTGAATAGATAATGAATGAATAAGTGAAGAGGTCTCTTTCTTTATGATAACTGACCATAGAAAATTTTAGGTATTCAGAATTAGCAAATACTGCAGAGAATTGACCGGTTTAACAAGCTTTCAACCAAAAAGTGATCAGCAGTCATGTAAAACAAAAGAAAGCAGAAGTTAATGAAGAAGCCAAAGAGGTAAAGTGAAGACTCAAGCATGAATATGAATAAGCAAGTTTTGGAAGGTATTGTAGCAGGTGGCAGCAGATATCTCTTGGAAAGAGGATTATTCTCAGTTGATTAGCAGCTTTTGCAACTTTGTTTTGGTGCTTGGAGGCCCTAGAGACTAACAGGAAGGACCCTGCTCTCCAGGTGTTTTTAAGCCTGTCAGCATCATTACTCACAGGAATTTTTGAGTTACGGTGACTGTAAGTGGTATTGAAAGATCATTTCTTAAACATAGAAATTCTCTATGTCCCCTGAGAAATTCACCCCCAAGTCAGCAAAAATTTGTTGAGAATTTTCTCTGTATTAGGTATTGTGGAAAATGTAAAAGAAATATTGGAAAACAATAGTTCCTACAAATATCTTATTAATTTACTGGGACCACAAAACATATACATAAAACATTAAACAAAAGGACCCAAAGTGAGCCACAGTTATTGTACTCATCAGTGTAGAAAGTTAGTACTCTGAAAGTTAGAACATGATCCAGGAGCTTGTAACAGTGGCAGGAGAAGTTGAACAGCACGTAAAAGGAAGGCTGGGTTTCAGGTGGGTGGAGAGGAGAGAGAAGGTCACTTAAGTCAGGAGCAAAAATAGGCTCAGAGCTCTCCCCTGGAGCGGAGATGAAAGAGCCCTTGTGCTCCTGCATGTGGGGCAGCTGTGCTGTGTAATGGGAAGAATCTCAGACCGCAAGCAGAGAGATCTTTGTTCTGCCAGTTGCTAAGTAGGTGAACACAGGGTTGTGGTTTATTCAAATCTCAGTTTCTCCATCTATGAAATGGGTAGCGTTATCTTTATGTGCCTCAAAAAGTCACTGGGGTCCCCATGAGATAACATGTGTGATGTGTGTGTGTGTGATGTGCTTTGCAAATTGAAAAATGGGATGTGAAGGTCTGTTGTGGTGATGATTTACTGGATATACAGACAGAAGAAAAGCACAAAACCAGGGCACAAAAGGACAATAAAGTGTGACTGCAACACACCCCGTGGCAATGCGAGTCATTTTAGAGGGAGCGAGTGCAGAATCGGGGCAGGTGCAGCAGGGAGAGGAGGCTGGTTGATATGCTGAGGGCACTGATACTTCTCCTCTGCCTCATTGACAACGGGAAATGATGGGAAGTGAGAAGACCTGGGGGGGAGGAAAGGTTTCCCAGGGAAATGGAACATTTTGGAGAAAGCCTGATAATAGGGGTGAATTTTCATAATTTGTATTTTGCTTAATAAAATGGCACTTTCTTGAGTTTTATGTGCAAAACATTATCTTAAATCCTTTAACATATTCTTCCCAATAATTGAATGGCAGGAAAAGGAAATTTCTTTTTTTCCTCCACATTTCGCTTATTTTCCTTTTGTATCCCTAGAAGTAGATGACATAATGCTCCACAAAGAAATGAATTAATCTTGAGAAAATATTATTAATCTAATTGGGTAGTAGCTAGAGCTTGGCAGCCGTTCTCAGCTTACACACCACACTTTTCTTTTCTGATCAAGGCATTCAGATATTATGAATTATTAAGGCTTAATATAATCAGCTCTTAATGAGTGATAATAATGAGGTTCAGATAAAGCAGGAATGAATAATGCATCCACATAATCTCCAAAGATACATTTCAACTCTGGTGTTTGTATCATTCCTTCCCTAATCATTTAATAGATTTAACAATTAGTTCTATCTTCCCTTATGCATCGAACTTTCTGATGGACATGAAGAAAAAGCCAAAAGACACGCACCAAGAAGGAGAAAAAAAAGAAAGCCTGGAGAATTCGCACACCCTATTAAAGGCTCCTGAGTGGACTGAGCCTGGCAAATTTCCTGCCTGTTTTTGTTCATTGCCCTCTGTACAGATCGCTTGCAAAGGTTCTATTTTGGTTAAATCTAGGAGCTTTCTCAGTGCTTATTCTCCTGGATTCAGCTTTCCTTTCAGTATGGATCACATCCTCCACCTCCAAACGATCCCTTCTGCAGACTTCAAACCCCAGGGCTTTCTGTCTCTTCTATCTTGACGCCTGTACTCCATCTTGCTCAGAGTTCCCCCAGAGTCTTTTAACAATGGCATCTTATCTGATTTAGTTCTTGGTTCCCTGTCCTGCTGTCCCGAGAGATTTTCTCTTGGGAAGTTCCCTAACCTTAATTATCTTCAACTGTGTCTTCACAGTGTGATGTGTGCCCATCTTTCCAGTCTTGATGGATCCCCACTCAGTGTCCTCTCACTCACAAGTTTCCCCGCTCATGTCCCTGACATTATTGCAACTCAAACATGCTTGAAATTGAATTATTACTCAAGAGTCTCTGGCTGTTCTCCTTACACTGTATTGAGAACTCACGGAGAGTTGGTCAAATCAAATGAATTTGGTTAAATTTGATTTCTTAAAAAACATTGGTCTCTCTTCCTCTCTCATTTACGGGTTAACACTGCTTTATCCAATCACATACAGCAATGAGATCATATATGTGTCCTTGGGTCCAGGTAGCTTTGTTGTTGAACATGTCTCGGCTCCTTCTAGCCAACTTGTTCATTCAGGTAAGAACAGCTTTCCTTTCTTTCACCCCATCAATGATCCCCAGAGAATCTTGGCTGTGGCCAAATCTCTTTTCCCTACCCGACCCCCAAGTTCCCCTCTCTCTTCCTTGTGATCACCAGGCACATTGGACTAGTCCCCCTGCTGAGTCCTGCCCTCTCTGCCTGCCCTCTCTGCATGTGTCCTGACTCCTGGTGTAAAGAAAACACCCAGATTCTTTTGCTTACTTAAATGTCATTGCCTGGTAGGAGGCTTTGAGTAAGTGTAACAAAGATTCAGGCTTAGCAATCTTCTTATTATGCAGACATTTCCATTGAAAGTCTGCTATCCTTTCTCTTGAAGAGACTAGAGAATTTTCATATATTCATATTATGTATCTGTATCTTAAGAGTGAGCAAGTAGAAAGCTGTTTTCTCAAATGTTTTTTCTTAGCCTTTGTTTCGTTTTGTTTTGTTTTTGCTTTGTTCTCTGAGAAGATCTCCTTCTAAATCCTACATGCCTGTTCACATGGAACCTCTGAACTCTCGGCTGTTATACAGCCTGTTGAGTGTGTTTGTGTACACTTTCTCACATTGAGGCAAAGACTTTGTGTTGTTTGTGTGCATGGCAGATAATAGTGCACGCTTTGGGGAGACTGAGACTCAGAATGGGTAAGTGGCCTGTCCAAGGCCATATTACTAGTGGATGTCTGAGCTGAGGCTTGAACTCTAGTTTATTGTTTCTTACATGTGGTTTTCCCCTTCTGGAGCATTCTATTGCCTGACCTTCATCAATAAGTTGTCACTATTGATTTATCACCTGGGTAAAGTTTGTATTCAAGTTTACCTTATGCTCCTTAGTGTCTTTCAGCCAGGGTCATCCCATGGAGCATGTATTCTTAACCTTACACTTGGGTGGGTTGGAGACCCCTGCTCACCTGTCTTTGGTGCCTGATGTTAATGCTTACTCCATAGAATCATAGATACCAACCATGTTTCAGCTAGAACAGACTTTTACCTCCATTTACTCTAACCTTGCCATTTATGGATAGGGAACTGAGGTCTAAAGAGTTTTTGTGATTTCCCAAACATGTCTAGCTTGTTAGTGGTAATGTTTAGTTCACAGTCTAGATATCTTATTCCTAGACTCTTTCCACTGTTAAATCTAGGCTGAAAGGAGCACATTCTTGGGAGGGAAAGGTCTTTAAATTGTTACGAGTTATGAACACCAGTGTGGGAATTAGCCAATTAGACCCTTCTAACTGAGAGCTAATTAGGATTGCCAAACCATCTGGCCCACCTGTCCCATAACTGTGGATTGACAAATGCCTAAACTAGACCCTCTACTTGCTAATGCCCCCAAACAAAGACTGTATCATTTATTTCTGAAGATTCTTTCAGCTCTTCTTAATTCAGTGTCTTTCTTTATAATGAAGTACTATGCTTTCCATATGAAGATGGTGGATTTACTTTATTTCATTCTTCCTCTCTCCTAATACCCTTTTCTGTCAAGGCCTTGTGTGTACAAGATAGTCTTTGACAGAGGAAAATCTAAATGAGTTGGCTTGTTAGAGGATCCAGCCCATGACTTTCGTTTTAGTAACACCCTGCAGACCATCAAGAAATGTAGTTGATCTAGCTTTGGGGCCTAGCATGAGAGACAGGCCCAGGCTCCTTGTATTTCCAGAAGGCAGGAGTTAATTGGGACTAATAACTGTTGTGTTTCCCATTAGATCAAATTTCTTTCAATTCTTTCTAACCAAGATGCCCTCTAAGGCCACCAGGCCTGCTGTAAGATCAGATGGACATCAAAATGTGGTAAGGCATTTTGGGGACCTCCTGATCGTACATATTTTTATTGACAGATTTTCCTGACCCCGTATTGTGTCTATTTTACAACAGAGCCCCTCACCCTGTTGCCATTTCTCTCTTGAGCCTTTCTCATTAAGTGACAACTTCTCTTAGGCTTAAGGGTTATTTGTGCTGACTTTCTACCTGGTGGTCTCTCCAGTGATTTAGAAATCTACACAAGAGGGGGTGGGGGGAACACTCAATTAGCACAGAAGTGTGGAATTCAGGCAGAACCCCTGCAAAATGCTTGAGTCCCCAGTTTTATTTGCTGAAGGAGAGAATCTCATCGAGGTTTTTTCAGGATTTTTTAATCAAAATGTTGTAAACACACAATGACATAAAATGACCAATTTTAGCTTCTTTAACGTGTTTAGCTTAGACTGCCAGATAACTGTTTGTCATTCATGTGCTTTCACCGGGAGATGAATTTGTCTCATAAAAAGAAATCAACAGGTCGGATGCTGCACAGGGAGAGAAATATTAAAGTGTCACGGTCCCTGATATTTCATTTGGAATTGTCCTGCATATGATTAAATGAAAATTGTGGCAGAGTTTTCTCAGTGGGAACTGTACCTATTAAATATGGAAACAAAGGATTCCTTTATTAAGGCTCGCCCTTAGCCAATAAGCTGTAGAAAATGCTAAGCCAGCTTTCAGGACTAAGCAAGGTTATTTTTGCCTCTCCAAGGATTGGAAGTAAGATGTTGTGATAAAGTCAAGAGAGAATTGGAATTCATGAAGACCCAGTTCCACGGCTGAACATACTTGTGAGGGGTGCCATAAGAGAAATTTTTTGGATTGGTTTTAAAGTTGCATACAATAAAACATTCTTAGGCAGAGTGTTAGTTGAAAGAGAGGTTATCATTTTAGAAGTCCTGCTGTTATTCTGTTAAAAGGAAGGTTGTTTCCCACCACATTTTGTTTTGGGGAGTGGCTTGAATTGGATCTCTTTTGTCCTATATGTTTTTTAAATTGGATTTTGCATTTGTTGTTATGGGTTAATGCTGTGCTCTATCAGAGAGGATTATCCTTATGAGAAAGTAATCTGGTGGGTAATATTGAATTTCAATTGTTCTAAGCCCACATGTACTTAGTCTTTCCACTTTCTTCTTGCCAGGGGACCGAGAGGGTGCTCTTGTGACAGAGGTATGTTGTGCTGTGTTTTTACAGACGGAAGCTTCGGGTTAGCCGTGAGCTAACAAGAACTTTTAACAGCATAGAGTCCAGAGTGGGGCCAGGAAGTACTTTGGAGTTTGCTGAAGGAAAATAAAAATTCAAAACTGAGACTGTCCTGATTTGAGCTCAGATTATCATTTCTTCTGATGTCAGGACATCTATTCTTTTTATGATTTGCTTTCTCACTCTTTGGAGGTATTTGACTTTCTTACCACATGCTGGTGCAGAGCCGTTTGGCAGTCAAATAAGTAGGAAATCCATGAAAAAAAATCTCATTTCTTTTTTGCATTATTGATCTAAGGAGGTCTTGACAAAGTTGTTCATTTGAATAGTAACCTAAAAATATTACTCTAAGTCAGTTTTTAAAAAGGTAATTTTTAAACTTTTCCTGTTTCCCAGAAAAATTAGAATCTGAGCTAACAACTTTTTGAGCAGTCTGGAGTCTGGGATTATTTCTTTCTGTCATCTTTTGAGATTTATACTTAGTTGCATTATAAAAAGATTTAAATGTTTTTTTCTTGCTATTCATAATGCACGGTCAGTGTTTTGAGTATCACTCCATATCATGTTAATCAACCATAGAGCACACTCTGAAGTTCAGTAACAGCTGATGACTATTTGGCTGTTTCAAAGCAATAATATAACTTCTATTGCTTAATTTTTGTGAAGTGAAAATGGGAATCTAGGATGATAAAGTAGAACGGGAACCACAGACATCATCTGGTCTCAACTCTTACGTGTTAGAAATGAGAATTCTGAGGCCGAAGAGAGTTATAAGTAAAGTCACAGGACTAACCTGCTGCAGAGAGAGAGAGAGAGAGAGAGAGAGAGAGAGAGAGATTAAAAAGCTAAGCAAACATTTTCATTGAGAGATTTCTTAGGGCTGCTATGCTAGTATGTTAATGTGCATTGCAAATCTCCAAGGTGAGGACAATTTTTAATTTTGGAGATCCTTAATAAATAGCATTTCCCAATTGGTTGGCCAAGGAACTCCTTTTTGACAGAGCATGGAGCAAGCCTAGTGTTCACCAACCATACTTCAGAATAATCCTTCTTTAACTCGCCCTATCCTTCAACCAAAATATATATATTTTTTACTAAGTGAAACAATCTTTAACAGGTGGAATTTTACATTTTGTTGACATAGTTGGTCTGTATCTGTAGAAAAAAATATAAAGATGCAATGGAATTATATGAACACCGATGGGAATCGTATGTATATGGGTGGCACTAAAAGTGCTTTTTTTTTTTTTTTTTTCTGTCCTGAATCTTTAGGACATAGCTTAGGCTTGAATCTCGAAAATGTCAGTTAGGTAGTAAGAGAGTGAGAGACCTCTTAGCTCTCAATATGTAAACTGTAAAATGAAGGCAGAGAGATTGGAAATGTTTTGTAGCAAAGAGAAGAAAAATCTTAAATATGTGGATACGTATACAGGCACAAACAATGAACCTCTTCTCACTTCTCACTCAGCAAGGCCTGTCCAAACTTTGATGACAGTTGTGTCAGTTCCAAAGAATGGGTTTCTAGAGTTATGATTTTGTAAACTAAATATATTTACTTATATCAAAAAGAGCACATTCAAAACAAAAAAGATTTGTTAAGTTGCAGTCAAAATTTCTAGACTGAACAGAATTCATTAGACACTTTTATTATGCTCCTCCCAGGAGGATTTTGGAGCTGCAAGGACAGAGATTTACGTTGGTCACCCCCACCTGTATTCCCAGAATTTAAAGAGTAATTGGCACAAGGAAGATGCTCAGTAAATATCTGTAAAATAAAGTAACACATGACTGTATAGGGTTGGGTACTAGTCATGGTACTGGATACCTTTATCATAGACATACCTAGGATAAAGTTTTATTTGTAACGTGGGTACAGTAAGAGATTAACAACAATAATAAAATAGAACAATTATAACAGTATATTGTAATAAAAGCTATGTAAATGTGGCGGTAACTTTTGTGGTTTGAAGTGGGACAGTAAAACCAGCACAAATTTCTTCTTCCTTCTTTACAATTTCACAGATAGAAGATTCGTTCTTACCATCTTAGCAACCTCAGCACATAATTTTTTTTTCCTTTCCCTATTAAGTCTAGAACTTTCATCTTTTCATTTAAAGGAAGCACTGTATAGCTTCTCTTTCGCATATCTGAATTTCCAGCATCACTAATCTTGTGCTTTGGGGCCGTTATTAAGTAAAATAAGGGACACTTGGACACAAGCACTGTGATGCTGCAACAGCCGATCTGATAACCTAGAGGGCTACTAAGGGACTAGGGGCAGGAGAGGCTACAGCGTGGACATGCTGGACAAAGGGGTGTCACGTCACCGGCAGGACAGAGCAAGACTGCGTGAGATTTCATCACACTACTTGGAATGGCAAACAATTTAAAACATAAATTGTTTATTTTTGGACTGAAACCATGAAAAGCAAAACCGCAGATAAGGGGAGTCTACTGCATATACTATATGTGTATATAGAGATATGCATAAATAATTATAAATATTTTTACAGAGGTGAAGGCATACTTTATAGACTGTTCTGCATCTTGAGTTTTTTCACTCAATAGCTAACATATGTATATGAGGATTTCCTTCCAACAAATGAAAAATATTGATAGTTTATTTTTCAATTCTTTATGACTATAGTTGAACATCTTTTCATATGCTCATAAGCCAGTTATGTTCCTTTTCTATGAACTGGCTCTTTAAATTTCTTGTCAATTTTTCTATTCATTTAATGGTCTTTTATAACTGATTTGTAAGAAGTCTTTACATATTAAGGAAATGAGCTCATTGTTATCTGTGTTGAAACATTTTTCCCAGTCGATCATTTGTCTTTTGACTTTGTGTGTTTTTTTCCTATGCAGCAAAAAAACCCCAAAACAAACCAAAATAAAACAACAAAACAAAACTTTTTTTTTATGTAGTCACATTTACTAATCTTTTTGGAATTAGGTCTTGTGTATTGTTTAGAAAAGCCTTCTCATCTACAAAAAGAAATAAATTCTGCTACATTTAATTCTAATAGTCGTATGATTTTATTTTATGTACTCAAGTCTTTGATCCACCTGAAATTTATTCTGATGAAAGGTAGCTTTATTAGATGTTTTCCAGATAGTTAGTCAGTTGAATAAGTGACATTGCTACTACAGACTTGAAATGCCATTTGTTTTATATTCTAAATTTCAGTGTATTTAAGGACTCATTTAAAAGATTTAACTGAGTTATTATAGAAAGTTTCAAATTTATGAAGTAGATAGAATAATAAAGTCCCAAGGAACCCATCACTTAGCTTCAAAACTTTCCATATAATCAATCTTGTCTCTTCTGTACCTCCCTCTGTGCTACATTACATTGAAGAAATCATAGACATCATAGCATTTCATTTTTAGATACTCTAGTATGTATCAATTTTAGTTTGGGACCCCTAGAAGCAAACTCTGAGACAAATATTTGAATGCAAATTATTTATTTGGAAACACCAGTCAGGAAGTGGGAGAATAAGGGAGGGAAGGAAAGGAGGGAATATGCTACCACCAACTTCAGCTTAATCTTGCTGGGAAATTCTTGGAGGCTGGAGAATACACAACCCAGTGATATATACTTTCTACCCTCACAGGGCAAGGGAACCGGGACATGCATTTACTAACCCCCAGCAGTCATTGGCTGAGGGTTGTGGGGAGTGGGAGTGGAGGAGACAGCTGTGTGAACTCTTCAGCATTTCTAGTCTGTCATGCATGTGGGGTTCTGGAGGCCAGAGAAAGCCTCAGGCAAAGGGACCCAGATGCTGGGAGTTGGGAGTTGGGCAGGTGTCCAAGGCAATGGGAAGAAGCAAGGGCATATGGATCCAGAGCTGACAAAATTTGCTACTATCTCTTTTAAAAAACATTGCCAAAGTACAATATTACATCTAAAAAAATTAACAACATCCTCTAATAATACCAAATAATCAGTGTTCAAATTTCCCTAGTTGCTTCATGCATTAATATGCAAAACCATTTTTCATGTTGACTAAGTTTCTTTTTCCTTTTACTTTACTGTTTTGAGAGAAATATATTTATTCCATAAGAATCTATTGAGCACTTTCCATGTAACCAAAAGTAGCTGCTGTGAAAGATAGAAATGAATTAAAAGGCACGTAATAATCATAAAACCAAATAATGCTGTGCCATGTCCTTTAGGAGTTTATAACTATTGGAGAGAGACGGGATATGCACAGGCAAAATAGAACACTTCAGTGCTCTATTTCAGTGTTTTACACTTGAACAAGTGTGAGGCAATCTTCCATGAGTTACTCAGTGCCCAGTTACAGCACAGAACTTAGCCCCAGAAGAAGCATGATTAGTGTGAGATAAGAGCAGCCATTGAAGGCTTATGCATTATCTCCAAGTAGGGTTTTTCTTATCAGATTGAGAACTAGATCCCTTGATTGACTTATGGAATTTTGATCCCATGGTAAAAACCATTCTACCTTCATGTCTATAAAACCACATTTCTCTAGCTTTTACTTTCTTTGAGGCAAAGAATGATAAATTAACGTGCCCAAGATCAGACAACTAGTAAGCAGTGAATAGTGAGGAAGGTGACTTGACAGGCAAGATTTGGACATTTTTGGCCTTATCTAAGACTGAACGTTTTCATTTTTTTCAGTCTGACAATTTCAGCTGTACTACTTGGAAATAGCAAGGATGTTTTGTTTAGACCTGATCCCCCACATTGCTCCCAACAAAATAAAACAACCAACAATCTCCACAAAGGAAAACTTAAAAGTTTTCACTATTTTGAAATGCTGAAACAGCGTTGATTGCAGGGAAATTATCAAACCATGCAATTCTATTTGTATTCTTGATATCTTTCTGTTACTCTGTGCTTCATGACCTTGGGGATGTCTATAACCACATGGAAAAATCTGACTTATTAAAGAACAATGTCAACAGAATTTATGTAATCAATTTCTAATAGACTAAATGGATTTCTATGTTTTCTTCATTATATTTATGAGTAGAAGCAATTGCCTGGGTGACATATACATTATCGTATGTAGTTATTTTCTGTTTCTGGAAATATTTTGATTTTTGTCTTAATCATTTTTCTATTTATACCCAGCTAGATTTGGTAAACTGAAGGTATAAATAGTCTTAAATATGCTGCATTAAAATATAATCATTGTCAGAGTGACAAAACACAGACTGGGAGAAAATATTTGCAAAAGACATATCTGATAAAGAACTGTTATCCAAAATATACAAAGAACTCTTAGAACTCAACAGTAAGTAAATGAACAACCTGATTAAAATACGGGCAGAAGATCTGAACAGGCACCTCACTGAGGAAGATGGCACAGAAGCATATAAAGATGATCAACATCACATGTCATTAGAGAAATGCAAATTAAAACAGCAGTGAAAGTCCACTGCACACCTATTAGAATGGTCTGGATCCAGAACACTGACAATACCAGATGCTGATGAAGATGTGGGGCAACAGGAACTCTCTCATTCATTGCTGGTGGGAATGTAAAATGGTGCAGCCACTTTGGAAGACAGTTTGGCAATTCCTTATTAAACTAAATATACTCTTATGATCCAGCAATCATGCTCCTGGGTATTTACCAAAACGAACTGAAAAACGAATGTTTACACAAAACCTGGATACGTATGTTTATAGCAACTTAATTCACAATTGCCAAAACTTGGAAGCAACTCAAATGTCCTTTAGTAGGTGAATGGATAAATAAACTGTGGTATATCCAGACAGTGGGGTATTATTCAGTGCTAAAAGGAAATGAGCTATCAAGCCATGAAAAGACATGGAGGAAGCTTAAATGCATAGTACTAAGTGGAAAAAAAGCCAATAGGAAAAGGCTTCATATTTGGCTCCAAGAACAGTATATGACATTCTGGGTAAGTCAAAATGATAGGGGCAGTAAAAAGATAAGTGATTTTTCTATTTAAATGATTTTCTATTTAAACAATCATGTCATCTGCAAATAAAGACAGTTTTTCTTCTTTCTTCTTCTGTCTTCATTTTTTTCTTGTTCTATTGTTTTGGCTAGATCCTTGAGTACAATGTTGAATAGAAGTGGTGGGAGTGGACACCGTTACCTTGTTCCTGATCTTAGTGGGAAAGCATTCAATATTTCACTATTAAACATGAAGTGAGTTGGAGATTTTTCAAAGATGCTGCTACAGGTTGACAAGTTTTCATTCTATTCCTAATTTGCTGAGAGTTTTTTTTTTTTTAAACAGGAATAGATGTCATATTTTGTCCAATGCTTTTTCTGTGTCTATTGAGATGGTTATATAGTTTTCTTGTTACTGTGTTAATATTGTGATTTACTAATTGATTTCAAATGTTAAACCAACCTTGCATTCTTGGGGGAAAAAACCCACTTGGTTATTATATGAGTGTGAGCTAACAGTATGATGCCCTCTGAACTCAGGAAAGGTATCCTGAGACCAAAGAATGAAGCAGGCATCTCCATACAGTTTACAAGGAGTTGTTTATTATTAGTAGTATTGATGGGTGGTTACTTACAGGGATCAAGTGGTGTATTGATTCATCGGAGTGCTGTGCAGCTGCTTTCCCTGTACTCTGGGTGAGGGGAGTGGGAGCTTATAAGGGTTTCCAACTCTTTAATTCCTTTATTTTATTTTTCTCTTTCTTACCTTATTACATTGGCTAGTACTGCCAGTATAATGCTAATAGAAGTAGTGACATAGGACACCCTTTGCTTTGTGCCCAACCACAGGGGTATGTTTAATATATCACTGTAAATGTGATAGTAGCTATAAGCTTTTTGTAGATGGCCTTTTACTAGATGAGGTTCCATTCTATTAGTTGTGTGCCTGGGTTTTTTTGTTTTTGTTTTTGTTTGTTTGGTTTTTAATCATAAATGTGTTTTGAATTTTGCCAAATGTATGCTCTGCATCTATTGAGGTGATCATATGGTTCCCCTCTTTATTCTGTTAAATGGTGATTTTATTATTGATATAATATTGACTTTGATTATTGAAATAAGATTGATTTTTCAAGTGTTAAACCTGGGATAAACTCTGCATAGTCATGATATAATATCCTTTATATATATATTGCTGAATTTAATTTGTCAATATTTTATTAAGAATTTTTGCAGCTGTGTTCATGAGAGATACTTGTCTATAATTTTCTTGTAATGTCCATGTCAGGTTTTGGTATCAGGGTTCTGTTGTGCTCTTAAAAAGAATTGAGAGCTATTCCATCCTTTACCTTCTGAAAGGTAACTTGTGACTTTTTTATGGTCCTTATGTTTTACCTCTCCAAACGCTGAGAAAGAAATTTAAATATTCATACAATACTCTTTCCTGAAATGTTTATCTACTGTCATAAATGTTCATGAGTAAAAAATAGTTTGCCTCATTTGTAGCTTTTATTTATCCACATATTCTAATTACTTACCTTCTCCTAAAACCAGCATAGATATTTGAAGCATCAAAACAGTAATCCAAAGGTAACACTTGTTCATGTACATATATTTTTGTTTGAGAAATAAGTAGCCTAGGAAGTGCTCCTCCGAGTACACAGTGTGACAACTGGCTTTAAGCAACTCTTCATATTATTTTATACATTAGGATGCCTAAAAATCTACTGTCACCCTTTTTAATCAGTGTGACAGGAATTAAGAATGTTAAGAATAATTTAAATTCTCAAATGCACCAAAATTTTTATTACAGCTCGGTTTTCTGGGCTTCCTGAAAATAAAGCTTTTCCTCTGGGCTGTCAAGGCCAATTGCACTCTTTCAAGTCTCATTTCCTTTTATTTTCTCTAATCACTTTCTCTCCAGAGTGTAATGAGCTGTGAAGTGGCCAGAAGATAAAAAGGGAAAAGAAAAGAAAAACGGAAGGTCTTGAATGAAACACAAATTGGAAAAATAAGTTTTGAAACAGTGGAAAACAATCCTTCATTTTATTTTTGCTTCTTTGATACATAGAAACGATTATCAGCTTCTAGGATTTATAATTCACTCAGGAGTTTTTTGTTTTCATTTTCACTGTTTTTCACTTTGTTCTGTTATTGCTTAGATAACAACATATGAATAAAAATGAGAGAACAGATTTATAGATTGAAACTCAAAACAGCAGCATGAGAGTCATACGAGATCAATTTTTTCTAAATTAATGTTCTGAAGGGAATATTCTCATCATTTAACTATGGTTTATATTTCTGGAAAAAGTTTGAGTCTAAAATATGATTGGTCTCCTTAAATAGACAGTGGGAAAATTAGAACAGATATTTACATTGTGATTCGAAATTCTGGGGACACAGGAGCGATTATATAACGTTTTGAAAGCCAAGAATTCTCTTTTTCTTTTCTTCTTTCTTTCTTCTTTTTCTTCTCCTTTTCTTTCTTCTTGTCTTTTGTATTTGAAAAGCCTGTATTTGAGCTGTGCATTGGGAGCATAAAACAGACTGCAGTCATGTTTATATCAGTAGGGAAGGTCTTCAAACACAATCTTGCTAACCTAGAAGTACCACAACCAAAGCCAGTTGTTGCTTTTGGAGGCTCTTTTATTTGAATAGGATGTTTCCCCCTTCATATCTTAATTTAATTTTTTGCTTCTCACACACTGTTAAAAATACGACATGACACATGCTATGGTTAGGCTTGGAAAGTAATGATTCATAGCAAGAGGGAACCCTGAAGCCAGAGGAAGGGAATTGAGAAGGAAAAGGGCCTTTGGGAGGGACCATCTTCTGTTTTCCTTACATAGAAAACATCTCTTGAGAGTGGAAACAAAGTTTTGAACAAATACATTTAAAAAATATTTAGTAGGCACATTTTTCCATCATGTTATGATGAGAAACAGATGTAGATGCTGTTAAATTATGTCAAATATGAACTGCCTGTGTACCCTGTGTATATGTGGAAATATTTAACTTGAAAAACAGTCACTGAGAACTACTCTGGAGTAATCTTGGAAGCAGGAAGCCACAAATTATAGGTCTGAAATTTACCATGCATGTCTTATGAGTTCAGATAAGTAAAACCAAATGAAACGACTCTGACAGTTTTATAAATAGTTCGTGTGTTTTGGTACGGGCAGGGAAGGGAAAAGATTAGGAAGAATTTTAATACACTTCATCCAAGCACAATTAGTACATTTAATTACAACCAGAGTACCAAGAATAATATGATAGGAATTTAATTGTGCATTTTAATGTAAGGCATATTAGTTATCATCTTATGTAGGCAAAATTACTGTAGAATAATAGCTTATCTTCAATTAGGTTGTAAAGTCAGCACAAAAGGCAAAATTCACACACAGTATATTCTCATTTACCCTTGGAAGTCCCCCTGGCGGTCGGCTTGCTTGAAGAAGGCACACATAGGTCTGCTAACATGGTCAGTTTTGAAATAGATTCTCATATCTTCTGTAGGTTCTGGATGATGAAGTTGGCTTTTGTTTCTGGGCCAAATGGGGCAGGGGAAAAGGCAATTACTGACATTGGATACATATTGTATGGAAATACATGTCCTTAAAACTAGAAGCACACTATGATTCTAGCGAGGTGGAAATGAAAACAGATTTGGGCTTTCTATCTCACCCACAATCTGAGGGTTATACTTCTTTTTTTATTTCTTTATTTGTTTTCAAGTTAAATTTTAATTTCATTAAAATAATATTCTCTAATTACCTTCTGTACTTTAAATTATTTTACTGAGGCACAGTCTTCTTATAGTGAAATGCACAGGTCCTAAGTGCTATAGTTCGGAGTTTTGACAAATGCATATACATTCATGGAATCCACATTCTTACCAAGATACAGAATAGTTCCCTTGCTGCCCCATTACAGTTAATCCCACTACCCTCTCCCCTGACCAGAGGCAACCATTCTTCTGATTTAATTCTGAATAGATTGATTAGTCTTGCCTGTTCCAGAAATTCATATCAGAGGCATCTCATGGCATGTACTCTTACACATCTGGCTTTTCTGTTTAGCATAATAGGTGTGAGACTATTTTATGTTGTTGCATAAATTATCAGAAGTAGTTAATTTCTGTTTATTACTATATATTCGATCATATGAATGTATCACAGTTTGCTTATCTGTTCCTATAGATGGACATTTGGGTTATTTGCAGTCTGAGGCTATTATAAATAAAGTTGCTGTAAATATTCATATACAAGTCTGTGCGGTATCCATTTTTCTTTCTCTTGAGTAAATACTAAAGAGCAAAACTAGTCTTCATAGGGTATATTACATTGAGCTGCATAACTTTATAATTTCGTATCCTTCAACAAACATATCCCCCATCCCCAACCCCTGGTAATCACCATTCTAGTCTCTGAGTTCAACTTTATCAGATTCCATATAAGTGAGATCTTGTGGTATCTGCCTTTCTGCTCCTGACTTATTGCATTTAACATAATGTTCTCCAGGTTCATTGATGTTCTTGCAAATGACAAGATTTTGTTCTTCGTAAAGGCTGAATAGTATTCCATTGTGTGCATATACCTCATTTTCTTTATCCATTCATTCACTGATGAACACTTAAGTTGATTCCATATCTTGGCCATTGTGAATAATGCTGCAGTGAACATGGGAGTGCAGACATCTCTTCAACATACTGATTTCATTTCATTTGGATATGTACCTAGTAGTGAGACTGCTGGATCTCCAGCAGTATTAAAAAGAGTTTTCTTTCTCCATTGATTTGTGTTGGTGCTTTTGTTGAAAATTAATTGAATATAGAAGCATGTGTCTTTTTCTGATCTCTGTCTCTTCTGTTCCATTGTCAATTGGTATATTTTCATGCCAATATCACACTGTCTTGATTGCTATGGCTTTCTCATAGGTCTCTGTTAATTTTTCTTAGCCACATTTTGCAGTTTTTAGGATAGAGGTTTTAGATATCTTTTGCTAGATTTACGCATAAATATTTTATGCTTTTTGATGCTATTGTAAAAGGTTTCTTTTTTAGATATAATTTTTCATTTGTTCATTACTATTATACAGAAACACTATTAATTTTGTATATTGACTCTAAATTCATTTGTTAGTTGAGTAGTCGTCTTATACGTTTCTTTGGATTTTTCTGTGTACATAACCTGTGTATGAATACAGTTTTTTTAGTTTTGTTTCTTCCTTTTTAATGTTTATGTTTAATTTATTTTTCTTGCATTATTGCACTAAATCCATCAGAACGATATTGAATAAAAATGATAACGGTGAATATCCTGGTGTTGGTGAGTGGTCTTTCACCACTAAGAATGGTGTAGGCTGTAGCTTTTAGTATATGTCCTTTTTAAGATTGAAAAAATTTCCTATATTCATAATATGCTGTGAATCCTTTAAAATTTTATCATTAATAAGTGTTGAGTTTTGTTAAATGCATTTTCTGAAATTACTATGGTGATCATATGGTTATTCTGTTCTGTTTTGTCAATGTGCAGAATTATATTGATTGGTTTTCAAAAGTTAAAATAAACATGCATTTCTTAAATATGTTATCCTTTCTATATACTATTGAATTTTATTTGCTAATATTTTAAGAAGACTTTTGTGTTAGTGTTTATGAGGGTTATATGTGTATAATATTCTTTTCTTAAAATTTCCTTCTCTGGTTTTAGTATCAGGGTTATGCTAGCTTCATAAAAATAGTTTAGAAGTGTTTCCTCTAGCCTTTTCTGGAACATAGAGTTAATAACCCTTTCTACAACACAGGGTTATTTTGGGAATCAATTGAAAGAAAGTATATGAAAATCCTTAAAAAATATATATGATATAACATATGCATAGAAAATAATAATTTATTATTTTTGTTAATATTATATTAGTATGATACATAAGTATTCTATTAAATGAGATTCTGTATTCTGACATTTCTGAGCTGTGGGAACATTATCCATTCATCAATCTGACATCCTTAATTGGAAGGCAGTATATTTGGCTCCATGGTAATGCAAAAATAAATCAGATACGATCTACTTTTTATACAGTTTCTTTTGTTTTTTTTTTAGCAGTGAAGAAATGCTGAACTTTCTTTTCTTTTCTTTTTTTTAAATTTTATTTTATTTTGTCAATATACAATGTGGTTGATTATTGAGGCCCATTACTGAAACCTCTCTCCCTCCTTCCTGTCCCCCCTCCCTCTCAACAACCTCACATCTGTTCACTTGTTGTATCGACTTCAAGGAATTGTAATTGTTGTGTCTTCTTCCCTCCCCCCCCCAAGTTGTTTGTGTATTTATTTATTTATTTTTAGCTCCCACAAACAAGTGAGAACATGTGATATTTCTCTTTCTGTGCCTGACTTGTTTCACTTAATATAATTGTCTCTAGGTCCATCCATGTTGTTGCAAATGGCGGTATTTCATTCTTTTTTATAGCAGAGTAGTATTCCATTGAGTAGATATACCACATGTTCCATATCCACTCATCTGATGATGGACATTTGGGCTGGTTCCAACTCTTGGCTATTGTGAATAGTGCTGCAATAAACATGGGAATACAGGTATCACTTTGTTATACCTCCAGCTTTATTTTTTTTTGCTCAGAATTGCTTTGGCTATGCATGGTCTTTTGTTATTCCATATAAATGTCTGGATAGTTTTTTCCATTTCTGAGAAAAATGTCATTGGAATTTTGATGGGGATCACATTGAATTTGTATATCACTTTGGGTAGTATGGACATTTTCACAATGTTGATTCTTCCAATCCAAGAGCATGGGATATCTTTCCATCTTCTTGTGTCCTCTTTAATTTCTCTCAGCAGTGGTTTGTAGTTCTCATTATAGAGATTTTTCACATCCTTGGTTAAATCTATTCCTAAGTATTTTATTTTTTTGGTGCTATTATAAACGGGCAAGCTTTCTTGATTTCTCTTTCTGCATGTTCACTATTGACAATAGAAATATTACTTATTTTTGTGTGTTGATTTTGTATCCTGCAACTTTGCTGAAATCATTTATCAACTCCAAGAGTTTTTTTTGTAGAGGCTTTAGGCTGGTTGATATATAGGATCATGTCATTTGCAAACAGGGACAGTTTGACTTCATCTTTTCCAATCTGGATGCCCTTTCTTTCCTTCTCTTCTCTGATTGCTCTGGCTAGTACTTCCAACACTATGTTAAAGAAGAGTGGTGAGAGCGGGCATCCTTGTCTAGTTCCTGTTCTTAAAGGAAAAGCTTCCAGCTATTACCCATTCAGGATGATTTTGGCAGTGGGTTTATCATATACGGCTTTAATTATGTTGAGATACTTTCCATCTATACCTAATTTGTAGAGTGTCTTTATCATGAAAAAGTGTTGAATTTTATCAAATGCTTTTTCAGCATCTATGGAGATGATCATATGGTCTTTGTGTTTGATTTTTTGATATGGTGTATCACATTTATTGATTTGCCTATGTTGAACCAATCTTGCATCCCTGGGATGAATCCCACTTGATCATAGTATATAAATTTGCATATGTGTTGCTGCATTCTGTTAGCTGGTATTTTATTGAGAATTTTTGCGTGTATACTCATCAAAGATATTGGTCTATAGTTTTCTTTTTTAGTTGTACCTTTACTTGGTTTTGGTATCAGGATGATGTTTGCTTCATAGAATGAGTTGGGAGAATTCCCTGTTTCAATCTTGTGGAATAGTTTGTAGAGAAGAGGTATCAATTCCTCTTTGAATGTTTGGTAGAATTCTGCTGTGAATCCATCTGGTCCTGGACTTTTCTTTGTTGGGAGCCTTCTGATAACAGCTTCAATCTCTTTTATTGTTACTGGTCTGTTCAGATTTTCTACATCATCTTGGCTCAGTTTTGGTAGTTTGTGTGTGTCCAGAAATTTATCCATTTCCTCCAGATTTTCAAATTTGTTGGTGTATAGTTGTTTATAGTAGTCTCGAATGATTCCTTGTATTTCAGAGGTATCAGTTGTAATATCACCTTTTTCATTTCTAATTTTTGTTATTTGAGTCTTCTCTCTTCTTTTTTTAGTTAGCCATGCTAATGATTTGTCAATTTTATTTATCTTTTCATAAAACCAACTTTTTGATTCATTGATCTTTTGTATTGTTTTTTTGGGTTTCAATTTCATTAAACTCTGGTCTGATCTTAATGATTTCGTTCCATCTGCTAAGTTTAGGTTTGGATTGTTCTTGTTTTTCTAGTTCTTTAAGGTGAAGTATTAGGTTGTTCACTTGCCATCTTTCCATTCTTCTGAGGTGAGCATTTAATGCAATAAATTTCCCCCTTTGTACTACTTTTGCAGTATCCCACAGGTTTTGGTATGATGTAGCATTGTTTTCATTAGTTTTAATAAATTTTTTGATTTCTTGTTTGATTTCTTCTTGGACCCATATGTCATTAAGTAGAATGCTGTTTAATTTACATGTGTTTGTATAGTTTCCAGAATTTCATTTGTTATTGATTTCTAATTTTCATCCATTGTGGTCTGAAAAAATACATGGGATAATTCCAATATTTTTGAATTTGTTGAGACTTGATTTGTTACCTAACATGTGATCTATCCTGGAGAATGATCCATGTGCTGATGAGAAGAATGAATATTCTGAGGTTGTTGGATGGAATGTTCTGTAGAGATCTGATAAGTCCAATTGGTCTAGAGTGTTGTTTAGATCTTGTGTTTCTTTGCTGATTCTTTGCCAAGATGATCTGTCTAATATTGAGAGTGGGGTGTTCAGGTCTCCTGCTATTATGGTATGAGTGTCTATTTCCTTCTTTAGGACTAATAGAATTTGCTTTATAAATCTGGCTACTCCTACATTGGGTGCATATATATTTATGATTGTTATGTGTTCTTGATGGATGAATCCTTTTATCAATATGTAGTGGCCCTCATTATCTCTTTTTATGGTTTTTAGTTTAAAGTCTAGTTTATCAGATATAAGAATAGCTACTCCAGCTCGTTTTTCATTTCTGTTTGCATGGTTAATCTTTTTCCATCCTTTCACTCTTATTCTATGTGAGTCTTTATAGGTGAGGTGGGTCTCTTGAAGGCACCATATAGTTGGGTCCTCCTTTTTAATCCAGTTAGCCAGTCTGTGTCTTTTGATTGGAGAATTTAATCCTTTTACATTAAGAGTTTTTATTGAAAATTGTTGATTTACTCCTAGCATTTTATTGATTATTGTTTGGATGTCTTAAGTGTCTTTTGTTCCTTTCTTTCTGAATTACTGTTTGTCTTCTGTATTTGTTGGTTTCTTGGGTTGTAGATAAACTTTTTTTTCTCTTCATTGTTGGCATTTTAATTTTACTAGTGGGTTTTGCTTTTTCTTGAGTTTTTATGGCAGTGGTAGTTATTTTTCAGGTACCAAACCCAGTACTTCCTTGAGAATTTCTTGTAAGGGTGGTTGTGTGGTAGTGAAATCCAACAGTTTTTGTTTGTCTGAGAAATATACTATTTATCCTTCATTTTGGAAGGATAGCCTTGCAGGGTAGAGAATTCTTGGATGGCAATCTTTGTCTTTTAGTATTTTGAATATATAATCCCATTCCTTTCTGTCATTTAGGGTTTGTGATGAAAAGTCTAATGTTAGTCTGATTGGGGCTCCCTTATAGGTGACAATGCTTCTCTCTTGCAGCTTTTAAGATTCTCTCTTTGTCTCTGAGTTTTGCCAATTTGACTATAACATGTCTTGGAGAAGACCTTTTTGGGTTGAATACATTTGGGGATCTTTGAGCTTCCTGAATCTGAAGATCTGTGTTTTTCCTATACCTGGGAAGTTTTCTGCCACTATTTTGTTGAATATATTTTCAATGCAATCTCCTTTTTCCTCCCTTCTGGAATACCCATGACTTGGATATTTGAGCATTTAAGGGTGTCTGATATCTCTCTTAGATTTTCTTCAAAGTTTTAAATTCTTTTTTCTTTTTTTTTGTCTGCTTGTGTTTTTTCAAACAGTCCATCTTCAAGGTCAGAAGTTCTTCTTCTGCAAGCCTGCTTGTTAAACTCTCTGTTGTGTTTTTTATTTCATTGAATGAATTCTTCAGCTTGGCAAGCTCTGCTACATTCTTTTTCAAGGCATTGATTTCCTTGTACATTTCTTCTTTCAGTCCTGTATACTTTTCCTCGTTTCATTGTGTTGTCTAGCTGAGTTTTCTTGTATAACATTTTGTTTCCTTAGAATTATCACTGGAAATTCCTTGTCAGACATTTCAAGGGCTTCTTTTTCTATAGGATCTAGAGCTTGAGAGTTATGACCCTTTGGTGGTGTATTTTCTTGATTTTTCATATATTTGGTATCTTTCCTTTGATGTTTAGTCATTGTGGCACGGTATTTCATGGTCCTCTGGCTTGACACTATTGTCTGGCTAGGATACGGCAGGGGCTGCCAATTTCGCATGGCTACCTCAGTGTCTCTTCGGTTGCCCACTGTGCCTTGGGCATGTGGTCACCTTGGGTCTTGGGCGTCTCTGGGGATGTGCCTCTCTGGTTGGTGTGTACTCGGCCAGGCTGGGGATGGGGACTGGCAGTGGCGAGTCCTTCCTGCTAGGTTGTGCACTCGTGCCATGGAGTGCATGATCTCCATGGGACTCGGGACTCCCTGGCAGGGCACCTCTCCAGTCGGTGTGCACTTGGCTGGGATGGGGTCTGGCAGCAGCAAGGCCTACCTGCTCTGTCACACACTGATGCTGCAGAGCACGTGGTCTCCGTGGGACTCAGGCCTCTTTGGCGGGGTGCCTCTCTGGTCGGCGCACACTTGGCCAAGCTTGAACTTTATTTTATTATTATTATGATTTTATTTTTAAAAAGTTAAAATTTTTTATTGGAACATAGTTGATTGTACATATCTGTGGGGTACAGCAATGAATATCAATTCCAGTGTGCAATATGTGATGTTCAAATCTGTATAATTGGTATATTCAACATTATACAATGTAATTGATTTTTGTGGATCTTTACCAATTCCTCTCTTTCCCCTCTCCCCTTTCCTCTTACCCACTTTTGGTAACCTCAGTTCTGTACTCACCCATTGAAAGTTCAATGTATTATTGTGACTGTTGTACCTTCTTTTAAAATTTATTGGTTATTTATTTATTTTAGCTCCCACTCAGAAGTGAGGACATGCAGTCATTCTCTTTCTGTGCCTGGCTTATTTAACTTATAATTTTTTCTAAGTTCATCCATGTTGCTCTGAATGGCGGAATTTCATTATTTTTTTATGGCAAAGTAGTATTCCTTTGTGTAAATATACTAAATTTTCCTTATATAGTCATCCAGTGATGGACATTTAGGTTGGTTCCAATTCTTGGCTATTGTAAATAGAGCTGCAATGAACATGGAAGTACAGGTATCCCTTTGACATGATGATTTCCATTCCTTTGGGTATATATGCAGCAATGGAATTGCTGGATTGTATAGCAATTCTATCTGTAGTTGTTTGAGGAATCTCAATACTGTTTTCCATAATGGCTGCACCAATTTAAAGTCCCACCAACAGTGTAGGAGGGTCCCTCTTTTCCCACAGCCTCACCAGTGTTTGTTATTCTCTGTCTTTTTGATAATAGCTGGTCTAACTGGGGTGAGATGATATCTCAATTTGGTTTTGATTTGCATTTCACTGACAGTGAGTGATGTTGAGCATTTTTTCATGTGTCTGTTTATTTGTATATCTTCCTTTGAGAAATGCCATATCATGTGGGTTGACTTCTGGGTTCTCTATTCTGTTCTATTGGTCTGTGTGTCTGTTTTTATGCTGGTACAATACTGTTTTGGTTACTATAATGTTGTAGTATAATTCAAAGTCAGGTAGTGTCATGCCTCCAGCTTTATTTATTCTTGCTCACAATTATGTTTGCTATTTGGAGTCTTTTGTTGTTCCATATGAACGTTAGAATTGCTTTTTCTATTTCTGTGAAGAATGCCATTGGTAGTTTGATGGGCATTGAATCTGTAGATCACTTTGTGTAGTTTATGGACATTTTCACAGTGTTAATTTTCCCAATCCAAGAGCATGGAATGTCTTTCCACTTTTTTGCCTCCTCTTTAGTTTCTTTCATTAGTGATTTGTAGTTCTCATTGTAGAGATCTTTCATCTCCTTGGTTAAACTGATTCCTAGGTATTTAATTTTTTTGGTGACTATTGTAAATGCGCTTGCTTTCTTGCTTTCTTTTTCTGCTAGTTCTTTATTGGGTATAAAAACACTACCGATTTTTGCATGTTGATTTTGTATCTTTCAACTTTACTGAAATTATTTATCAAATCTAAGGGGTTTCTTTTTCTTTTTCTTTTGCAGTGTCTTTAGGCTTTTCTATCTATAGGATCATGTCATCTGCAAACAGGGACAATTTTACTTTACAGTTTTCAATCTGGATGCCCTTTATTTCTTTCTCTTGCCTGATTTCTCTGGCTAGTACTTCCGATACTATGTTGAATAGGAGTGGTGAGAGTGTGCAGCCTTGTCTTTTTCCTGTTCTTAAGGGAAAAGCTGGATCAGGATATTTGTTGTGGGTTTGTCATATATGGCTTTTATTGTGTTGAGATGCTTTCCTCCTATACTTCATTTGCTGGGTGTCTTTATCATGAAGGGATGTTGAATTTTATCAAATGCTTTTTCAGCATCTATTGAAATAATCATATGTTTTCCATCCTTGATTTTGTTGATGTGGTGTATCACATTTGTTGACTTGTGTATGTTGAACCATCCTTATCTCTGGGATGAATCCCACTTGATCATGGTGTATAATTTTTTTGATGTGTTGCTGCATTCTATTTGCCAATATTTTGTTGTGGACTTTTGCATCTATGTTCATCAGATATATTGGCTTATATATTTTTTGTTTTTGTTGTAATATCTTCGAGGGTGATGTTGGCCTTATAGAATGAGTTTGGGAGAATGGCCTCTGTTTCAATTTTTAAAAATAGTTTTAAGAGAATTGGTATTAATTCCTCTTTAAATGTTTGGTAGAATTTAGCAATAAAGCCATCCGGTCCTGAACTTTATACAGCTTCCTCATAATTATGAGTAGACATGTGAAATTCAAAGTTCGTTCTGAAATATCAAATATATCTCCAATATGGTTTTGTATTAATATTTAAATCTATTATAATTCTTCCAACTGGTGGTCCATACATGGAGGAATTTATGGTAATTATCCACTAACACATTACCATACTCCCTCATACTCCTTCCCTCTCTTGGTCTTGTTGGAGAGTGGAGTTTATCCTAAGTTTGTGCTTAGTTAGAATACATATATATATATATATTTGATTATACACATGTCTTCTGAAAACATTTTGAGATCATACTTTTTCTTTCAAAAAGATGATGCTTAAAATAGAACATTATTTCTCAGCCAATATATCTACCAATTTTGGTATGTAACCCACTCTCATCTTAATAAAATAAAGACTGTTTTGTTAGAGATCGTGGAGCAATTTTCTCATAGGGTGGGGAGCAGGGGGAGGAGAGATAATGTTTGTAGCTAAGCATCGAAATTCAAATCTGTGTTTATTCATCTGAAATTGTTTCTTTCTTCATGTAGAGTCACCTTTGAATCAACTAACAATCTGTTTTCTCACCTGACTAAAGGCACAGTTCTTGTCCAAGAGTGGAGGGACCAGAGGGAGATGGAAGGGAGCAGTCAGAGAGCAGCTGGTGCTTCCCTCTGAGTGAAGGAGAGGGTCAATATGGGGCCACCTAACCAGTGTTGTGCTGCATGCCATCTAAACTAAGGGCTACAGATTTGCACATTTCAATCTGAATCCTATGTTTCTGTATTTTGATTTTCTTTAATTTCCCAATAAATATCTATCTTAAAAACTTCAAATATGACTCTGGCTTCCCTTTTTGAAGACAGATGTGGCATCAGTATCCCATGGCCAAATACAGGGGCCCTGCTGGGCCCTGGACTGTTAGCTCCTGAGCTTGTTGTAGACCCACAGGACTAAGACAGATAAAATATGGGACTTAGGGGGCTGTCATCATTAGTGGTGCATACTGGCTCATTCCCATTTGTGATCCTTGACACAAAAGACATGGACTTAGAGCCTCTGGTCCTAGTTCTTCATCTTGCCTTATGCCTTATAACTATTTTAAAAATAAAGATGTTACACTGATCTCCATACTGGGGATCTGGGCTATTGTAACTCAGTTTATTCCTGTTAATGAAATAGCTATTATTAGAGAAAACCCTTCGCTTTGCAGTATTTAGACAGTCTTCTTCTGATTTCTCAGGGCTCCCATTCTTAGCACTTTATGCCTGTATTTTCACAGACCTTCTCTTTTCCTGTAGAAATGTCATATTTGCAGAAATGCTTTGTCTCATGTCCCACAGAACAGTCCTACAAATAGTTACTGGGTGCCAAAACAACTAAGTGCTTAGGTTCCGAGGGTGAGCAAAATCATGCACTGCCCATGTGCTCCTGAGGCTTTTAGTCTAATGGGAAGACAGATGTCTTCAATAATTTTTAAAATTATTTTTCTTTATTAAAAAGGCGTAATAACAAAGTAGATGGGGCCCTGAAGGGAAAGGAACTCATTTCTATGAGAGCTTATCCCCGAGACCTTTAGGGATAAAAATATTTTCAAAAACATGTTCTTTCGTGGGTTCAATCTTATTTCATTTTGTCTTTTATAAAACTGAGAGCTATTCAGAATGTCATACTTTTCACGTAAAGACTTGAGATTGACTGGTGAGATTATCAACAGATATAAGAATTCAATTAGATTCAGTAATTAAGTACATTTCCAAACTTTTCTTTAGTGGTAGAAGAAGTAAAGGAATTCTTAGCATGCTAAGACTGGGGAAAGAAACACAAGAGGAAGCAAAGGTTTAAAAAAGTGAGAGGAAAACAAAAGGACCATTTTCCAGGTACATAGATCTGATCTTTAGTTTGTACGTAATATCCTTTTTGGTAATGTATAGATATGTGGGTTTGCATATTCCTGTATATTTCTAATGATTGGCTCAAACTTACATACAAATGGTTATCTCATTAATCTTTCCAATATGCTTGACACCTTTCACAAGAACTATTAGGCACAGAGGCATAGTGTCCAATTTGATTTTTCTATTGCCATTTATGTTGGGCACTTCCCCCTGACTCTATTCCCAGTTTCTTATCTCTGAAATCTGCTAATCATACTCCAAGAACTTTTTTTTAAAAATGATGATCAAAATGAAATCAAATAGAAAGCACTTTGTGAAAAGTATACAAATGTAAATAGTATTATGATTGTTATCCAAGGAGCAGAATTAACTCCCTTTTTTAAAACTTTCTTTTTAAAATTTTAATTTATCTATATGCAATGTAGTTGATTTTCGTGTCCTTTTTACCAATTCCTCCTTTTCCTCCCTCTCTTTTTTTAATGCCAGAGGAAGTAACAAGGTGAAATGGCAGAGGCCATCCTGTGCAGCAGAGGTACAGACAGAACCTGAAGATGAATTTTTGGCTCCTTAGTGTTTTATGTCTCATATATATATATATATGCATGCATACAATTACACATTATTTTGGAATTTACTTGCTTACATAATAGTGCAATGAAAACTTAAGAACTAGAACAGTAATTGAGTTGAACAGAGATTGAGATTAACCAAAAACATCTTTCTTTTATAGATACAGTAGTATAGACAAATAGTAAAGGAAAACATTTCAAGTATTTAATAGAATAGAGTTTTCAAGTCTCAAAACATTCTGGAGGTATAATATATGTAACACTAAATTTAAGTACCATCTATCTAGTCCTTCCATTCTCTAAGGGATTTGTGTGGCATTAATTTTCTTTCACAAGATAAATAAAAATATACACTTAAAAGTAATTTAAATAAGGATGTTAGTATTTATTTGAGCAATAAGTTATTTTTATATTTAGAAATGAGTATGTCAATTAATTTATTGATAATATGGAGAATAGAGAAAATAGGGAAATGTTGGATTAGCTGACCGGGTAGATAGGCAGTGCCATTCATGAAGATGGGGATAGGGAACACATTTTTTAAAAAATTATTTATTTTTAAACTGACAAATGAAAATCATACGTACTTGTGATATACAACTTGATGTTTTGAAATATGTTTTCATTGTGAAATGGTTAGATCAAACTAATTAACACATGTATTACCTTACATATTTATCACTTATTTGAGGTGAGAACACAAAATCTACTCAGCAAATTTCAAGAATACAGTGCAATGTCATTAACTGTGGTCACCATGTTGTACAATAGATCTCTTGAGCTTATTCCTCCTGTCTAACTGAAACTTTGTATCCTTTGACTGACATCTCACTAATACCCCATGCCCTTACCTCCTGGTAAGTGCTGTTCTACCCTCTGCTTCTATGAGCTTGACGTTTTTAGATTCCACATATAAGTGAGAACATGTGGTATTTGTCTTTCTGTGCCTGGCTTATTTCAGGTAACATGATATCCTCCAGGCTCATCCATATTGTTGCAAATGACAGAATTTTCTTTTTTAAGGTGGAATAGTCTTCCATTGCATATGTATGCCGCATTTTCTTTAACCATTCATCTGTTGTTGGACCCAGGTTGGTTTCATACTTGGCTATTGTGAATAGTGCTGCAAAGAATATGGGAGCGCAGATATCTCTTGGACATACTGATTTTATTTTCTTTTAACATATATCTAGTAGCGGGATTGCTGGATCATCTGATAATTCTGTTTTTAATGCTTTGAGGAACCTCCATACTGTTTTCCACAATGGCTGTACTAGTTCACACTCCCACCAACAGTGTATAAGTGTTCCCTTTTCTCCGTGTCCTCGCCAGCACTTTTTGTCTTTTGTCTTTTTGATAATAGCCGTTTTAACAGGTGTGAGGTGATGTCTCATTGTGATTCCAATTTGCATTTCCCTGATGATTAGTGGTGATGAGCATTTTTTCATATACCTGTTGGCCATTTGTATGTCTTTTTTTGAGAAATGCCTATTCAGATCCTTTGCCTATTTAAAAAATTGGGTTGTTCTAAAAACACATTTTTGAGGAAAGATGCTGATTACACTTTTTTTTTTTTTTTTAAAAAAACATGTTTAGGAAACTAGTACATGGAGATGGTAGGTTGCCAGTGGGCAGGACGATGGACAGCTCTGGAGCTCAAGATGTAATTCAGGTTTGAGATACGGATTTGGGAGCCATTGGCATTGGTGATAGTTAAATAAAATGTAGTATAGAAGGGAAAAAGAGCATGAATATGATTCTAGGAAACACCAAAATTCAAGAGATTAAGAGAGATTAGGGGGATTCAGGAGCCTGAGGAGAGATGACGGGGGGTGGAGAGAAAACTGGGAGAAAGTGGAGTCCTGAAAGCCAAAGGAAAGAGTGTTACAATGGGATCCTACGCTGTGGGAGGTTAGTAAGAAGGGGATTGAAAAGTGCCCATTGAATTCAGCAACAGGAAAATGCCTGGTGGTTTTGATGCGAGCATCTTGATCCAGCTGAGGCTGAAGTCCACTTATAGGTCTTGGAGAACCTCGTGCATGGCAGGGATTGGAGCAGTAAGAGACTTCTTTCACAAACCTTGACTGAAGGGAAAGTTCAAAATGAGCTACCAAAGTAGCTTTAGTGGAAGGATTTTTTTCAAAGGTGGGTGGGGATTTAAGAATGATTATGGATTGAAGGGGAAAATAGTAGAGAGGGATTGTCTAAAGATACAGGACAGAGAAGGGACAATAAATGTGACTTCTCCAGAGAACTAGGAGGTGGGTGGTTCCCAAACACAGTGCAGGGATTGGTCTTCAGTAGTAAGAGAAGGGTGGCAGGTCTGCAAATATGGTTGCTAACTCCCCTGTGAAGGAAGGTGAGGTGGCTGAAAGAGACAGGAGGAAGGACGTATTGGATGTGAAGGTGGGAATCACCATTGGTTTCTTCCACCAGTCATATGTCATTAAGCACATGTCATGAGCTTCAGGTACTGTGCTGGGATTAAATGGTGAAGGCTGGCACCATAGAGTGCAGAGCCAGACATTAATCTCAATCAAGCAAATATACCCAAATTTGTGACATTAATACAGGCTGTGGGTGAGAGATTTTTGGAGTTCTGGGAGCATGTAATGGGTAATTTGACTCAGTTGGAAAGCTCAGCAAAAGTTATCTGAGAGACAAGGAGAGTCAAAGTACATAGTAGTGAATAATTGTTAATTTTTCTTCTTTTTTTTAGAAATCACATTATTTAGAAGAGGCAACTTATTTTAGCAAAGATTGACCTTCTGTCCTATATGTCTCTTTACAAAACTTTCTTCATCTAAGATGACTTGACATGTTTGTAAGACAGTTCCTTTTTTTTTTTTTAAATAAAACAAATGTACACATTTACTCTTTTAAAATGCAAACTACAAAGGACTGTTAACCCATTTTTAATGGACCATCTCTGTGTTCTTGAGTTGCAGAAACCACACGTAATTGAAATTGAAAAATATTCTCAGCCTGTAAAACTGACAACAAATTAGAACATTCTAAAGTTTTACTACCTTATGAATAATCTAGAAATTGCAAATGCAAATTACCTCCCCATTGTATAGTAATAGGGGTTGGTATATTTACTATTCTTCTACAGTTCTTTAACATAAATTATTGGCTAGTTTTCCCCCAATTTTAGTTTAAACCCACCTGAAAGCCACACAAATTTACAGCTGGTTTTATTAGTTAATTTAATTGACTTCAATTAAACAGCGAAGATAGGTTTTGCTGAAGGAATAATCTTAGGATGTCTGAAATTAAAATGAAATATACTCTTTTGTTTTCTATAAAATCTCCATTGCTTTGGGAAAGAAGACTGGCTTCTGGATGAGTTTGGTGAAAAGATGAATTAAATGGTAAAATTTAAAATGTGGAACCCTTATTAAAATATTTCAGAAAGGATATGAGCAAATGAATTCTACCTTTTTCCCCCTTCTCACCCTGTTCTAGTTTCTGCAGTTCACTTCCCTCTTTCTGCATTGACTGAAAATGCTGAGGCTTTTGGAGAACTATCTCTATGTATGAAGTAGCAATTTTCCAGCAACCCCCTTGCCTTTCTTCTCATCCATGGTGAGATCCTTATGGGAAGTTGTTTGCTTGTTTTTACTATTTGTTAGCAGGTGGGTGTGAAGAATTGCTCAATAGCCTATAGTCTAATAGTATAGTATTTAGCACATAGAAGGAGCTTAATGCCATTAGCAGACATTAATTTTTATTCACTTTGTTTTTGATGATCTTTTGAAGCAAAAAGTAGGGTATATAGTTAGCCACAAAGATGAATGCATACCTAGATTCCTTTTCCATTCAGTGTAGATTTGCAAGAGTCTAAACCTAACTAAAGATCTAGTATTTGTGTGGTTTTTATTGTAATTTGGTGAAAGAGATTGTCCTATTTGAGTTTGGGGTGAGATTAAAGCTAACAAGTAGGAGACATAGTTCTGAACCATTGTTATTGGCATCTCCCCCAAATTCTTATGTTGAATCCTAACACCCAGTTTCTCAGAATGTGACTGTATTTGGAGACAGCGCCTTTAAAAAGGTAGTTAGGTTAACATGGGGTTGTTAGAGTGGGTCCTAAACCAAACCTGCTGACACCTTGATCTTAGACTTTAGCCTCCAGACCTGTGAGAGAATTAACCTCTGTTGTTTAAGCCAGCCAGCCTGTAGTGTTTTGTTAAGGCAGCCGTAGCAAACTAATGCAGCCACCCATGTGAAATAAATACAGAGGGAGGAGACTACAAATGTGAATTTTATATAGTGTCTGCAGGTGTGAGGAGCAGTGAGCTATGGAAAAAAAGTGACTGAAGAGTCTAACAAACCCAGGTCTAAGAACTGAGTCTGGCATTGACTAGATGTCTGACTTTTAGCAAGTAAGTGACTTACCTTCCAGGTCTTCAGAGTCATAAAATGGGTTAGTTATGAGGACCACATGAGCACACACAGAAGAACGTGGGCTGGAGCCTGGCCACGGAAGGTGTTGCATATTCGTCCTCCCTGCCGTCTTCCCTGGCTATGTGGGTACTTTCCCGTGGGGGTGTGGAGTTAGGGTGCATTGCCCTTGACAGCTTTCAGACAGAGGATGGCACGGACATCTCTGAGCCTCAGTTTCTTGAATATAAAGAAATGAGGGGATTGCACTGCTCTGTTGGATGCTAACCCAAGGTAATTTTGACTCCAAAATTTCATGTTTTTCGGGAGTTAAAAGAAACAAGTTTGGATGAGAAGATGAGGAAGGGGATTCTGGAGAGAAGGCAGAGTATTTACTAAGGTTTTAGTCAATAATGAGAAAACAAGTGTTGATGAAGTTAATTGTATGATGTGAAGCGCTTCCTAGAAGCAGAGGGCAGGAGCACGTGGGCAGGGAGGAGGAGGAGGCTGGGGGGGGGCATCGCTGGTGGAAAGGAAAGCCAGGGACGGAGAACTATTATTGATTTTTTTCTTTTAACCACTGAGATGTGACTTTTGTGAAGGACTGTTCTGCTAAGTACATGTAGGATGAACAGGTGCAGACAGAGGCAGAGGCAGAAAGGTAGAAGCATGAAGGCAGGAGGGCTTGGTGGCTGTGTGCAGATGGAAACATGCATGCAGAAGATCATGGTAACACTCTGGTTGGTGGGCATAGCGGGTGACAGAGAGAGGGAGCCCAAATAACTGGCCGGCGAGGGCGGTGGCCAGGCTGTTTAGCTGCAGTGGGTTTTCCCTAAGAAAGATGCCCGGCTGGGTAAACACTGGGATGGAGGGGTTGAGATATCAGCAAGGTGGCACCAACCTTCTCACTTATTCTCTTATGATTTAAAATCAGATGGACTCTGTCTAGAAATGCAGACAATTTTTTTTTTCCAAATTGAAGATACAGGTGGAAAATTTCCCAGGTTAATGTCATGAGCCAAGTGTGGTTGGTGCCGGGAGGTCAGCAGAGAGCCAGGTAACTCTCTATGGATTTGGTTGTCTGGGTGTCTTGTTTCGCAGGGTCTCTGGCTTCTGATCAAAATGCTTACTAAACCTGATTAGGAATCTCCTCATACGAGCAAACCTTCCTTCAGGATATTTGAGTGGTGATTCATTCTTTTACTCATTTATTAGATGTTTGCTAACATCTTAGATAATGAGCTGAGCATTGAGAATGCAAAGGTGGAGGAGATGCCAGCCCTTCCCTTAATAATTCATATGAAGTTTATTTGTGTATTAAATTGCATCACACACAAAATGTAGGAGAGTGATTTCAGACAGGATTCTCACATGAATAAAGTCTGTAAAAATTGGCATGAGTACTATACTCCTTGAGTATAAGCACTTTTGTTCCTCTATCCTGGTGAAGCTGATCACTGATGTATTCCAAGAGTGCATTTTAGAGCAGGGTGATACTTTTAACAGAAAAATGTGTGAGAATCATGCGCTTTTTGCTTATAGTCCTTTTTAATGCAAATAATAGGAAAGAAGGAGGGTGAATGAGCCTTTCTTATTCCCCCCTTTCCCCCAATATTATGTCATTAAAATAGGAGAGGTTTAGCAGGAAAGAAAAAAAGAAAAACAAAAACAAAAACAACAAACTCATGGTCTGAGAGCCGACAGACACGAACACCAGCAATCATGACAATGTGAAATGTGCTATCACACAGCTGAGTTCAAAATCTAATGGGGACTTAGGAAGATTTACTAAAGCTGTTGGGCTGCTGATCAATAATGCCTCACCTAAGAGAGCTATTTATTTTGAAAGTGATCTATGTATTTGGGTGTTGCAGTGTCAATAAAAAGGAAAATAAAGGAAGATTGGAAAATATAGAAAACAAATAATTATTAAGCATCTACTAATTGTCTGATGCCAATTGGGTCAATTCATGGAAATTATGTCACTAAATCCTCACAAACATCCTGCGTTTTAAATTTTATTATATTCACTTTGCAGATGGAAAAGCTGAGACTTGGAGACATCACTGGTCTCCCCAAAGTCCCACGGCTAGTTAGAGGCAGAAGCAGGATTTCAATGCATGTCCACAGACCCCTCCCCCACCACG
This sequence comes from Cynocephalus volans, assembly GCF_027409185.1. Lineage (NCBI taxonomy): Eukaryota > Metazoa > Chordata > Mammalia > Dermoptera > Cynocephalidae > Cynocephalus > Cynocephalus volans. The sequence goes on along the minus strand of NC_084464.1, from coordinate 152,769,550 downwards.
TGGTTACCACTAAATGAGATGAACACAGCACAGGCCAAAGGAGAAGTGGGAAACTCAGTCTTGCTGCTCTGTGGAAATGAGTGTGTGACTCAGAGATTTCTGACAGCAGGACCTAGTGGTTTGTGGAGTCAAGGTCTATAGACATTTCAGCTACTGGATTCAGGAGAATTAACTCAATAACAGAAGCTTGCTGTCAGCTAAAAACCGGAATAAGCATTTTTTTTTAGATGATAAACAGACACAAAATGAGAACAATGAAGCCTCTTTGGAGAAAACCAAATGTATTGAATCTCATTTATTTGGAAGTTGTCTACACTACAAACTCACACATCTAGCACTTAGCCAAGAATCAGTAAATCAGCAAAACTCTGTGAACACCCAAATTGATTTGATGTCATAAACAGATAATAAATCTTATACACTAAATTTTTTATTTCATTCAAAATGCCTTCAGGTTCTCACTTAGAATTGATTTATTAATACTTATCTGATTTCCAAATCTATAGGAAGATAAAATAAGCTCTTTATTAGGATTACTGAAAACAGTGAGAGGTGATGTCTGACAGGAAAGGATTAGACAAAAAATAGAAAAAAAGCAGCTGCAAAAACTCAAAGATCTCAGCCTTAATTCAAATTAAGGTCAAAGACCCTCAGTGGATCCTAGAGATTACCCTTGTGATGCGCTCGTGCAAGAAAGTGACAGTTTTCAATGTTGACGCAGAGTCATCAACATAAGATAAATGTAATTTCAGGCTACTTTTCTAAGTAGGTAGGAACTATAGAGTACATTTATAATACATTTAGTTACCCGAGATAACTAACATGAAAACGTGTCATTGCTAAAAAGAATAAGAATCCAGTCATCTGGAAAACTTATTAGTTGTGCAGCGTCATGTACACGCAGAAGATCTTAGATAATTTGGTGCATTATTATTTAACTATGAACTCCGATTTCCAACTACAACTTTCGCTGGAATAGGGGCAGGTGGCCCAGAGGTAAGATCTTCCTGTTGGCCGGAAAAAGAGAGAGGGGAATCTCTGTCATCCCAGGGATCAACCATGCTTCCTTCTAGCTGTGGGGCTCTGGGGAAGCAACATTCTCTCCAAGGCTCAGCTGTAAAGTGAATATAATATAATTCAGGATCCCACGTGTTTGTGAGGAATAAGTGATATAATTTCTGTGTCTGTGCCTGATAGTGTCCTCACTCACCTCTCCACTGTTATTGCAGCGTGGGTGGTAGTAGCCAGAGAAAGTCTCTCCAGTGGGTTCTTACTCCCTCTCTTGATTTTAGATCAGCTAAACTTGGGAAGTAGGGACAAAGACCCTCACCCATGCCTTCCTGGGGTGGTCTCATCACGCGTACACTCTTTCCCCCCATCCTGAAAACATCCACACACACATACAAATTCTTTGTTCCAGGTCCTAATCATAAATGTTGTAACTGTAACTAAAAATAATATTTAAGTATATGGTAAGTAATCATGCTGACAGTCTTTTGTTTTACTTCCTATTCTTGCCCTATTCCAACTGTGCTAAAAGTGTCAAAGTGTCTGATAAAAATGCAAAAGAAGCCTGGCACAAAAGGAAGAAAAAAAATAAAAAGAAGGGGCTTGGATAATATGCAAAATAGGAAACAAGTCTTTGAATGATTGAGTTAAATGTCCTGACTGCTTCTTAATATTTTAAATGTTAAGTAGATCTGAGTTTTCTCTCTCAGTAATAGAAATGTTGACTCAAAGTTTTATAAAGCCATTAAATGCCTTTCAGAATTCGCAAATGCAAACTTAAGAAATAGAAGTCTGATTGCTTGTATGATGGTGTGACCTTCTATTGTCAAAGAGACCAGAAGACTCAGGCAGCTTTTAATATTCCCTTTTATTTAAAAGAGGATTCCACTGCTGTCTAAGCAGGAGAAACCATCATTCCCTAGTCATGGTATAGATCACAGTAAGATCTTTGCAAACACTCTGTAAAGATGCTACTTAAATAGTCTTTGTGTTTGCCAGTTTAACTTTTTTTATGCCCTGGACACCCTTGGCAGTCTGAACAAGCCTATGAAACCCTTTTCAGAAGAATGTTTTTCAACGCGTAAAGCAAAATACAAAGGATTACAAAGAGATCAAATATATAAAAATATAATAAAAAATACAAAAAATTGTGATATAGTAATATATATACTTCTTTATTAACACCTTAAATAACATAATCCAGCAGCAAGTCTGGTAACATTTGCATGGTGATGATGGGCATAATGATATTGTTTAAGATAGCTGCAAAAGTTATAAAGGGAGACAAAAATACCTGTGATTTCTACAGGGAACAAGTATGTAGATACTGCTAATACTGCTGTGGTTTGTTGCCAATATTTATATTTGAAGGAAATGTTAAATTTCAGATATTAGTGAAAATGGAGATATATTTTCTCCATCCAAGTGTACAGATGCCCGGAATTTTGTTCACAGGCACCTTGAGGGTGTCTGTGAATTCCTAATTAAGGACCCTGGAATAGGATTACTTTCACAGGATTGTGAGCATGGTTGAGATAAATTCTGTTTCTTCAAGTACATATTTGTATATAATCCCAAATGCAATTATGAATATTCATTTGTTTAATTCCCAAGTGGAATTCTTATTCATTCATTCACTCACTCATTCATTCATTCATTCATTTATATTCTGGCTTATAGCCTACCTTGTTTCTGAAAGGATTTGAGACAAGGTGCATAAATGTACACAGCAAAATATAGCAAAATTACAAGTAAGTGGATGAGAAAAAAGAAACAAAAGAAAAGACAAGTGAAAACTAAGAGACATCCTGGGGTAAAGCTGATATACAAAGCTCTATATCAGCTTTGGAAGGTTCTATACTTTTACTAGAGTCCGATGACAAGTTTGATTCTGAGTTTTATGACATTCAATGCAAAAGGTAAGAAACAATTAGTTGTAGACTCATGATCGCATCTGTACAATAAGGAGAGGCCAACTCTGTCTACTAAACCTAGAGGGAAATTTCTCCCACAGGCCTTGACTCATCATGATTGCTTTAGTCTGTTACAGCTGTTATAGCAAAATACCATACTCTGGGTGGCTCAAACAACTGATGTTTATTTTCCATGGTTTGCAAGTCTGGGAAGTCTGAGATAAGGACACTTGCATGCTTGGGTTCTGGTGAGTGCTCTCTTTATGGCTGTAGATATTCCTGCTGCTTCTTCATCTTGCTGTATCCTCAAATGGGGGAGGGGAGAGAGTGCACAATCTTTCCGGAGTCTTTTTTCTTTTTAAATAAAGGTACTAATCTCATCGTGAGGGCTCCATCATTATAACCTAATTACCTCCCAAAGACTCCATGTCCACATGCCATCACACTGGGGGTCAGGGTTTCAGTGTAAAAATTTTGAGGGGAAACAATTTAGTCCACAGTAATGATACACCGTGTAATGAAATTAACTTTTAAAAACTTCATTTGTTTCCTTAGACTATCTCTTATAATTTGTTACTGTAAATCAATGACATACACTTCTGCTTGCCCAGCTTAATTAACATAGGAATGGATTTAAAAATATCTAGTGTAATTTTTTTAATCTTTGGAGGATACAAAGTATTATTTATTTTTATGCTATTTATTAGTACTGTCCTGGAAGTATTTAATCTTGAAATGTAGATTAGTGATTCTTACTTTTCATGTGTCCTGGACCAATCTGAGACTATGATGAAAGCTATAATGCACATTCCACACTAAATTCTGCACACAATTTCAAGGATCACAGACCTCCTGAAGTCCCAGGATTCAGTAAATAACTCTGGGATACAGAGTAATAGATATGCTTTTAAACATATTATGTAAATATTGTTTATTGCAACAGCGTTTGACAGGGATTGAGAAAACCAGCCAGTTGGATTTAATGCTCCTGGCAAGTACTGGAACGGAGCTATTCTATGCTGCAGATTAAACAAATGCTTTAACAGCCTGGAGAACAGGAAACCCTACATGATGTTCATATGTCGAAGTTGGAGCAGTGCCTGAATGACACAGCCTCAGCCTTGTGCCCAAGATTCACGTGCCCCTTGGGGTCCATCACAAATTTCTGGCTACATCACTGCATGGCCCCAGGAATGATGACCCAAATGTGGGCACCAATCTCTACCCCCATCATTCCCCGTATTCCAGCTGAGTCCAAGCTGTAATAGGAGGGATCAGGGATAACCAGGGTGGATCCAGATCTTTTGAAGTCTGAAGCTTATCAATTTGTAGTGGTGTCCTTCTTTAGAAAAAATAATACAAACTTACAAATAGTGCGTTGTAACTTAATATTTAAAACATTTGATGGACGTGACAATAAATTTCAAATTTTAAAAAGCTAACAAATAGCATATTATCCAGAAAAATAATATAATTTTAAAATTAACTGCCTGGAATACCTCTAAAATATTTTCCCCCTACATTTTTAGCTGCATGCTGTTTGATTGCCTTTTAATATGATAATAATTTTGTAACAGATTCTCTAGAGAACACAGGAAGATAATCTGGTCTTTCCTCTAGCATAGCAGATCCAAATTGCTATTTTTCTTTTTTATTGAATGTTTAGAAAAACTTCCCTTGGCTTCACAATTTATTATTGATCATGCAAATTTTTAGAATTTCTTTCTCACTTGTTAAGAAATATGAGCTTTAAAATTTGGAAGAATTTTTCCATAAACTTCTGTTTCTGTCTGTTTCAAATCTTGTTTTTTCCTTCATTGTTCATAGATTTCCAGTGTTGGAAGACACAAGATCTGTTCATATTGTAATATGACTTTGGTCCTGGACCATCGTATCACCATGCTGGGTGAATTGACACGGTGGGAAATAGAGTGTTACTGCAAGTTATTACCATATTGGACAGCTAGCAATATCCATAAAGGAAGAAACTGCAGGCAACATAGGTATATCCCATTAATCACAAAACAAGTATATCCCCATCTCTGAATATTTATGCTTTCAGAACTCATTGGCTGCAGCTCACTCTCATGTGATCCTCTCTTTGCTTCTCTCTCTTCCAGCCTCCTCCAAGGGCTGTCTCCTCATGGCTGAAGCCATCTTTCCCTCACCTTCACAGAACCCTCCATTAAGATTCCTTAGAGTACAGGCTCAAGAGAAAAGTCCCAGATAGAAGGAGAACGATTTTTCTTATCATGTTTTGTAGTCCAAATTTGTTGACAGTGGGGTACGTCCTTTCTTCTGGAAAAATCACATTCTCAATTGTAGGTGCAGTATTACCATAAGGCTCTAACAGGAGAAATGTCTCAGAACACCTGCCTAAGATCAGCATGAGAAAGTACCATTTGGAACAGTTTGGGATCTATCTTTGTTCAAGATGAAAGGGTGTTTAAGGCTATAGGCACATAGACCATAGACTATGGCTACAATGATTTTAAAATTAAAAAATTTAAACAGAACCATATGCTAATTTTAACTATAAAACTTTCAATATAGTATATATACATTATTTTACCTGTAATTAATATAACTTTCTGGTGTATGTCCCAAGATAATTGACTGCAAAATATATGCTTTGATAAGTGGCTGAGTTAACTTTTTATATGGATTTCTTGATTATAAGTTATTTAAATGTGGAGCTAAGTGTAACAAAGTTGATTACTTTGGGTTTAGAATAGTTGGTCTGTAGCTCTTCTTTTCAAGGCTATCAAGGCAACTTCTCCATTAAAACCATTACTAGCTCATAACAGTAAAAGCCACTGTTTTCAAATACAAGAATTCTTATTATATTACCCATAGAAATGAAATGTCTGTCAATTTATTTTTTTTAAGTGAAAGTTAATTTTAACCTAGAAAACCTCCCCTTGAGGGGATTTCACTCTACATCGCCTAAGGAAACAGTAGTGGCTCCCCCTGAGGCAGATACCAAGCAAGACTGATAAGAGTTTGGATATGATATCCCTGCAAAGCTTATGTCGAAACCTGATCCCCAATTTGGCAATGTTGGGAGCAGTTTGGGTCATGGGGAGTGGATTCCTCATGAATAGATTAATGCCCTCCCTGAGGGTTGGGTAGTGAGTGCTTTCTCATTCTATCAGTTCCTGTGAGAGCTGCTTGTTTGAAGGACCCTGGCACCTCCTCTTCTCTCTCTCTCTCTCTCTCTCCCCCCCCACCATGTTATCTCACACCTGCCAGCTGCCTGCCACTTTCTGCCATGAGTAGAAGCAGCCTGAGGCCCACGCCAGATGCAGTTGTCCCAGAATTGTAAGCAATGAAACCTCTTTTCTTTATAAATTATTCAGTCTCAGGTGTTCTGTTATAGCAACACAAAACAGACTAATACAAAGATGATGCTGATTCTCCTTGGGACCCACCTGGCCCCCTGTCTTTGATTCTAGACCTATGACTAGATTCAAGTCCCAGCAGGCTCCTGAAGGTGAGGTACAAAGTGTGACCCATGAGGTGCATTACACTCTGAAAGAACTACTTGAGTTTTCTACTTCACGCAAGCAGAAATCTGGAGAATATGTATGGGGATGCATATTAAGGGTGTGGGATAATGGGGGAAGGAATGTAAAGTTGGATCAGGTCAAATTTATTGATGTGGGCCTATTAAGCAGAGATTCTGCATTTAATGTTGCAGCTTGGGGAGTTAAGAGAGGTGTTAACAGTTTGGTTGTTTGATTGGCTGAAATGTGGATCAAAGGTTGGCCCACTGTGAGTTAGAGATGCCTGATCTCCCTTGGTTAACTGTAGAGGAAGGGATTCAAAAGCGCAGGGAGATTGGAATGCTAGAGTGGATTTGTAATGTAAAACCTATTCACGGCACAGTGGGAGGCCCCAGAAGACATCCTTTCACCAGTACCTTGAGAAGTAGATTTGTGAGGGGAGACCCAGCATCCCTGAAGAGCTTTCTGATTGCTTTTCTCTGTAGACCAGACCTTATAGTGAGAACTGCAGTCAGGCAATTGGAAAACTTAAATGTGATGGCAGTAATTGGATGCCAGGGTGGCAGGGGTCAAGTGGTGGCACTCAACCACAAAGGCAAGGTGGGTGTAGTTACCATAAAGGACAGCAGAGGCAAAGCAACACTCAGAATAGTCTGACTTGTATAGATCTATGGCGTTGGTTAGTTAATCATGGTGTTCCTGTAAGTCAAATAGATAAGAAGCCTACTGAATTCTTGCTTGATCTGTAAAAGCAGACAACTTCTAGGTCAAGTGAACAAAAGTCTAACTTGAATCATAAAAACAGAGTCCCTCAGTCAATTCCCTGATGTGAACCAGTTTATAGTCCCAGAACCCCTTGAATAAAGGGGAGGCCAGGTGCCCTCCAAGAAGGACCTCAGTACACTTTTGAAAATTTGTACCAGTAATCTTTCTCCCATCCTTCCCCAGAGGGACCTACAGCATTTTGCCAGAGTAACTTCATTGGGGAAAGGGAAATAATCAGACCTTTTGAGGACTGATGGACACTGGATCTGAACTGATATTGATTTAAGGAGACCTGAAACATCACAGTGGCTCTCTGGTTAGAAGAGGGGCTTATGGTAGTCAGATGATTAATTGAGTTTTAGCTCAGGTCCGACTCACAGTCAGTCCAGTGGTTCCCTGAACCCATATTGTGGTTATTCCCCTAGTTCCAGAAAGTGTAATTGGAATAGACATATCCAGCAGAATCCCCACACTGGTTCCCTGACCTGTGAAATAAGGACAATTATGGTGGGAAAGGCAAATGGAAGCTGTTAGATCTGCTTCTACCTAGGAGAATAGTAAAGTGAAAACAACACTGCATTCCTGGAGGGATTGCGAAGATAGTGCTACCATCAAGGACTTGAAAGATGCAGGGATGGTGATTCCCACCATGTTTCCATTCAACTCTCCTACTTGGCCTATAAAGAAGACAGATGGATCCTGAAGAGTGACAGTGGGTTATTGTAAACTTATCCATTGCAGCTGCTGTATCAGATATGGTTTCATTGTTTGAACAAATTAACACATCTCTGGGTACCTGGTATGCAGCTATTATCTGGCAACTTCCTTTTTCTCCATTTCTGTCCCACCAGCAGCAGTTTGCTTTCAGCTGGCAAGGCCAGAAATACACCCTCACTGACCTACCTCAGGGGTATATCAACTCTTCAGCTCTGTGTCACCATTTAGTTCACAGGGATTTAGATCAATGCCTTTCCCTTCCACAAGATGCCACACTGGTCCATTACATTGATGACATTATGCTGATTGGATCTAGTAAGCAAGAAGTATCAACTATTCTGGACTTATTGGTAAGACATTTGCATGTCAGAGAGGGGAAAATAAATCCACTGAAATTTAGAAACCTCCTATCTCAGTAAAATTTCTAGAGGTTCCATGGCATGGGGCATGTCCAGATATCCCTTGTAAGAGACTTTGCAGTCTTCATTATCATGTGAGCCAATTCCCATAGTAAATCCCCCCTCATATCTATGTACATATCCTATGAGTTCTGTCTTTCTGGAGAACCTTGACTAATACAGGTAATAAGATAGCTGGTGAATTTTATAAATTATTCAGGCACAGAATTCTGAAATTTTGTAAACATAAATTAGAATAGATTCACAATTAAACTTTTTTTTTTTTTTAAAGTTGTAGAACCTTCTCTTTGAATAAAAGAAATGCCCTGTCCTGCAGAGTAAAACCTAGAAGTGTGGAGTTGCCCATCTCACCCAGGCTCTTGGAGCCCTCTTCTGCTCTCTCCTCCCACTGGCACAGAGCCCTGCTTAACGTTGGGCATAGAGCAGGTACCCACTTTCTAAAGCACTGGCAGGAGGACTGATAGAAGTTTTAGGAGGCTAACAACTGACAACAGCCTTTTAAGACATGGATGATTGACAACCTTTCTGTGAAAGAAATAGTATTTCCTAGGAGCTCTCTGGGGTGACATACTGTGATAAATAGATGCTCTGGTATCTTTTCTTCCTTTGATTACGTGTGTGTGTGTGTGTGTGTGTGTGTGTGTGTGTGTAATATGAAGGTTCGTAGCCTTAATAGGAATTACTCATTCTCTGTTGAAAGAATAAGCCCTTGACAGTTCTTCATTCTTTAAAGGAAGATTGCTCTCCTTTTCTTTGCTTTATTTGAATTTGAATCACTTTTCAGTTAAAATAGCTGGGCACAGTCTGTTTCTTCTAAGAACAAATGAAAATGTCCTCTCGATTTGAGATTATATAATTGACTATAATAACTTATGAAATGTTCGGAAAATTAAAGTTAAGCTCCTGGCTTAAATGTAGTTTGTTATTATTAAGAAGTTCTCCACAAACCAACTTTAAAAAGACATTTTGGAGACAGTTTGGGAAATTGTTAAATCTAAGTGGTATGTATATGAAAGCTCATTATATTTTGTAATACATCCTCACATTTTTTTCTCAGAAAAAATTTTTTTTATAGTTCTCTAAAATTGAGCCAGAGGATTCTGAATCCTACATTTCCCCACTAACAGTGAGGTTGTTTTTTGTTGTTCAATCTTTGCATTCTTCCATTTATATAGCTTTTTCCTAAAAGAATGTAGAAATGTTAAATAATGAAATATTTGGGATGGCCTCATACATTGAGCCTCATAAGTGTTACTGGTCTTGTTCCCAAAAGTGCTTCTGTGCTTTGTATGCTGGTTTTCAAACATTGAAAATGTACATGTGAACTTTCACATTATTCTGCACCCTGGGACCTCGTGCTCAACAACTGAGATAAGAGAATGTTCTTCAGAGCGTTATAGCTCATTAGAGTGCTGTCTAAAATCTCATACATGCCTGATAAAGTTAGTAGAATGTCAGGGCCCCTGCTGTGATTAAAGGATCTAAATGTGACTTGTCGAGCAGCTCAAATATTAGCTATAATCCCCATCCACACAGAGCACTAAGATTAGGCCTTGCAGACACAAACTCTATATAAAGAATACCCCTTGCTAGGTCACAAATTTTCAAAATGAATAGAAGAAAATGAAGCAGGAAATACACAAAGAGCTACGAGTGGATATCTGTGGATTTGGGGATTATGGGTGACTTTAATTTTAATTTATTTCTTTTTGCATTTTTAAGTTTACAACAATGCATATATGTATTTGTGAATATCAAAACAACTTAATTTTCTAAAAAATGGACTAGATGCTGTAGTTGTTGGCAGAGCCAACAATAGAACAAGGACATGGTGAACACGAGACCTGAGTGTACTTTCCTGAATCATGTGCACCATGCCAGACCTGCATATCAATCTGGGGTTGAAAAACATGCTCATGGTGGGGGTAGTGAATCGGGAGCCTGCTCCATGCAAGAAGGACCAAACAGCTAGAACTCTAATGATATTGGGCCAATAGGGAAGAGAAGGGGCTGTGGCATTGCACAGCATGCAGCATGCATTTAGGATGTACCTCTAATCCAAGCCTCCCTTCCACTGTCGCCCTTCACCCGGCGCTGATATTCATGTTAACAGCATTTTATGTGGTACATGTTTCGATCGGGGAGAGGTGCAGGGGAGTTTTTCCTGGATGTTGGTAGTTAACAACACGAACAAGTCTACTCTGAGAGTTTCCTGGGAGCACGGTGGATCTTCAGGGTAGGCTAACAAGGAAGGTTAAAAGATGTGACACTGGTCTCAGGGAGAAGCAGAGTGGAGAAGGGCAAAGGTGGGAAGTGAGTTGCTTTAACACTCTCCCATCTTCTTTGTATCTTGCTCTTGCTGCAGTTCCATCCCCAGCTTGCAGCGCCCTGTCCTCAGCTGCCCTCTGGCTGGTGAAAGCTACAAGAACACACTGTGGAACCGGCTCATCTCAAAAGGCCCCTTTCTCTGCATTTCCCTGTTCCTTCCTTTTTGCCTGTGCTTTGCTTTATCCTCATCAAATACGTACAATGAGTTCATAGCATATGAAGACTCAAAACACTGAAAAGTTTGAGAGTCCTGAATTTTGATTCTTTGATATAGCTACTAATTTGGAAGCTAGTAGTTTGAACAGTGTGAGGGAAGAGTCTAACAGGACCTGCCAAGTTAGGCTGCAGCCAACCAGCTGCTGACTGTGTGTGTGCACCTGACAGGGTCACCTCCTGGCTATCAGAGAGAATTTGGTGAACCTCTGGATTGGTTCAGGGACTCAGAGACATGACCAGGTGCATTGCATGGGGTCCAGGGGCCTGCAGGGAAGAGGGGTTAAACTTTTCTGCAGTAGTGGTTTAGACATGTGCAGACTTGGCTGATGCATTGAAGGACCCCAAGGAGCTAGAGAGGAGGACGAGCCATGAGGAGTCTGGCAAAAGCCAAGATGCACGGAGTAGACTGGCAGGTGGGAACAGGTGGCAGGCTCCCTGTGTAGAGGTTGCTGACAGGGGCCCTCTTTTGCTATCTGTTCCTCAACCTATGCTCCTAGGAAAGCGTATGTCACCGTGGAATGTCCTTGTCAAAGTAATGAGCTGAAACGTGTATTTGTGTGAGTGTATGTGTGTGGGGTAGATGTCCAGAGGAGGTTTGTGGCAGCACAGGCTGCCACCCGTGAGCAGTGGAGAGGCAGCTGTCCTCAGGACAGATGATGCCAGGGCAGGAGTCCTCATCTATAAGATGGGAGTAAGGACAGCACTAACATTACAGGGTTGTGGAAACTAAATGATTAGCACACATGGATCACTAAGCACAAGCCTGCACAAATTAAATGATAATCGGAGCTTAACAGATGTTGGCTTTTAATTTTACTATTACTATTATTACTTTTAATAATTGTTGTTTTTGTGACATTTCTTCTCTCTACTTATTTTTTAAAATCAACTTCTACTTATTTTCAAGTGGTTACATAGTTTGACTTTATATAATACAATAACATGGATTTAGCCTTGTTTTTGTTTTTAAGCAGAGAAATTGCTCCTTAGGATGTACTAAAAAGGGGTTAGATAAAACCTGAAATGGGTTAAACTTGAGCAAAGTTTTAAAAATAATTGTGTCTCAAAGTTGAATTTTTACTGAATAAAAAAAGGTTGGGCAATAATGTCATCTTTTGCTTTAGGAAGGTTGTAAGAATATCTAATAGCACTTGGGGAGGTTAATATATTATTGAAAGTAGTAATTTTAACAGTTTTGAACTCATGTTCAAAGATATAATTGGAATAATTTTCAATAGACATCAATCTTTGTTTCTTAGGAAATTACAGTGATTAAATTAACTGCAAGCAGCCTTTATTATCAGCTGAGGATAATAGGAGTCTTTGAGGGTTAGTGGGGAAAAAATGAATGATTCATGTTCTACTGAAGACTTCACATTTGAAACATTTCTTACCACTTTGTCTTACCACAGTTTATATATTCATGGCATAATCATCAATGCAGCTTCCTTTACTGTATCCAGATAAAGAATGAAAATAATGCTTTTTCTAGGATTAAAGTGCAGATTTTTCTTTTCAGGGGTGCATAATGTGCCAGTTCAAAAGAAAACAATGTTATACTCGAAGAACTCCGTGAATGTTGAAAAGAAATTTTAGTTCCTCCTTTAGGTATCTTTCAGGATTCTGTCCCTGCTTCTTTATGAAATAGAACACTGGACAAGGGCAATAATATCGCACTCATTATTCAGGCATTCTAAGTTATTCTTGTACTTCAAAATGAGAGATTCAAATCACTGAATGTTGGGGAAATTGTGCATGGATGAAAGAGTAAATGGGTCTCGACCTGTCATCTCAGCTTGAGGCTTTCTGGAGGTGGTAAAGTGGTTTTTATCAGTGGAAAATCACACGCTATTTTCTTCAAGATCTTCCCAAACTCAAAATGATGTATATGGTATTGCTGAGTTTAATACCACCCAGGTAAGCATCTGCCATTGCCCTTATCTGGACGTGAGTGGTACTGCTTTCAAATTTCAGTATTACTGTGAATATTGCCTGGCTTTTACCCCCTCAGTACCCTTGACCTGCAGGATGAGAAAACCTGTTGGGGCTCTTTGTGGCCGGAATGTCTACTAAGAGCTTCATGTTATCGGTTGTGACTCAAGCTACATACACTGATTCACAAACGTTTCTTGGTTTGACCCTAAACTGAACAACACTGGGATTTAGAGGTCCAAAGGGAAAAAGAAAATAAGAAAAACTACCTGATTTAATATGCTAAGAAGTTCCCATAAAAATGCTGATCAATATATCATGAAATTCTGTTTTCACTGCTTTAGGAAGTAGAAGGAAGTGACATGAAATCTTGTTCTGGGGAGAAAGGAAGATCTGGTGTATTACTGCTTGCAACAAGTGCAGAGAAAAAACCATGAAGAAAAGCCAATTATTTGGCATTCAATACAGCTAACAGGAATTTACTTTTACATTTACACTTGTTTATTTTTAAATTACCACTCATTTACTTTTACATTGTTTCTGGTTTAACTATTGTAATTTTGTATTATTATAGTTGGAAAATGTTTAGATAAAGCATAATGTCATTTTTCCTTGAAATTTAACACAACAAAATAAGGCACAGAGTTTAGACAACAGGGAGCACAGGTTGCAGAAGCAAAAAATGTGTAGATTTATGTGACATGAAAATAGAGTTTCTTACTCTAGAGTGATAGTTACAGTATTTTTATACTTAAATTTTGGACACAGAGGTAGTCTTCCTGTTTATATGAATGTACATAAATTTCCATTCAAAAAGTGAAGATTAAAAAAAAAACATCATGGGGTGGTAGTAGAAATTGAATAAATTATTTCACGTCAAAAGCATTTTGTAAATTGCAAACTGTGACGCTAAATTTACTTTATAGGAGGCAATCAGTGTTATTAAATGATTGAAAGAAAATATTAATTCAACCTATTGTATGCTTTTTCTAATGTATAAAAAGAAGGAAAACATTCCAACCTGTGAGTACCTCTGTTTGAAATGTTAATCTGAGTCTAATTGTGGAGAATAATTAGACAAACCCAAGTAGAGGATCATTATGCAAAGCAACTGGCCTGCACTCTACAAAAACGTCAATCATTAAAGACAAAAGGAGATGATAGACATAAAATACAAGAAATGGTGATCCCTGATTGGATCCAGATTTAAAATAAAATATAGTAAATCCTCTAGACTGAAAAGGACATTATTGAAACAACTGGGGAAACGTGGACTTTGATAGTTGTATTGTATCAATTAAAAATTTCCTGAGTATGATCATTATTATGTAACTATGGTAGGATAATTGTTTTTGGGAGGTACATGCTGAAGTATTTAGGGGTGAAATATCCTTGTGTTTACAAGTAACTCAGATGGTTCATCAAAATATTTATATACACAGACAGAGAGATAAAGTAAACGTGGCAAAATTTTAATAATATGGGAATCAATGTGAAGGCTATCTAGGTGTTTGTTGTTAACTATTCCTAAAACTTTTCTATAGTTTTGAACATTTTCAAGATAGAAAGTTGGAAAAAAAATTTAAAAATTAAAAAAAACCCCAATACTCAAACCAGCTGAGTTATTAAAAAACAGACTTTCAAATATGGTCTTTACAGATCATGTTTTCCTACCTTCTTACTTTACTGCAAGATAAAAACATACAGGTTTAAAATAGAAGAACTGGTATTTTAAAAATTTAGGCATTTAGGCAATAAATAGCATTATTATTATTAATTTAAAACATTTTTCCACTGATGAAATTCCAGAAAAACACATGGAAATTCTAAATCTTTCAAGGCATTTAAAAGTAAAGTAAAAATATATCTTGGATGGTTTCCAAAGGGTTAGGACGTTATTTCACTTCATCTGTTAGAAAACATTCAATTCTGGGGATCTTAGTTTAATGATTTCCCCAAAATATATTACCAAGATATTCTTCTTTCCTATGAGATAGAACTTTCTGTCTATCTCAGAAAGTTCTGGGAGGGACACTGTGTAGTGATCACGATGACCAACTTACTATTTTATTGACTTTTCTTAAGGTTGATGTGGTAGGATACTTATTTCCTCCTAGGCCATTGATTCTAGGCAGAAATCTCATGACACCCTTTCTTGTCGTTTTCTTGTATAGGTTAGAAGTAACAGAATAGGACCAAGGAAGTTCATACATTTTAGGTATGGTAATTAAAAACTCCAAGAAACTAATTTTTTCTCTTAGTGATATTTATGACCTGAAGGGCCTGAGCTCCACATTTTTTTTAGGAACTTTAACCTCTTTAGTTTCACTTTGTTATCCTATTTTGTTCATGACTTAGAATAAGCTAGTATGTTTGTAAATCAAATTAGAATAGCCTAGGTATGTTTGTGCCTAGGCTAGTCTTTTCACAGAGAGAAATTCATAGTAGTGATAAATTACCAATTATATTTGGTCCTCTGGATTTCCCTTGAAAATGGATTTTTGGTAGTGATTACTTTGCAGTGAAAGAGTTGTTTAGTAAAGCAATTTATTTATTTATGGATTGATTTTTTTTGCCCCCTCCCTCAAGGTGAGAAACATATCATAACTATCAAAGTACCATAGAATCATAATTATGTAAATAATCTAGTTTATAAGCAACTATGTGTTTCGATTCCCAAATGTAAGTTAAATGCTCTAGAAATGGGGCATTTACTGATCTAAATTTATTAATAATTGCAATAAAATTATATTTAATAATTATAGTACCAAGTAAAACTATTTTAATATGTTCTTGCCACTAAAGTTCATCCCTAATGATTTAGGAAAGGCTGGAATTCTGGAATTCTGTGATTATTCCCTTGATTTTCTATTTATAAAATGATTGAAAAGAATGGTATGTCTTAGCTCCTCACTGGGACATCCATCTCTTCTTTGGTTTAATTAATTTTTTTTTTTAAGAGGAAACACAATTCTAAACTTGCTGGAGAATTCAAGGTGGGCATTCTTTTCACAGCTGTCTATCAAGGGCACATCTTTTTGTGATTTTAGGGATATAACTGAAATTCTAGTAATTTTTCAGAAAGTATTAATATATTAGTTTAAATGATATTACTTTTCTATGAGCCAAAAAAAAAAAAAAAAGAAATCACTATTCTCCCTAGTATGTATTTTCTGCCACTTTCAATTACATTGCAACTGTCTTTGAAATGTTGTTACTCAGGACCCCTTAGTCACCATTGTGCTTTTTTTGGTGGCCACTGCCTTTCTCTTTCCTTCTGCAGTCATTAAAACCCATTGTCCTGGTTGTCCAACTAATTGACATAAAAATTAGTTTTGGTTAAGGCACTTAATAAATGTTAGTTATGGCAGTGATGAATGATACTGTCATTAGCAGGGGCATCTGTGTCTCTTGCAGATTTTTATAAATTGGCACTAATCCCCCACATTTCTGGTCTTTAAGAGTGGAGAGCATCTTGCAATGATTTCTGTGAATTCCCGACAGCTTGTTTCTTCAGGAGTTCTTATGTCCTGGCTTGCTTCTGTCTGAAGCCCACATGAAGGCTGAGCTCAGACTCTTCACCGCTCTCTACCAACACTGAGAGTGTCACATCTGTCACACGGCTTCCCCCCATTTTGCAGGCTCCATCTCCCATCTTCCTCTCATTGCCTCATTCAGGCTGTTCTGCACACAATGAAACACTTCTGGATCTCAGATCTTATGACAAAGGAGCTTATTATGGGATTTTCCTAACAAAGCCAGCTGTTTAAGAGAAAGTCTTGAGCTGGCTACTAGGATAATAAAATGTCCTCCAACTTGATGCAAAAGCATATTAACAATTTTCATCTTTACTATTCTCATTAAGCAGTAGTGAAGGAGTTTTCTCATTTAGCCACTCTGATGTGTTTTAGGCATAGTTCTTAGCCCATGTGTGTGCAGTGGGAGAAAACAATTCATACTGAGTTCTCGTTTACGTGTACCTATATTTCTGGCCCCATGATTATTTTGAGTTCTTCACAGAATTCTTTAGTACAGAATGCTTGTCTAATTATTTTGACATATTCCTGCTGGGCAATGAATATTGTGAAGTTTTATGAGAATGCATTTTGAACACAAGGTTATATTTTCCTGTTCTTTATTTCTTGCTGTGCCTATGGAAGTTATGTCTAAGACCAACTTAATTTTGATTTGTTCCCAAGTGATTCAGGGTGTCAATGGACTTTTTCCAGAACAGAAATGTACAGGGCCAAGTCTCATACCTCTAATGGAGAAACAGCTTGGACTCCAAAGATTTCTTGTCTTGTTTTAAAATAAACTTGATGTTAAAATCTTGTGTGCTGGCAGTGAAAGAGTAGATGACCACATATTTTTTTTTCTTGAAGGCTCATAATTTTTTTTTGCACAAAATAAAACAATGAACAGAAATGGTGACATCTGGATTAAACAAAGAGAATGGCTAGTAGAAGGAATACTTATATGGAGAGTATTCTTTGAAAACAAAATCTGTAAGCTTTTCAAATTATCTAGTGAGCAGGTTAACACCTGAGCTATTTTTTCTGGTTAGCAATATTTGTGCTTTCTTAAATTTTTGTTCAAAAATATGGATATAACTTTCTAGAGGACAGAATCCAATTCCAAGTCCGATGAGGTGTTAGCTGAAAATCTCAAAATCTTTTGAGATTATTTCCACACATTAATAGGGTATTTTCTCAGAAAATTTTTGTAGACAGCAAGGAAAAGAGAAAGGAGAGGAACAAGCTTACTCAGGGGACAAAAGGTTTCTTGTTGCCAGACATTTTTATTTTCCCTTAGTTTATTATCCTCAGTAGAGATATCAATGTCTTTCCTAATAAAATCACCTTCTAACTAAAGTGTTGAAAAAAGGCACTAACTACCATGGGTATATATTAGTTTACTCTACACAGAAAAAATGTAAACAGAACTGAAAGAGATTTAGAAAAGACTTTTGTTAATAATTACTGAGGCACAAGGAACTCTTGTTAGGCCAGGCTAGACTATGCTGAAATTAATCCTGAAATCTCAGTGGCTTAACCTAGCAAACTTTTGTTTCTTATTCACACTATATGTTCATTGCTGGTCGAAAAGCGGGGGACATCCTCTCTACTTTACATAGTCACTCTGGGAATGCAAGCTGAAAGGAAGCTAAACCATCCTGTGGCACCAGCATATCAATAGGTGGCTTCAGGATTTACAATAAAGGGGGAGGAGAATGTGGAGCATTTATACTTTTCTCCAGAGAGGGAGTGACGCTTATCAGCTCCATCTAGACCCCATCAGCCAGAACTAGTCACATGGCCTCTCCTAGTTGCACGGGGCTGGGACATCTCCCTGGGGGCCTTGGGAGGAGAGGGGAACAAGCTATAGAGAGAACTGGTAACTTCTCTGATGAGATTTGCTGTAAAATTCTTGTATTTGGCATCTCTATATAATGGTTTTCCTTCCTAAATCAATCACAATTATAATTTCTTATGTTTGGCTAGGTAGGTAAGTTATTTAAATATTTTTAAATTAATTTCACATTTTTTACTAACTGACTTTAGGTCAGGATGAATAACATCAGGATTATTGAGAAGGAATTAGTTGAAGGTATAGATATAATCAATAATGCAAAAAATGTCTAATATTTTGGCCTTTGTACATCTGTCTATAGACTTTATTTCTATTATTAATAGTATTTCTTTTTTCTTTTCCATAAAACCATAACTTTGAACTTACTGTAACTCCAAATACAGTGAGAAGTGATTGCATAATCAATTCAAGGGATATCAAACTAGGGATAGGACACTGTACTTGAATAGTTGCAAGATTGTCTGTATGTATTTGCTCTTTCTTTGTTTCTTCCATTATATGCTCAGCTTGCCCTGAATCTTAATCTCAGGTTCTTTTCCTTCCTGTATCTTAGGTTTTTCTCCTAAAATTTCTTTGCCAACTTATTGAAATATTTTATCAAGCAATATTCTCATACAGGGTACATGAGGAATAAACAAACATGTCTGAAAATATCTTCATTTTGCAGTCATCCTTGATTGTATGTTTGACTGGATGTAGAATTCTATGTACAAATTATTTTCACTGACTTTGAAGGCATTGCTTCAACGTCCTTCAGTGTCCCACGTCGCATATGTGAAATCTGATGCCATTCTTGATTTTTTTTATTGGTAGTACCTTTTTATCTTATCTGTAAACTTTTATAGTTCGCTGTATATGTGAAATTTCACAAGACATATTCAGGTATGCATTTTTTAAAATACGTCTGGCTGAGCATTTTATGGCATGGGAAGATTTCTTGTTACCACCCCTCTCCCTCTGGGCTCTGCTTCCTGCTGATTTGGTTTCATTCTTTATTCTCTCCACCAGATAACCAAGAGGACCCCTACTAACCCCAGATTTGCATTGCATTCATAGCTAAAATTCCAAAAAAAAAAAAAAAAAAGGATGAGTCTCTCAGTATTTTAGGCAGAATTTCCTGCTTAGCTCGACTTGGTTCATGTACTCTTTCCTGAATGGGTCATTGGGGCAAAGGGGATAAGTACTTTGATCCACCTATTTCTTGCCGGTTCTAT
The DNA here is from genome assembly GCF_027409185.1 of Cynocephalus volans. Lineage (NCBI taxonomy): Eukaryota > Metazoa > Chordata > Mammalia > Dermoptera > Cynocephalidae > Cynocephalus > Cynocephalus volans. Next base: position 152,750,162 of record NC_084464.1, on the reverse strand, counting down.
GGCTACCTCTGGTCCAAGACATTGTCCTGTCTTCTCTAGATTGTTACATTAGCCTCTTAACTAGTTTCTTGGTTTATGTCTCATCTCTCTTCCAGTCTGTTCTTAATGCTCGAGCCAAGCTGTTAATGAGTTTGCCAGATCAGACCCTGCAAAACTTGCCTGTTTCACTTCAAGGAAGTCTAAAGTCTTCAGCAATAGCTTTAAAGACTGTCACGGTCTGGCTTCCCATGAACTCTCTCCCCACCGTTCACTTGGCCTCAGCTGAGCTTGCTGTGCCGTCCACATTTCAGACACTCCAACCCCAATTTGGGGCCTTTGCCTCGGCTGTTCTTTAGACCTCAATTGCTCCACCCTTGGATATCCACAGGCCGCTTCCTCCCCTCTTTCAAGCCTTTACTCAAATGTCAGCTATTTAATGAGACAATTCCTGTCCACCTACGTAAAATTACAACTCTCTAAAATACTCTTCCCTATTTTATTTTCTCCATTTAATATACCATTTATTTTACTTATTTATTTTGTTAATTTTTTGGCTAACCCCATGAAATATATGCCTCTTGAGAGCAGAAGGTTTTATCTAGTATGTTCAGTATTGAACCTTCAGGCCATAATACTGTGCCTGGTCAATGCATTTTGATGACTGACTGAATGAATGATTGGCCAACCTAAGCCCCATGCTTGATCCTATTTTGGTGGGGCCTATGATTGACGGTATCATAAAGAGGAGAAGAGACAGTTCCTTGAAGTAAAAGAAGCTGGTCAGACAAAAATGAATGAATGTTCAAATAAAAGACCCTTCTGGTGAGCATTATAACAGGGTCTGTGTTTGAAGGGGATGGGATTAGTAGGTGGAAGAAGGCAGCAGGCTCTGCAACCTGACAGTCATTTTCCTATTTGTTTGATTTTTTAAATTTTGAATGTATGTAAATGTCCTTATATGTTATCATAGTGTTTAATGTTAGGTAACTGCTTGGAAAAATTATGGTGCAACTAATTTTTTCTGATTTTCTAAATAATTTGTTTCTAATTTCAATTAGATTTTTTACTTCCACTGACCAGTGTATGAAAAAATAAGATGGGCAAAGAATATTTTATTTTTTTCAGGAGAGCAGAGTTGCAAGAGGGATTATCAGGCAATCTCTCTATATTGTTAGATTTATTCTTAACTATTTACTCATACAAATGAAATTTTCAAAGTTAAAAATTACAGGATGAATAATTGGCAGGTTAAGAGCTGTAACTTGGAAGTTTTTCTTTCTACCTAATTCCCCACCCCCACACCCTAGTCTTGCTGGATTTCTATTTTATTATTTTTTTCCTCCAAAGAACTGGATTTTGGTTTTAATAATTTTTCTATTTCGTTGATTTCTGCCTTTATTTTTATTATTTCTTCTTTGGCTATTTCTCTAATTTTATGTGTTGTATTTATTTTCATTCTTAAATTTTCCTCTAAAAATGCTTTAATCATGTCCCTAAAAATGTTGACATGTGTTTTCAATGATGATAAATTCTAAATATTTATTTTCTTCCTTTCCTTTTTTAAGCCAAAATTTTTTTAGTAGTGGAGATTTAGTTTCCAGACATACAGACTTTTAAAAACTGTACTATGATTATTAATTTCTATAATTATTCCTTATCCGCTAGAGAACATAATCTGTGTTAAATTGAATCTGTGAAATTTGTTAAGGCTTCCTTTGTAATATAGAACTTTGCCGATTTTTGACAATATGCCATGTGTGTTGGAAATAAGCATGTATTATGTTTTTAAAGTGTGGAGTTCTATGTATCCAGTTGTCTGAATTTATTAATTTGTGTCATTTGGGTCATGTGCATCTCAGTTCACTTACTGCCTGCTTAAGCTATTGATTTCTGAGAGATGCGTGCTGTTAGCTTCAGCTGTAATTGCTAATTACTTCTCTCTCCAGTTCTATGAGCTGTGGTTGCTTGATAAATTTTAAGACAATATATTTATATGTTTATGAAAGCTATATCTTCTGGATTTATTTTTTAAACAATCTATAACATCTTTCTTTATTGTATATACATTTTTTTTGCCATGAATTTTATATTTTCACACATTAAAATTGTCACTACAACTTTCTTTTGGCGTATGTTTGCCAGGGTATCTGTTTCCATCTTTTTATTTTTAACCTTCTGTATCCTTTTGTTTCCTGTGTTTCTTCTTTTAGATAACATATTGCTAGTTCTTGACTTTTAAAATAACTTCTGGGCCGAGCCTGTGGAGCACTCGGGAGAGTGCGGTGCTGGAAGCGCAGCGACGCTCCCTCCGCGGGTTCAGATCCTATATAGGGATGGCCAGTGCACTCACTGGCTGAGTGCCCGGCATGAAAAAGACCAAAAAAAAAATTAAATAAAAAAATAAAAAAATAAAATAAAATAACTTCTGTTCTGAAATATAACGTACAGAGGAGTGCACAGAGCAAATTTGAATAGCTCAATGATTTATATCACAAAGCATAAACTCTTGTAATGACTACTTGAGTCAAGAAATAGAATGCTGCTGGGACCCTAGAATCCCCTCTCATGCCCCTTCCAATAGATAATGCCTGACTTCCCTTCAAAGGTCATTACATTTGACCTCCTGCCATTTGTGGTCATTACATTCCTGAATTCCTTTATAATGTTATGACCCAAATACACTTCTCTGGACACTAAGAGCTAGTTTTGTCTGATTTATTATTTTACACAAATGAAATCATATTGTTTATATTCTTTTGTGTCTGGCTTCTTTCTCTCAGTGTTATATCATGGTGGATACAAGTAGTTTTTTCTTTTTTACTGTTAGGTAGTCCATTGTACAACTAAACCATGATTTATTTATTCACTTTCCTGTTGATGAATATTTTGGTGTTTTTTTAACATTCTGGCTATTATTAACAGAGCTGATAGAAACATATACATGTCTTCAGTGTATATGTGCATGCATACCTAAGAGTAAATTTTATGGGTCATAGACTATGCATGTGATGAACTTTAGCAGATATAGCCAAACAGTTTTCCAAAATGGTTTTCCACCAGCAGTGTTCGACAGTTTTCACTGGCTCTGCTAGCCTTGCTGACACTTGGCAACTTGGTATTGCTAGTCTTTTAAAATCTCACTATTTTGGAGTTTTGCCTTGCATTTCCCTGATTGTTAATGAGGTTAAGCACTTTTCCATATGTATATTGGCTAATTGATTATCCTCTTTTGTGAAATGTCTATTAAATCTTTTCTCATTTTTCTGTTGGGTTTTCTGCCTGTTTCTTATTAATTTGTAGGAGTTCTTTATATATTCTGTAGGTTAGATGAAATGCACATATCTTTTCTCATTCAATTGCTTGCTTTCACAATCCCTAATATGTCTTGGCGAATAAAAATTCTTAATTTCAATGTGTTCCAACTTATGAAGCACTTTCTTTATGGTTAGAGACAATGGAGAAATGACAGTATTTTCAATAAGTGATACTGAGATAATTGGTTATTAATTTAAAAAATGAAACCCGACCCTTATATGAAACCATAATAAAAAACCAATTGCAAGTAGATTGTAGATCTCATATGGGTGGCAAGATAATGGAAGTTCTAGAAGAAAAAGTAGGATAATATCCTTATGACCGTAAGATAATAAAATTAACAGCAAAGAAAAAGCATGAACCATAATCATCTTTTCAATATTGAGTCTTCCAATTAATGAACATGGCACATCCATCCATTTATTTAGATGTTTTTAGTTTCTTTTATTAGTGTTTTATAGATTTCTTCATAGAAATTTTGTACGTCTTTTACTTTTTCATTTTAATGTATTTGAAATTTTATGATATAGCTATTATAAGATCTTAGAAATTTATTTTCAAACTGCTTGTTGTTGTCATGTAGAAATGTTACTGATTTTAACATATTGGCCTTATATCTAGCAACCTTTTTATGTCCACTTTTTAATTTTAATAATTCCTGTGTAGATACTTTCCACATGTAAAAATCATATCATCTGAAAATATGGACAGTCTTAATTTCTTACTTTTTAGTCATTTTACCTTTTACTGTTTTTTCTGTTATTTCTGATACATTGTTGTTGAATAATAATGAGCATCTTTGGTTTATTCCTAATATCAAAGGAAAAGGGTTCAACATTTCACCATCATGTATGTGAGGAAGGAAGTAAGAACCTCCTTACTTACTGAAGACGGTGGTTTAACAAGCTCTTTGTTTTACCCATTACAGGAATTTGGGAAGGATTTGGCTTGTCAGTTCATCTTTGAACCACAAGGCTTTAGCCGGGGTGGTGAGCACTGGAGGATCTACTTCCAAGATCACTTTTTCATCCCCACGTCTGGAGCCTTGACATTGCTTGGCTGCTCCTTTTCCACGTGCTGTCCCATTCTCCTGGGCCAATCTACAAAGCTTGGCTCTTTGTAGAATGGCAGTTGCAGAGTAGTTAGACTTTGTAAATGTCAATCTGGCTTCCACTAGAGCACATGTTCCTTTTTCAGATCTAAAATCCTATGAGTTGGAGCCCATGAGGTCATATAAAGTGCAATTAAACATATCTCTTTAAAAAAATTTTTTTTTCTAATCTCAGCTTTTGACATAACCAAGTTTTAGTACTATGGGGTAAAGAAAAAAAATAGATGATTCGTTATATCTTGTCATGATAGACTTTTACTTTTGAGGTTAGATGAAGTTCTTTAGGGCAGGAGTGAGAACGGCAGGTGCATATGTAAGCCAAAGGTGAGGAGGTGGGGAGAGGCAGTGTGTAGATGAGGTGGGACTGACAGAGGGAGTGTGTAATGAGGAGAGTGGGTGGATCACAGGAAGCTGGCAGACCACAGGAAGCTGGCTGGAAAAAAGTCTCTGGCTTTTCTTAATTAAAAGCAAAAATAAAATTACCAAAAGACAAATGGAAAATCTCATACGCAAAGTCTATAAAGGTATGGAAATAAAAAATAAGCATACGTGTGTTCAGGGAAAAGTGAACTGAAGTGTCTGGCCAATTACAATCTGCTCTGTAATTTTTGTATCACTTCTCAGGACTTTATACAGTGGGATAGTCTAATTAAAAGAACAAATAAAAGAGCAAACACTTCCTTGAGAAACACAAAGTATTATTTTGTAAAACTTAGATATCTAGGCTTATGATTCTAATAGTTTAAAAATGCTGTATTTTTAAAAATAATGTTAAAGAGTAGAAAATAATATCAAATTAGGAATCAGAATGATAGAGAATCAGAATCTTTAGTCTCAAGCTTAATATTGCACTTATCTGTTTTTCCACTAGGTGTCTCTTTGCATACATGTTATGATTCCAGAGAAAGCTGATGTATTCCTGAAAGAATTAGCTTCTATGGATTGTGTCACCAAATACCTCAATTTGGGGGATATTTAAGAATGAATTTAACTTAACAATTCTTCCTAAAGAATAAATAGGTGTGTCTCGGGTATACCTCTCATTCTAGCTTTAGATAGTTTGGAGACACTAATCAGAATCTTTAGCAGATGAAAAATTCAGGTCGAGGTGCCCGGGTTGTTAGAGGGATGTTATGGTAGAAGCCTTTGATTCAATAGTCTAACCATTTAAGATTCCATCCAGAAAGTCAGCCCCACGATATTTCTGAATGCATCTTCAGCAAAGATGTACAATTCCAAAACAAGCTGTGTTTGGCTCTCTAGTGTCTCTTTCTGGATGCTATAAGCCCTGCTGAGACAGACCCTTCAAAACCACCCAGTGGCAGCTGATCTGTGATCCTATATGTAACCCTTTGGGCAGTCACATTATAACTGTGAATCACTTTAGGTCCCTTCTGAATTGTCCAAATTTGGTAAATAGCCTGTCTACTCTAACTTGTCCCAACGTTGAGGCAGTGTCAATATAAGTCAACAGATTTTTGTTAGGTGCGTACTGTATGTCTGACACCAAGTGTCTGTAAGAATTATTGGACTCCCTCATTCTGAAAGAATGTAATAAGATTTACTATTTTCAGAAAAATTAAGCATGCAGCTAGGGAGAAGCTGAAAAGGCAAAGATTATTATAAGAGACAGCACTGCTGATGTCCAAAGGACCCTGAGCTTGGAATTTAAAGAACTGAATTCAAATTCTGGCTTTGTAACTTACTAGCTATGTAAACTAGTTAGTCTATCTGCTGTGTATATCAGTTTCTTTATCTGGAAAAGTAGAGGAAATATTACTTTACTAAGTTGCCGTGAAGACTGAAAGTACTTTGCAATAATTCTACCAAATATAATAAAAGCCACGAAGAGAACTTGCCCTATTTTTGATAAAGGCAGCTCTTCCCATTATTATGCACAGTGGTTTAGCTCTTTATGGTCTGTACCTTTCCTTTCTGACTAGGGCTTGGGCACTATCTTGGCAAAAAATCATAAGACCCATTAAAGTGATATTTCCTAATGAGAGAGCTAGCCAGACCAAACAAGAATTTTGGCTCCAACTCATGAGCAATGGTGGCATATGGCTGGCACCTTTTATCACCATTTTTCTTTGGCCTCCTGCCAGCCAGCAATGGTCCTGTTGCAGAGGCCCTGCTACATGGGGTCTACCTGTTCACTTTGACACAAGGGTGTTGAGTGGAACATTGGTGGGAAAAGTGTTTGGCTGCCTCAGAGCAGTGAATACACTGTTAGGATTTCACCAAGTGAGAAGATATACTGTGTTTCATAGAGAGAAATATGATTATTATTCATGTGGAGAAATTAGGGTGGCAAATTGCAGAAAGCTGAGGTCCGTCATTTGTCCTTCCTGTCTGGTCTACCTTAGAGCACTGCATCGGCTCTCTGCCCCACAGGCTGGAAGTAAAGTGAGGCTAGGAAGGCGTTACTTAGGGGCCACCACAGTAGGGACTTGGTAGGAACCAGGATGTGCGTGTGGGACAGACTGTAGTGGGCCTAAAAATTGATGCCTTGCCCAGGGGCTACCAATGCTTCCTGGGAAATCATTATCAGCCTAGTGCCCTTCTTCCTGCATGATTTACCTGCTTGAGGCCAGTGCAAACCTTTGAGGTGGCTCTTAGAGCTTCTATCAAAAACCTCTTAAAATCACACTTAAGCATATGACTATTTTGGATCTTAGAATGGCTGGCTTGTTCCTTGGATCTGGAGCTGACCTGGGAGGAGGCAGATGTGACTGCACCTTTTATCTGCATTGGTAAAACAGAACAAGGGCTGCCACTAGGGTGTGTGGATGTGTGTGTGTGTGTTTGTGGGGGTGGCGAGGTAAGTGCAAATATGCTTTGTGGGACATCTGCCTATATAAACAATTTGAGTTGCTGAAAGTCAGCATGTTAGCCTCATTTTGTAGACTTAACAGGAACCATTGCTTGCTATACTAATGTCATGGAACTTAGGATAACCATAAAACAAGAACAACCTTGTAGAAATAAGTCTCGGTGCTCTTCGGGTTATCTGGTTGACCCTACGTGCTAGTGAAGAAAAAGCACCTGGATAAGCAGCAACTGACACAGATTGCACATGGGCCAGACTGGTTCCTTGGTGCTCAGAGAGGGATCTGCTGGGTGGGGCCCACAGCAGGTCCCTGCCTGACCCAGCCTAAGGGCATGCTGCGGGTACAGACCATAATCTTAGAATGTTCGGGTTCCAGAGGCCTGCAGAAGGGCAGGAGACCCATGTGGTTCAGTGACTCAAGGGCACTTAGTGCCTCCCAGAGGGTCATGACCAACAGCCATGTGCATTGGTAGATAAAACAGGCAGATTGTGTGATATTTCTCACAGTTTGCCACCTGGTTGTTACTATGATAAAATGGTCCAAAGGGAGCAAAGATTGACATTATTGGCTGAAAAGTTTTTTTTTTTTCTCCCTCCTTTAGATTTGTGGATTTTGCATGTCTGAGCCTTGACTGTCAGGGCTGACAGCTTATGTGGGAATGCATGAAGACGAAGTGAGGAAGAGGCTTGCCGTCTCCTCACATTGATGTATTACAGTATTTTAATGGTGTTGAAAATGAAGTCATTTTAAGCATCATAGTTTCTCTGTTTTAAAAAAGCTGTGGTTATTAAAACCATCTGTCAATTCACTGTCAAAGGGAGGAGACAGCAGAAAAAAATGTAGTGAAATGAGTGGAAAAGATAAAAAAATAAATAAAAGAGAAAGAATTTTCTAAAGCAAGTAGGAAATGGATTGGAATCAGAATGGTAGAGCTTAAATGAAAAAGAAAAAGTCTTGAAATGATTGGGACACAGTCGTTTTCCCTTTCATAAATTTCCTGGACTAAGTAACAACCCCAGTACGCCCCCTCCCCTCTGCCCACCCACATCACTGCACACATGCCAATGGGGAGGTCATCTGGCATTTTCTTCCTTCCCTCCTGCTTTGCCTTGACAAGAAAAATCTCCTGCAAATTGGCAAAACGAATGGATTATTTCATGTCCTTTGCTTTTACACATGCACAAAGATGAATTTCCTGCTTTTCATGGCATTGCTAGGATAGACTGCCATTTAGCAGAAGAGGCTTGCTTACAAACAGTTCTTGTGATCGGTTAGGTGTGCACGTTTGCTGCCACACAGGTTGCATGCTTTTGAATGATTGAGACTTCCACCTCAAGAATGACCAGTGTTTTCTGTTTCCTCTCTAGCTCTGGGTTTTGGATTAAGAATAATGCACATTGTTTTCCTGTGTTTATGGACTTTCTATAAATCCATCTGTTGCTCTGATGAAGTCTTGTCAAATGCTAACATTGTAATTTTAAAGGATAAACAATTTATGAATTAATCTGTGGGTTTAAAAAATTTAAGTTCAGAGTTATGTTGCTTTCACTTAAGGCTCTGTAGAAAAAAAAAAAAAACCTAGCCCATATTTTATTTCAACTGGAAAACCAGCTCTAAATCACAATAAATTGTTTTCTTTTAAAAAATCTTTAAAGCTTTAGGTATGGTGCTTATTTTGCTGCATCGTTCCAAAGATTGTAATGTTTATTAGGGAATAACCAAGACAGTTACTTTGGCTCAGCTGAACAAATCCCTTTAGTAAATTTTTTTCCTAGTTCTTAAAAAAATACCAGTTATACTAGCCTTCTTTTTCAGTAGAGCGTTTGTTACATATTGATATTCTTGGTTTATTTTCTGGCCATATTTCTGACTTAACTAACTTACCAAACAATTTCTAAAATTGCTGGAATATACTTGCTTTAAGAAGCATGCATTGTATTTGTGCCTAAAACAAAATGGAGTGATTCTTTATCAGTACATATAAAGGAAAATCTCTTTGAAATGAACTTTATTGGTATTAATGACTTCCTGGGTTTGGCTATGTCTCATGCTGCAGTATGTTAAGTGATAGTTCTTTAAAGAAGGTAACTGTCTTATACATGACTAAGAAAACTATTCCCTTAAACTCTAAAACAAGGCACTAAAAATGTTGCTGGGAGAGCCGACGAGGAGTTGAATTAACCTTGAAGTGTGAAAATTATTTTATTTGATGAAACCTGTTATCACACTTCCTCAAACCCTTTAGTTGTGTGCTATTTCCACTAGGAAGAACAGTTTTGTATAACAAAGTCATTTCTAGGTAATTGCTCTCTTTCTAGGGAGCAGGCACAGTGCTCTCAGTGTTTCCCATATGATATTTCATTTAATTCTCACAAAAACCCTATGAGCTGGTTATTATTCTTTCTGTTTCACAGATGAGGCATCTGCTAGTCAGAGAAATAAAGTTATTTTCATAAGTTTCCACATTTAGCAAGTGGCAGAATTGGGATTCGAACTTAAATTTGCTCGACCCTAATCCACATGCTTAAGTGTAGGAGTTTTAAAACATAAAATTTAGTTGTGTGCTCATACAATAACTTGAAAACCTTAAGCACCCCTTTATACTTTAAATTGTCTCCTAAAGTTTTCATCATACCTGTAGCTGAGAAAGATATGGCTTCTGGCATATTGTAAATCTTGATGGTAAAAAAGGTACCATTTCTGTTTAACTGTAACCTGTAAATACAACAGAGATTTAACAATCTCATCATTTTTTGAAGTAATCTTTAAAACTTCTAAATTTTACATTGTTCTCTTTTCTCATACTTTTATGCTATAGTCCCATGGATTTTTATCCTATTATATAATATTTTTATATTTAAATGTCTTTTATTGATAATTCTATCATATATATAAGCCAAGATAATACATATTTAAATTAAAATTAATTTAAAATTATTTTTGGTGACATAATTATTTAAACCAAAAAAAAAAAAAAGATTTCATTTGGAGTGAGTTATTATTACAATTATTATGGGTACATAATTTAACAAACAATATGGATATGTTACACATTTTGACCAATAATGATTAAATGCAAGAACAAAGTATTTTTATTGAGTATGCATTACTTAATGAGATAGATAAGGTTTTCCCCCAAATTATATAACATAGCCATGAGTAAATATTATTTTCTGCTAGAAGGAGAGAGATTTCAGAACTAATTCTAATCTTAGTATTGGTTTTCATGTATGTAAGGATTTATAAATATTTTTCATAAAAGTAAATAGATGGGAATTAAGCATTTTTAAAGCTCCTTCCGAGTATATGCCAAAATTTGCATGGTGATTCATCACCACAATTACTTTTAATGATCAACAGACAATTCAAATAGATTTTTCTCTAATTTTGTTGAAAGCAAAGAACTGAAAACCTTATGATTTACAAAAGTGTTTCTTTCTCTGTCATTAGGCTCCTATACATTCTTTAATTTCTGGTAATACAAAATTCCTTTATGAAGACATATCAAATAACTACTATTCTTCTTCTGACTCTTTTACTTATAGGCATCTTGCTTAAACTGATTTTCTTTTTTTTAAAATTTATTTTTATTTATTTTTATTTATTTATTTATTTATTTTTATTTTTTTTCTTTATTTTCTTTCTTTCTTTATTTTAAATTTTATTTTGTCGATATACATTGTGGCTGATTATTGCTCCCCATCACCAAAACTTCCCTCCCTTCTCCCTCCCCCACTCCCCCCCAACAATGTCCTTTCTGTTTGCTTGTCGTATCAACTTCAAGAAGTTGTGGTTGTTATATCTTCTTCCCCCCCCCCGTTTTCTCAGAAAGGGTTGGGAATACTGAAAAGTTAGTACTTTTAAGACACCTTTACCAGCGCTGTTATTTTTTTCATAAATTACTTTTATTGTGTGCTTGACATATATTTTCATCAAAACCTTGAAGCCACATACTTAGCTTATCCACATGTGGATCCCATGTGCTCTATAACCTGCTTAGCTGAGCCAGTTCTCCTTGTGCACACAATAAGCACATGCATTTACATGAGTTTCCATGACCATCCTTGCACTTCCGAATTCTTCCTAATTATGGTTATGTGCCTTGTATGGAAGAGGAGAGACAAGAGTTGAGCTTAGATTATTTTGATGGTTCACCTGCCCCAAATTATCTTTGAATCATTTTGGGGAAATTTTAGTTTTCATATGTCAACTACTTCAAGAAAGGAAGTACCCAAACTCCCTAATTGTTCACTAAACACTCACATAGTTTCTACAAAGGCACATCCATCCCTAGCTGTCTCCCCCCACACCCCACCTCTATGCTAATGGTTGGATTTGTATATTATTTTTACCTATTTACTCTTTGACCAAAGGAAGCTTGACATCAATACAATTTCATTTCCATATCCTGCAAATTGGGAAGGTGATCTCTAACAGGATATTCATGATGGCAATATTCCACCAAATAAAAATTTGGAATTCATAGGTTTTCTTTATGGAAACTCATCTGTAGTTTAGTGGTTTTATTGTTTGTATATTTTAATCATTTATGTAACAAATATCTATTGAATCACCCTGTGTACAAAGACTGGGAATACAGCAGTAAACAAGAGAACAAGAAAAGACACAGTGCCAGCCCTCAGGTAGGTTACGTTACGGTGGGGAGTCAGATTCTAATGAACCAATTGCAAAACCAGTTATTCACTACAGCAATGATAACAACTTCCATGAATAAAAGACAAGGTGCTAGGAGAGCATATAAAAGGGGATTGATCTCTTGCAAGGTTCAGGCGAGGTTTTTTTGACTAAGTGACAGAGGTTGAAAGATTAGATGGTATAAACCATGTTGGGGCTGTTGAGGAAAAGCATGCAAAGGTTCTGAGATTGGGAGTAACATGTTTAAAGAATTAAAAAAAAAAAAAAGCCAGTGAGTCAGGGAGATGAAAAAAAGAGGCAGAGAAGGTCCAAGATAGGGCTGGAGAGGAGGCAGAGGCCAGACTGAGCAAAGCCTCCTTTGTAGGAGATTTTCATGGTTTTGGTATTTATCTCAAGATCAATGGCCATTGTAGAGATTTAAGGAAAGAGAGGAATGGTCAGATGTACACTGAAAAAACATCACTCTGGGCCAGAGAGAAAGCTGGGACATCAGCTAGGATGCTCTTGCAGTGGTCCAAGAGAAGTGCTGGCGCCTTGGACTAGGTGAGGCAATGGGCACGGACAGAGTAGACACAGCTAAGAGATAGGTTGTAAGGAGGTGAATGTGCACGAGAGAAAATCCTTCAGAATCCAAGGAAGGCTTAATATTAGTGGCTAGAGCAGTGTGTTTCAACAAATCCCAATGCTTAGAGGAAGAATTAGACATGAATTTCTTACCTTTGTCTTCTATCCTCTCTGGCCAATTCTGTGTTTGTTTTATTTGTAGAAATCTGGCTGAGTGAAAGGGATTCAGAATTCTAAGGAAATAAAGTTGTCTGAGGGTGTGGTCTATTAGTTTAAAAAATAATTTAAATAAATTTGCCTAACCTGTGCTTTTCACTGGGTTAGAATAGCAAGGCACAAAGAAGACTAGGTCGTGGTCACTGTATCTAAGGTTTTCATTGTTCAACTGGGGGGACAGAAATGTCCATGGAATCAGAGTGTAATACCATGGCCACTGTGGAGTTATGCACAAAGCCTTGTGGGAGACATTGGGGGAGCCAGGATAGTGTTGTGTCCTGAAGGGAACAGGCTCTGAATTCTGGGTCAGAATTCTGACACATCCATTTACGACTTCCTCATCTAAACTGCCTAAATTTCCTCATCTAGGAAATTGGGCTAGTAATAGTTCGTTATTCATAAGGTGGCTCTGACAATTATATAGCATGATATGTGAAAATAACCAATGGGCCTGGTATATAGCAATAACTTAAGAAATGCAATCAATTTAGCTATTGTATTACTACAGGGAAGGGACATCTGGACAGTGTCAGGAAAGGTTCCACAGAGGTGCTTTATGTATTATCTAAAAGGTATACATAGTTGACCTTTAATAAATGCTTAAGGAATGACTATATTTTATCATAATAAAATAATTTATTGAGAATTTATTACATGTTAGGCCTTGCTATGAGCATTATAAAGGTATTTCCTCTTTAAATATCATCCAACCCTAAGAAAGAAATACACTATTATGATCTCCATTTCACAGATGGTAGTCCTGAGGCCCCAGAATGTCAGTTACTTGCCCAAGGCTTCACATAGTTAGTAAATTGCCAAACTGGGATTTAAATCCAGTCTAGTCCTATCCAAAGCTTTTACTCTTAAGTTCTACAATGTATTTCCTTCTTTACCTAAAAGTGCTGCTGAATTTAAACTAGCTTTTGCTCATTATGTTTTGTTATTAGTTTTTTTCTTTGGCAGCTGGCCAATATGGGGATCTGAACCCTTGACCTTGGTTTTATAACATGCTTATTACGTATTCCATCAAGCAATGCATACTAAAAATACATTGCTATAAAAAGTCAATAAAATATTTGCAGCATTTTATCTGACCATTTTAATTTTACAAATAAGTGCTTATTGCAGAAAATAAATCTCTGGTTATTTCAACTCCTATAGATAATTACTGTACACATTTAGCTGGAAATATATTCAGACTCCCTCCCACCCCCAAATGCATTGATATATGAGTGTGGGTATGTGTAGATCTATATTTTTATGACAAAAAAAATGAATGAAAGCACTCTGTACATATTTTTTAACCTACTTTTTAATTAACAATATATTGTAAAACTTTTCATGTTTGTAATGGTAGTGTGTAGCACAGTTCATGGCACATACTAAGGATCAGCAAATGTTAGCTTCCATTGTCACTGTCATTGTCAGCACCTTGAAAAATTTCCCTGCAGCAAGTCTGTAATAATTTGATATCCCAATGACATGTGAGAGTATTGTTTTCAACACAACTTTATCTCCACCAAATTTGACCTTCTATCACTTAATTCTTTTTTTCCAGTCTTGAAGGTTAAAAATGGAGTCACGTTGTTTAATTTTACACTTATTTTATTCCTAATGAAGTTAAGCATTAGTCATTTGTATTTTTTAAATTTTCCTTCACTCGTTTGTCTATTAGTTTGCTTCTTTTCCTTTTTTTTTTAGTAGTTTGCTTATTTTCTTATTGATGTGTAAGAACTCTCTCTGTAATTCTTTAATATTACAAGTATATTGCAGATATTTTCACCAGCATGTGATTTAATTTTTTAATGTAGGTTTTAGTGTTTTTTTAAAAAAATAAGTTTAAAATTAAGTAATTTACCAGTCTCTTTTTATGGTTTCTCTTTTTTGCATCTTACAAATAAATGTCTTTTTCATATCTATGCAAAAAAAAAAATTATGGCATTTTTGACATTAAAAGGCAGTATCCATTTTTCAAAATTTGGGGACCATTTTTGTGGGAAATGAAGTCAAATGGGACGTGTTTACTTGTGGTGTCACTGGGAAGACGTTGAAAAGCTGTCTGCTTTGGGGAGAGTTTCAGTGGCTTGTGGATCTGTAACAAGTTTCTTGCTTGTTAAAATCTGAAGATATGCGGGTTATTTCCTTTTGTTTTCATTTGCTTTTCTTGAAACCACAGAGTGTTTTGTTTTTCAGGTGATCTACTACAAAGTGCAGTACATCAGAAGGACTCACCTTGGAATTAAACTTGGGACTTCTGAGGCAGGGGATTGGTTTCATTTTTGAAATTGGACGATAGTAGTGAATCAAATATTTCCACATCTTACATCGATTGCTGTGTTCATCATAAAGAGAAAAATGTTTTCACTTCTCAAAAAATACATATACACACACACACATAATACATATATGAGATATAATGTATATATGTAGCATATGATACAATATTAAGTATGTACTTCATATAAGTGTCTTGTTTGTGGACTTGAAAAGATACTGACAAATGTGCAGATGAAATTCTGGCTAATTTTATGAACTCAATTTTAAATGGTTAGCTTATTGAGTTTTGCAATAAAAAGCCATTTAATGAATTGCTTTTATTGTGAAATTCATCAAACGTAATAGAAATACCTTCTCCTCCCACCCAAAAAGATGCTTTTATGAACACTTTAATCCCACGTTTAACTGAACATCTTTTTTCTCTTCTAGCTTTTGTTTCTATCAATCTGACATCATACATGGCTACTGATGGCAATACTCTTGTAAGTATCCTTTGGAACACCCTTGGCTTTACATATTGTCAGTTTGATAAATGAGTAAAATAATAAACAAGTTAATTTTAAGTTTGGCTAGCTATTTATTGTCCTCCATTTTATTAGCTGCAATGGAATCAGTTGACCCTGTTGCTAGGTTTCAAGGGTCTTATAGTCACCGAGCATTTAAGACTTCTAGCTATTTATGTTTGAAGATCAAAAAACATAACTGTGATTTTAGTGGACTGCACATAAATTATCTCTGTTTTGAGAAGATGCAAACTGTGATACTAGTGCAATCTCTATAGGAAAAATTTGTTAATAATTACACTGAAATCGTTCATTTCTTTTAAAACAATTTTATGGCTGTAAGTTTGCCTAAGACACATAAGTAAATTGAGCAAGTGTATTATCTCTATTAGAGAAGGAAACTTATTCAGGGAAAAATTAGGAAGTTGACATATTTTTTTTCTACCTGAAGGGGGTGTGGAGTGGTGTGGGATTGCATGGTTTGCTTCTTTAGGCAAATCTAATGACCTCATGGTGGATGCATAGAACAGAGTTTTTGGAGTAGCTAAAAGCAGAATCAGAAGTGGTGTGTTGAGAGAATATAGTATAGACTTCCTACCAAATTGGCAACATGGACAATGATTTTCTGATGCCAATTAGAAAGTGGATGTCAAGGCAGGTTGTAGTAACAGTGATGAAGAAATTGAATTAACTAGACTGCTCCTGGAAGGGACATCCTATTAAAAAGCAGAGCTGCTGATAAAATCTCTGCTTGCCTTGCCAACAATTTCATACCCCAGAAATTAAGAAGGCAATTGTATTAGTCTGTTTCTGTTGCTTATATTAGATACCTGGAACCAGGTGATTTGTAAGAAAATGAAATTTATTGCTTATGGTTTCAGAGGTTGGGAAGTCCAAAATCCAGGGAACACATCTGGTGAGGGTCTTCTTTGATGGGGCTTTACAGCAATGCAGGGGTCTCACATAGCAGAAAATGGCAGAACAGAGAGAGAGCTCCTTGTGTGCCCTCCTTTTAAAGCCCTCAGAACCACACTGTGACTACCATTAACCATCAACATAATTACCTCGTCCAAGCCCCATCTTTCAATTACCTTAATATGATTTTCCACCCTCAATAATTATAGTGGGGATTAAGTTTTGGAGGGACATTCAACCCAAAGCAGCAATGAAAGCACATTAATTCTGAATAATAAGAAAAAGCTTGTCAGTGATAAAAAACAGTGGAAACTTTGGGAGACAGGACTGCAGAAAACTAAACATGAAAACACAAATTATAATCAGTTATGTGTTGTAGGAGATTTGCCATACAAAACTTAGAGAAATGTGTGATCCTTTGGACAAAAATGGGTGGGTGTCTTTTGATAACAGAAATGTGCATAATCACAATGAAGATAAATGAGAGGAACAGTTAAGAGAATAAATGTGGCTACAGCAGGAGACTTTTGCTAAGAGTATGTACAAAGGCGTATGTACAGGATGTTAAAATAGGGTCCTGTGGTCAAGGATAAAAGCAAACAGATATCACAGATCTGTAAAAATTGAGTCAGGAAGGCTAAAGCTCAGTGTAAATAAAATTCATGAGAATTTTTAAAAAGAAAAACAAACGCATGTGACCATGAACATGTGCATATGTTATATGGAACAAATAAATGAAATGAAAGAATTATGATGGTTAGCTCTTTGAGAAAAGTAATGAAATGTTTAAATCTTACATTGCTTCTCTTGTTCCACTGGAAGAATGTAATCTTCCAGCTGGAAGAAATTCATCTTATATGTTTAATAAGAAATGGAAATTAAGGCAATAAGAGAGTGTTAAACTAAATAAACAGAGAGGTTCTTGAAAAGAATGGTGAGTTTAATTGGGAATAGAACATTGCAATGGGAATACACGTGCTATAGTAAACTACGTGCATATTCAGGGAGGTAAAGGAAGACAAGGGTTTTAAAGGAAGAATGATGGAGGATGACATAATTGTTTTGGGATAATTATCCTCGGTTACAAGGATCAGTAGCAATGGTCTGAGGCTGGACAGACAGTTGATGGGCAGATGTCCTTGCAGAAGTATTTTTGTATAAGTTTACAATAGCCTTTGTACAAGATTGTAGTTTTGCAGCTTCGTTAGTGATAATTTTTGTTTTTAGGCATTCCTGGATGAGAACTCTCCCCTTCATGGCCTTCCCCCACTCTATTTGTCAGGGGATTTTTTTTAAAACAAGAGACTCCATTTTGATTCTGACAACATGCACAAGATCATTTTAACACTTTAACAAAGTTATTCACTTATTGAAACATTAATATAATATTCACCCATTACCTATCCTGATTCTATCAAGTATCAGGCACTGTGCCAGGTAGAAACTGGAGACTTGACGTTAGTTAGACAAGTTAAAATCTCCACTCCTTAAAAAAAAAAAAAAAAAAAGTATAACCCTTAGGATTGGATTAAGACCACAGATGTGATTACCAAAAGACTAACATATGATCTGTGTAATTCCCGATCTAGAGCTGTTAACCACTGTAATACTTGTGTGTAACCTGCTCTTTCTAGTGAATTCTGTTCTTATGGTGGGAAATTTGGCTATCGATGGATCTTTCTCATTTCATGAGCCATCTCTCGCTCCTACACTCAATCAGCCCAGCTCTCCTTGTTTGTCTATTTACCTGTTATTTTTATCTCATAGCTATCAGGCCTGGGTGGTACTGCCTAACTTCTCTCATAAGCATTTCTTCTAGCTGCTTTTCAGTGGTTACCCTACTTTGTCTTTCCATTCAGAAAATTAGTTCAATTTTCTGCTGTCGTTTGTTCTCTAAAATGTAGCACAGGAGACCTATTTTTATGCTAGGTAGTTTCAGTAGGTTTGACTCATTTGACCTAATCACATCCCGAATTACACTTCATTTCCATTAAACTTATATTTATTGGGCTGTATGTGCTGAGAGCTCTGCTTGGTGCTGGGGTACGAAGAGGAGGAGCTTACCCTCTCCTAGGAGAAGGAATATTTTCAGGCATTTTTGTGGACCCTACACTGATAGTTATCTTTGAAATCAGTATGGCAAATAGTGCTAATAAAACTGCTCAGAATTTAAAACTAAATTCTAAGTATTTGAAATTTTATTATGTGTGCACTAGAATAGCCTTGTCTTTTTGTGTTAAGCTGAGTTGTTTGGTACCTGATAGTGTTCTTTTCTCTCTTCTAAAGGAAACAGCAGAATTTTCAAAGCTAAAGCTTGATAGAGAAACGAAAGGATGAACTCACCAAATCTATTGGCTCTGTCGTTCAAATAATTCTCCACCTTCACAGCCACGACACTTGCTCCTACCCTCCTCTTACTGGGCTTTCTCCGCAGCACCTGTCCCTTCCAGTCCACTAGCCACACAACACCCAGAGTGAAACTCCTTACATTGCAAGTCCGATTAGGCCATTCATCGGCTGACATAGGTTCAATGGCTCCTCACTGGCTTTTGGATAAACGTCATAGTTTAAATCATGACTTTCCAGGCCCTGCAGGATGAGACTGCCACTCTTAAGTTGTTTATCTCCCCCTAACCCCAACCATGGGGGACTCATACTGGATCTTACTGTACCTGCATCGCTGTATCAGATCCTGTTTGGTCAGGCTCTTTATCTTCCAAGCGTTTGATTTTATCAATTCATGGGCTGTCTTCCCTAACTCCTCAATTCTGGGTTACTTGCCTCTATTTTGTGCTTCTTCTATCCCATTTTAAGTCATTTGCAAACCTTATCATCTTTGTTTAACTGTCCGTCTTCCAAGTTTGAGTGGAAGCTGTGTGTGAGTTTGCTTGCTATTGAGTTTCCAGTCCTGGGCACCAAGTAATTGTGGAATCATTAATTACTGAATAAACAAAAGCCATAATTTACAAATTGCGGCTTAAAAGAAAGAACTAACATAACCACCTTCAGGTTGTGGGTCATAGCTTGGTGGGAAATCTTCAACACAATTATTAGACTTGGTGCAATCCCTAAACATCTCTAAGAATCCGTTTATGTAGTTCATGAAATTTATAAGCCTATCCACTGTGGTGATAACAAAGTATTATGTACTATATCACTATTGCTTAGTTTTCCTTGATGATTAGTTTCTGATTAAAATAAATAAATAGATAAATAAATAATACTAGCATATATGAATCTTCAAGTCTTGATTAAAAAGTTCTTTGATTACTGTTTTAGCTAAGAAAGGAGAACTGCCTTAATTTAAGGATAAGAAGTCTCAGAGGGAATGAAACAGATCGTCTCTTTTACTGTTATACATAATTCTTTTACCTGAGCTCTTGAACTCTCTTGTTTTCAGGGATGGCTCTAGTGGGGAAGAAATGTCAGAATTATCTTAGATCAAAGCTTTATTACAGTGTTTTCTGGAGTATTCTTTTAAATAAAATTCCTTTATTAAATATTGCCAGTAGATAAAATGTCAAGTGAAAAATTTCTCCTGACATGGAAAGTTTTGCATATAAATCATGGTTACTTTTCCCAGTTTTCATGTTGATGAGGAAATGTTCAGTGAATATGGTTGAACATTTACATCTGGCACATGTGGTTAGGCTATTTGCTGTTTTCTGGAACCTTACCTTGGGATGATCTGTCCAGCAGCAAACTGGTACTTGCTTTGTTTGCTTCGCAAGAAGCTCTTCCTTAATTACTTACAAAACATTTATTGCCTGGTCTTTATGTGACTACATGTAAACAGCCCAGACATGATTTTTGCCCTCATTGTAAGTGCCCTACCTCTCACTCCATTTCTGTGCTTGTGGTGTGAACCTAAGGGACGTGGTAATACCAGGGATGAAGTGTGTTCATTTTTTACATTTCTAACTAACCAAAAAGAGCTGAACTTTTGGAAATTTGTTTTTTAGGCTACATCAACATAACCCTATAACCCTATGTTGAAATAACTATATCAAAGCTGCTCTGTACAAGTCTGACACATAGATCAAACTCAGGAAGCTGTTGAACATATTTGCTATCACAAGGACTTCAAGTGGGAAGGCATGAGAGCCAACTGGGGAATAGATTACTGGGTAGGGGGAATAGATTACTGGGTAGGGGTGTGAGGGGCTTGTTAGCTACCACTGGAAAACTTCTGCCCACATGACACCCCCGTCCCATGCGTTTTCTATTTCTTGGGTTTCAGATTCTCAGTATTTGGAGGGTAGAGTTGAAACAGGATGTTAGAGAAAGGTACTGTGGTTTTTAAGGAAATAGTATTTTATATAGAACTAGAGATTTGTTAAGCAAAAGTCCATTTTATCTTCACAGAAATACCAAGAGCCAAACCTCCATGTGGGTTCAATGTCAGTCAATTCCAGGAGGTTTTGTCTATGGATGGGCCACTTTGGGGGATGAAAAAAGTGTTGGAGCACCTTTCGTGTTGCTTAATTTTGCTGATGTTATGTACTAGTGGAAGCATTTTGCAGCTCTGAGTAATCAAGCAGTAGATGGCTTTGTAGATATTTGTGAAATCTCCACTCTGTGTTAGGCACATAGGAAAACATCATACTTACTAAATGCATCATAGGAAGTAAAAATTGTTAAAACACACAGTCTTTTTGTTAAACAGTTTTTGAGTATTTACTATGTGTCAGACATTGGGCTAGGTGCTAGATTTTGAGAGCATGCCATGTTCAAGAATATTAATTCTACCTTGAGGTCTTGGCCAGTCTTTGAAGTATTTTAAGCAAAGTTGTGTTCATGCAGTAGTGTGTTGAATGGATTTGTTAAGGGTTTAGACTACAGACGGGGAGACCAGGAATGAGATGGTCACTGGGTTGGGTCACTGGGTGGACAGTGTTACCACATTGTATGTACAGCAGTGTACCACATAGATAAACAAACAGATAAATTATAATATCCATTTCAGATGAATCAGCAAGGCATTGTGGGAATATAGAAGACAGAGAAGCAGAGTAACATATGGCTAAACAATAGTCTTAGGAGTCGTGACTGGCCTGGATCCCAGTCTTGGCTTTGGTACTAGTTATGTGTTGATCTGTCAGGAAATCACCTAACCACACCACGCTGAAGTTCCTCATCTGTGAAAAGGAGGATAAAAATAGTACTTATCATGAAGATCTTCAGGAGATAACAAAGTGAATTACTACAGTGACTGCAAATAAATAACACTGAGGGAATATGAGGTTATTGTAAGACCTACTTGCCTTCCAAAGTCAGAGAAGACTTCAGGGTGGAGGTGGCATTTGACCTGGGTCTCAGAGGATGCGTAAGCATTATCAAGGTGAAGAATGGAGGAAGGAAATGAAGTATTTAAAAACATGAAGTTGTTAAAGTGCCTGATATTTCTGCACAGTAGAGAAAAGTTTAAGGTGCTTGGAGAAGAAATAGATAAGTTTGGGTGGTATATTGAGGCCAGTATGGGAAGGGACAGGCTTGTCATTTGGATTGTGATTTTAAAATGGAATCTTGTAAGTGAAATGACTGACTTCTATTTGAGGATGGTCTTGTGTGTTCAAACTTTGACACTCCAATCTTGAAACCTCTAGCAATGATAGATAAAGAGAAATGTAGAAAACCAAAAAGGGGTAGTTAAATTCAAAAACATGGTAACCTGTGGGTCAGAAATGAAAAGCAGCAAGAATAACTCAAGCTGTAGGCCTGATGGGATCTTGTCTGGAGGAGGGAAGTAATTTGCCTTCTGCCACAGGCTAAGGGGATGTAAAAAGTGCTGCACTAGATGGGGAGATCTGGGTTCATTCCTTGATGACAGTGGCAAATTCAGGTTTTTAGAACAATTTTTTAGTTTTACCTACATCCAAACTGAAGAAAATAGTATGAGAAAAATATCTTATTGGGTTCTGGGTATTTGTGATGATAACAAGTTATAATTCCCCTGTTGAAACACTGTCTCATAAAACGCTCATCTGGTTGCTTGCTTTTTTTCATTTATCTAGTGAAAAAAAACCACATGTGAGAGCTCTTTGAAACTGACTAGTTTGTGGGTTCCACTCCCTGCTGTGAGGAGTTAAATGTGTCTCAGACTCACTAAAGTTCTCAAAGATTGTTTTCATTCTCTCACATAAACCAATATAAGTTTCAAATTCATGTATGTCAAATGAAACCGAAACTTCCTGTAATTTGTTATTTCTATAAGATGCAGTCTATTTGGTCAGAGGAAACAGTTGAACAGTTAATAATGTGCTTTAGGAGAAGTACTCTCAGAGCAGGTTGACTTCAATACCTACGTTCCCCTCCCCTCTTCAAAAAAAGACCTTTCTCTTATGAGTGGGGACATGTGGTATTTCTCTTTCTGTATCTGGCTTATTTCACTTAACGTAATTTTCTTCCAGTTCATCCATGTTGCTGCAAATGGCAGAATTTCATTCTTTTTTATGGCTGAGTAGTAGTCCATTGTGTGTATATACCACATTTTCCTTATCCAGTCAAGCTAAGAAAGGAAGAAACACAGAAAGAAAAACCGCAATGAGACACTGAACTTCTGAACTTTCAGAAGGAGAGAACAGACCTATGGTTACTAGGGAAATGGGAAGGGGGGTTAGGGAGTAATCGGGTAAGGGACACAAAGAGTTATTATGATTTATAATGATGAACATGCTAATAATATTGATTTGAAAATCATACTATACACAAACACTGATAGTCAACTCTGTACCCCATAAATATGTATAATCAAAAATAAATACAAAAATTTTTTAGGAAGGAATAAAAAAGACCTTTCTTGGAGTTAGGTGCCCACTCTGAGATACTGTCTTCATCTCAGCCGAGGCACAGGAACCTAGCATTGCCCAAGGGCTGGTCTTGGCTCAAACTGAGACACAGCCCACACTTTGATTTGCAGCTTTCCCTGGAAGCAGCCCTGAGATTTGGTGGTGGAGCTGCAGAGCCCCAGTCTCACTGGGATCCCAGGGATGGATGGAGGGACTCACTGGTACCCAGTCAGGGGTGATGGAATGAACCCACAGTGGTCCTCTAGGGACTTCCCTGTGGCTTGTTCTTTTTTGTTTGAATGAATGTAATTTCACTTTGTTCATCTGGGGCCTGAGCACTCTAGAAATGACTATCTACAGATCCCATTTTCTCCCTATCCACTTGGGTCTTAATTTAAGAGCTCCCTGGGGACTCCTGGACCCCAGATTTCCTAAATCTTACATACCATCTAAATTCACTTCCTCTCTTCTTGGCTTTTAGTTTTCTCTCTCAACCAAGTTTTAGCTACCCAAATGACATATATATTTGGGAAAAAATATTTTGTCAACAGGCACTCATCGGGTTTTACTGATCTCAAGTAATTGCTATATCAGAAAAGACACCAGGAGACTATTTGAAGGAATGGTAGGAATCTTAGACTAAGAGGCAGGTGGCGTGGAAGATATTTATAAAGTGGAACTGAAACCCTGTCCTTTTCATGATAACATGCCTAGATTTTAGTGACATGCAATTATTGTAATGTGTCTATCTTTACTTAAAATTTAGGGTAATTATGGCATCTGTTATGTTCTTTTTTCATATGGATGATTAGTTTTTTTGGAGATATAATTTTATTCTAATATTTATAAAATAAAAAGTGTAGTATTTCCCAGGATACATATTCACCAGGAAATGTAATTTAAACAGTTTAGCTTCATTGTGATTGCTGATGGAAGCACAAGTCATACTTATAAAAATTAATATGAATTTTTTTTGTTTATTAGATATTAAGTATTTGTTTATATCTCAATGATATATTACATATACTCATAGAAGGTAATGTTTATTTTTCACAAATACATCTTGTCAAATTTTAATGAGACTTACAGAATTGGAATTATAATAAATATCTCTATTTTACAAACGAGGAAGTGGTTCAGAGAGTGACTTTTACCTGAGTAACACAACTGCTGATTATGACAGCTATGAATTTATTCCAGCCCCTGGATGTAAAAATCCTACCCTATTTGCACCATATCATATTCCTTCTTCAAACATATAGTAGAACCATATATAATAGCAATTAGATCAACAGTTAGATGTGCAGAATACAAGCCAGGCACATTTAGAATAACATAAAACACTGTAATAAGATAACATACCAACTTTTAGAACTGTTATTATATTGCGTACTTTTTTCCCAAATTCTCTATCTGTAAACCTAAAAGGGTAAATCATTTAAATTTGAGTAAATTCAGCTTAGTTATTGAAAAGTGAAACTTCTTTAGGCTAAAACTCTCTCTAAACATACACACACACACAGCCATTTGAAAGCATTTTTTTGTTTGTTTCTTATTTTTCCTGGTAGTCTGATTTTACATAAATTATTTAAAATGTATTGTGAAAAAAATGTGTATTTCAGATATATTGTCTTAAGTCTAATTTGAATATTTGAAGAGCGAGTACAAAATAATAGTTGGTAACTAATTTATGTTCCAAAAACATGTGAGAAATGTTCAGAGACACTTAAAGACAGAATAATAAATTTAAATTAGGCTGTAAATAAGAATTCCTGATAAGAAGTGTTGCTAGTTACTAAGATCTCACGAAAAAAGATTGTGGAATTTATTTTTCTGGGATGATTAATTCATGTGGTTTAGGTATAACCCTATGTGGTAGCAGGACCATGAATTTAGCAGTCCAATTTGAATCTATAATATTTTGAGATTGCAATAATTATTTTCCAGGTTTATTTGAATAATCATTTTTATTTAGAAATTGCAAGAAAAGAAGCAGGATATATTTTTCCTTTTCTCACAAAAATGTAAAAGGGGAAATATTTTATGATTTTTTAAAACTTCAGTGAACATGGTGCTTTCATAGCTAGAGTAGTGAAGGAACTGCCTGTGGGTGGAAACAGGAAACATTCGTGATAAATGCTCTGTTACCTTCTTTTTTTCAGGTTCAGTTCAATGTATATTGATTCTAATTAGCACATTTTGTGCCTCAGCTAGTAGCTCCCCTTCAGCTCTGCTTGGAGAGTTTTTTTTAGATTCCATCCTGCTCATAAACACTGCCACCTCCTCTCTCCTCTCTTTACAAATGTTACAACACAATCAGAAATTTCCTCTTTTCTCTCCTTCCTGCATTTTCAGCAGGTTCCCTTGCGTCAGAAGCCGAGGAAGAAAACTCAAGGTAATTCGATGTCTTCTGTTTCTTTATTCCCTTTTCGTGTGGGTTTTCTCCTGGATGATTTCTTTGGGATCAGATTTTTGTTTGTCTTAATGTTAGTATCAGGAGGTGGATGGCAGATTAATTTTTGGTTATGTTTGGATTGATTTTAAGAAATAAAGACATGCTGTTCATTTGGATTAATCCCTCGTGGTATGTCAATAGAGCTTAGAAAAACTGGCACTGAGTCGGGAAGTAGCTGTGTTTTTAGGTGGGCATTAACCCTTGAACATCTATTGCATAACTACTGCTATTATTGTAGCAAGGAGCTGTGCTACTGCAGTGAAGGGACTGCCAGCCTCATGGCTTTAATTTTTAAAATTTTTCTTGGTGAATAATATTCTTAGACTAATACAGTAGTATTTGCATATTAGTCTTATCATTTCTTTGGCCACATCTTATACCTTCTAAGCATCAAATGAATGTTAAAAATAGAACAAATACATGACTTTTTTTTTTTTTTTTTTGCATTTACTTTGCATTAATCTTGGTGAAAAATCCAACTCCCAGGAGGTAAACAATTACAAGTTGCCTTTCACTCTGTCACGTAAGTCGGGGTCATACTTTACTTACCTCCTCATGTAATTGTTGCAGGGTTTTTCACCATGAGTCGGAGGAGGATATCGTGTAAAGATCTGGGACATGCTGACTGCCAAGGGTGGCTGTATAAGAAAAAGGAAAAGGGAACTTTCCTAAGCAACAAATGGAAAAAGTTCTGGGTGGTGCTGAAGGGGTCATCGCTGTACTGGTATAGCAATCAAATGGTAAGTTCTTTTTCTTTCTCCTGTTCCCAGCCTTGTTAATCAAGGGTAGAGTAAAGATCATGGATCAGGTGATCTCTGTGGGGAAGTTAATTTGATTTCTGGGACTTGGAACAGAGCAAATAAACAAATAAGTTATAGAAATTGTTCCTGGTTCAGTAGATGTGTAGGTTATTTATTTTATTGTATTTTATGGAGGAGAAAACTATCCTGCTTGACTACTCTTTAGTTGGGGAGGAAGGGGATGTCCAAATCTGTATCCTTGCTAAAGGATGCTTTCAGGTTCTATTCATGTTACTATTCCAGGAGAGATTCTGATAGTTTCAGGATTTACGTGGGTATCACTTAATATGGGAACTTCACATTGCTAAGGTCTCTACTAAAAAGGGACTCAGCTTTATGACCTATTAAAGGTACAAATTGATTCAGTTGAGAGAAGCTACTTCCATGTCTCCTGCTTTGCTGTCGTCTTCCTCTTCTTTTCCTTGGACCTTCTTTTCTAGGTGGGTTGGCTTGGAATCACTAACCTGTGTGCCAGCTTTGTGTTGGTGACTGTTGTCTCTCGTTCCTGGTGTTTTCAGTGATGACATTAAATTAGTGATGCTTGGATGACACTTGACAAGATAGTTGCCTAATTTATCCTTTAATAGGCAGTACACTGGTGGGTTCTGCTTCACAGGATAGTTTCCCATTGAAAAGGGCTGGAAATAAAGTTATTGTTAGAATGTGTGCTGATCTTTCAAGGCTTGAAATATTTTGAAAACAGTGCTGTTGTTGAATATTGAGCAGGGACTTTTCCAAGTAGGAACTCTCTCCACGAACACTGGATGTCTTTTAGTCAATTAAGAGAAAAGTACTTAGGAATTGCTCACAAACTAGAAAAATTCATTTTATGTGACACCATTCTTTTAAAATGACTTATGGACGCCCATCACTCAAGCAACAGAGCTATAGAGCATGTACCTTTATAAATGTAAAATAAGTGCTGACTATTATTTGTGGGCCAGATTTTTAGTTGATAAATTTACATTCACTGGCCACTAATCAAAAATATGTGTTACCCACATGCCCCTAGGCACCTGTCCTTTGAAGATTTGGTTAAATAGAACCCACTTCCAATTCCAGCGACCTGGAATAAGCACACTCTCCTGGGCTGCTCTCTGCTCCCCTGCTCCAAGCTTATTGCTTTGGTTTCACCCCATGTAAAACATGGTAGAAAGCTCCTCATCGAGTTTGTGAAAACACATTTCTTCAAGCATTTCGTGAGTTTTAACAACTTCATCAAAGATTTAGGGTGTTCACAAGAGTCACCTTGCAGAGGTGCAGTCTTCATTGTCACCTTTTTTCCCCTTTCTTCTCCCCTTCTACATACCTTCTTCGTCTGTCTAGCAGGAACAGTTTTAGCCAAATTAAGGTAACCTGGGGTTGCAGTCTCACCTTATGTTGTGAGGGAGCTTTCCTTAACACATACAGCTCCCTTCTTAGGAGGAATTAAGGTTAATGTAAATTTCCCTTTGTTGTTTTATGCTATTCTAGTCTCTTGTTCTGGGTAGTTGTGGCAGGTGATTGTCATCTGTATCTTCTAAAAAATGAGAGGACATACTGGTTTACCTTTTAGTAGGTCTGGGGGAATTTCCAGAGGCTGCTGGGAAGATTGGGTACTGACGGAGTGTGGCACATTCTGTGGGAAGTAATACAGCTTTGATATAAGCAGGGCATTCATCTTCTTGGTCAATCAGATTGTTCAGCAAAGATGTTCTGGGTGCTGTCCCTGTCTTCACAGAATTCAGAGGAAGTCCTTCTGAGTAGCACATGCTTGCAGACTTGGCTCATTAGGTTCTATCAGCTCATTTGGCCAATGCTTCTCTTAGAGAAGCAACGAGTTATCTATTTTAGGTGTTGGGCAACTCGTGCTTCCACAGGGAGCAGCAGTGTTGACTGAGACTAGACGAGAGGGAAAGGACAGAGTCTCAGACACACTCAGGCACCCCTGTCCCGACTTGCTTTCATGCAAACACAGAAAGCAATATTCAGGTTGCAAATCACATACTTGAATACATTTAGATTAGTAACAAAGAATGGAGAATATACTTGCTCTTTTCTGGCCAGGGAGCTACCGAATTAAATTAGTGGTATGTAACAGAAGGACCCTTCCCTTCCATAGGGGAATAGTCTCTCTCTCTCTCTCTCTCTCTCTCTCCACACACACACACACACACACACACACACACACACACACACACACACACACACACACACACACACACACACACACTCTTGACATCTTAATTATGTGTTCATTGTAAGAAAATAAAGGCTACTCAATGAATACCTAATTAGCAGTCATATTCCTGCTATCTCTGTGAGTAGCAACTGTGAAATAAGAGCCAAGCACATACCCTAAAGCTAAGAACATTTATTTACTTTCTGCCACTTAAAGAATTCAAATTCAATAAAGTTTGCTCCCAAAGCAGGCTTCTTATTCTACTTTCCATATTCCTTACTCTTGTGGGAGGACATTTACACTTTCTTGTATAGCCTGACGCTGAGAGGTTACAGAGCCAACAGTATCACAGTAAGAGCCACCTCTTATGAGGGTCTATTATATGCCACAGGGTGGATATTCTAGGTATTCTATCCTTTCATGCGCACTCTTATTTACTCCTCAAAAGCACCCTCAGAGGCAGTAATTGTGGCCATGTTATGAAAGCTGGGAAGACTGAGACCTGGAGAGACTGTAACTTGCCCTACGACACACAAGTAGTAAGTGGAAGAGAACAGATTCACATTCAGGCTCCTTTGACTTCTAAGCCCATGATTGTTGCAACATGCCAACCTGACTCCATCTGGGGACCAGGATAAATGACATGATTAAGACCACCCTGTGTTCTGCCTTCAATACGGTCCTGAGAGAACCACTCTAGAAATGAAATCTAGGGCCATTTGCTGGTGAAAGTACAAGTGGTCTCAGTGGATGCCTTTGCTTGTCTCTATGGCTCACTGACACTGCCTGAGGGGACCACACTGTCCTCTTCTCTTTCCTGGTTTTGCTGTTGTTGTTGTTACCCAGTGACTGATGCATGGTGTACCTTCCTTTCACCACACTTCGCTGCTTCAAGCTGTACTACCAGACTTCCTTGAGAAAGGTCAAGTCCAGAGACTCATGCACCATCTTTCACACCACATTTCATGTGCTTAGAGTGTGACACAGCACACAGGATGGCATGCCAAGTCTTACGAAACCACATGCAAGTTTAACAGCCATAAAAATCCAGGCTGTTTAAAATCCTGGATTTAAAATCCACACTCTTGTTTTCCCTTACCCTTAGGATAAAGTACAAATTCATTTCCTAGCTGATGGGAGTCTCCTTAACCGGTGCCTCTCCTATTTCCCCACACTCCCTACCCCAACCCAGCTCCAGCCATGGAACTTCTTTTAAGTCCTGGTAGCATGTGTGCTGGCCCTCCCTAAGCCTTTGCAAGTACTGTTTCTCTGCTCAGAAAACTCTTGGTCTCTGTGTCCTGAAATCTTTCTCCCACCTAATTCCACCAAGCTTTCTCCTAAGTCAAATTTCGGTTTCAACAGCTGTCTTTCTAGGTGGGCTTACCTTATCCTCTGACCTAAATTTGTCTGCCTCTGCCTGGTTCCTGAGCAGCCTAGACTTTTCTTACCATCGTACACTTTCTCCTTCTTTTGCGCGTCTTCGACAGACTTGTTTTCCGTAACTGATGATAATTTCTGTAGTGCAAGATCACAGGTACATCATTAGTGCCTTACTCATTGTCTGACATTTAATAGGCACCCAATTAATATGTGTTGACTTTGTAAATAAATGAGAATTAGGAATTATCAGCATTTATATTGCCCATGGGAGTTTTGAGAAATGGAATCATGAATAAGGATTGGTTTCAACAGGAAATAATTTTCCAGTAAAGAGATTTCCACCTCTATTTTTAAAAAACAGATACAGGAAAGCTTGGTAGAAAGACCCCATTGTCCCAAATAGGTCTTGCACAGCTGCTCCCATTTTACTAACACTTTATGAGGATTTTGGGGGGAGTAGAGGGAAGGGGGACGGCCATTCCAGTGTGGGGACTAATGTGAACAAAGGAAGGAAATATAAATGAGCGGTGCCAACCCACTGTGCTGGACATTATATTGAAATCTCATAATAATACAGCAAGATAGATTTTATTATTTTGATTTTTTCAAGCAAGTTTACTGAAGCTCAGGGAATTTAAGTAACTTGCTCAAAGTCTCATAATGAATAAATGGCAGAGAAGGGTTTAAAAATGAGGTCTTCCAGCACCAAAGCTCGGCTCTTTCCTGTAGGCTGCATGGGTTCTCCATTTAGAAGTGACCCAGGGGCCGGCCCCGTGGCTCACTCGGGAGAGTGCGGCGCTGTTAGCGTCAAGGCCGTGGGTTCGGATCCTATATAGGGCTGGCCGGTATGCTCACTGGCTGAGCGTGGTGCAGACCACACCGTGCTGAGGGTTGCGATCCTCTTACCGGTCCAAAAAAAAAAAGGAAGTGACCCAGGCCCAGTAAACTGGGGCCTTGGGCACGTGGTGCAGGAATGTGGATTTGATCCAGCAGGCAGTAGGAGCCACTGCATATTCTTGAGCCGGAAGGTGATCTAGTGAAATAAACATGTGAAAAATATTAACCCAGCAGCAATAAACTGTATGTACTGGAAGAGGAGGGAGCTTTCAGAAGGCCAGTTAGGAAATGGTGACAAAATGAAGGCCTTCAGACGTGAACTCCTGGACTAGAGTGCTAACAATAAAAATTTGGGACACACTATGCTAATAAGAAAGGACAAGGATGGAGAGTGCTTGGATGTAGGACACAAAGAATTTGGGGCTAAAATAAGAAAGACTCCAAGTTTTAGAGCCTGGGGAAACTGGAAAAATGCTGTGAAAATTGAGGCAGGAAGAATTTGTGGCTAAAAATGTGGAATTTCATTTAGATTCATTGTCATTTACTTCTTTAGTTTATTTTAGCTTTGTACACTATTTCTTTGCTAAAGTCACCAGAAACTTGAGTTTTTCAGTAGTTAACTATTTTTCGATGCCATTTATTAGGTTGCATCAACAGTTCAAAGGAGCCCTGGGATCCCCTCGGCTCTGTGTAGAAAAGGTAAATCACCAAATTCTATTTAATAAAAACTTCAGGTAAACTTATGAGATTTGTAGGTTAATATCTGGTTCAATACATATTATGCAGACTTTTCAGTTCTTTGAGAATCCAATCTGCACAACTGTGATCGTGTTTCTCCCTTACTGTCTGAGTGATTCCACGTGTCTGTGGATTAAATTAACTGTGTATATATAATATGTTTTCCATCTTTAGCTGCATGTGCATTTCATGTGAATTTAGGAGGATTTTAGATTTGGAAGACATTTTTCTTGGAATAAGTGTTATGAGAATCTCTACAGCAAAGATCTAATCAGTTCTTAGATTAGACAGAATTCTTCCTTATAGAAAGTGTTATTTGAAAACCAGAATTTCTCTTTTCATGAGACAACTGTTCCGAAAGTGCCTTATTTTTAGCTTAGGAAAAATAAAGGATGCGTCAATTTTCCCTTGGAAAAAGATACTAAGTCTTCTGTACCTTTTATCAGTAATCGTCTATTAGCATAAATTTTGGAAAAATGTCTGAGCTAGTTTACCATAGATTAGAAAGAATTTCTTCAGGAATTTAAGAATGCTTCAATCATAGCTTATTACATTCAATTTTTCTTTTATCCATTGCAGTGTAAGCACTGAGGACATATTCTTTACTTGTCTGATTTAAACTGTGTCCCTAGACCCTGGATGTAATAAG
Source organism: Cynocephalus volans (assembly GCF_027409185.1). Classification (NCBI taxonomy): domain Eukaryota; kingdom Metazoa; phylum Chordata; class Mammalia; order Dermoptera; family Cynocephalidae; genus Cynocephalus; species Cynocephalus volans. The sequence goes on along the minus strand of NC_084464.1, from coordinate 152,717,987 downwards.
CACAGAATAGGCATCAATATTTTTTGATTGAACTACTTAATTATTACATTACAGATGCTTCTTGACCTACGATGAGGTTATGTCTCAAATCCATTGTTAAGTTGAACATATTGTAAATCTAAAATGCATTTAGTACACCTAACCTATGGAACGTCATAGCTTAGCCTAGCCTACCTTAAACTGCTTAGAACACTTACATTAGCATACAATTGGGCGCAATAATCTACACAAACCCTATTTTATAATAAAGTGCTTAATATCTCATGTAATTTATTAAATACTGCATATGACATAAAAATTGCGATGGTTTTACATCATTGTAAAGTGAAAAAGAATCATTGAGTTGAGCCATCTTTAGTTGAGGACTGTCTGTACTTAATTATCAATTAGTTATTTAAATCAACTAATGAAAACGTTATTGAGCACTGACATGTTCCCAGAGTTCTGCCAAAAAGAGATGCTTATGAATTGCGGGCTTCTAATTTATTTGGACTCCATATTCATTGCTTTAGCCAACAGCCATCCTGAGTATATTGAAAACAAAATTTCAATGTTTTAAAATGTTTCTTCAGTGAAGACAGTTCAAACCAATTGTATAAAATTGATGAACTTTTTGCTGACATATATTCCTAGAATTTGTTTTGGAAAGGAGTGAGAGGGTGAAGTGTTGACAGATCTTAATGGGACAAAATATGACGTTTCAGCAGCTGTGAGTGACCATGTTACCTCAAGGTGATGCTCGTGGATCAGAGGGGTAAAAATGTTTGTTTAGGTACCGTTAGGACACTTGAACGTAGGAATGAATGAGGTCTTTTTTGAATTCTGTTACTTCTGACATCATAATTTCACGTACGTGGAAAAGATTTTTAAAATGGACATTTAGTTGGATTTATTTATTGTCTGTGATGTTATCATTATGTCCTAACATTTATTTTCTTTCGTAGATCCCTTAAAGTATTTCTAAAATAATGGTCCCTTGGCCATAGCTTTATGGTCAGGCCATCTGTAGTTGGAACGTACTGTTCTTAATAACTTCCTATTGCTAACTCCATATAATGTGGGAACAATTGTTTATATTACCAATATTGTTTTCCCTTAAATTTTTTCCAAACTTTGCAAAATCATTTGTGAAACATCAAGAGCTATGATGTACTTGGGTTCTTCTGCCTTGTTCTCAGGAGGCAATGATATGCTTGGGCATCACTGACCTGGGAGAGGATGGCAGAGTCGATGGCATGGTTGGGGTGTGCAGGAGGACAGTTCTCTTAGCTCACAACAGTGAAATGCCCACTCAGGGGACTCAGCCCATTCTCTTTTTTTCTGGTGGGCAGGGAATAGTATTTCCGTTAGTGTTTCTTCAACTTCTGTCTGTTTTACTCTTTTTATTTATTTATTTTTTTTGGTAGAATTCATCTTCTTGCTTTTTAAAAATTAGAAGTAACTAAAAAAATGCTTTTGAAAATGATACAATAATATGTATTTATTAGAGAAAAAAATAGAGAATGTAAATAAGCAAAATAAAAAAGAAGAAATACAGATAGGGAGGTGAATCGTCAGAAAGAAAGAAATAAAATAAGATCATACACAATCTCACCATTATGTCTGTGAACATTTTGGTGTGTATATTTCCAAACGTTTTTTTTTCCCTGTTTTCCCAAAATAAAATGATATGATGCGTAATGTTGTTACTTGATTTTCTCACTAAGCAATACATTAGAAACATATTTTCATATCAACACATGTATATCCACAACGTCATTTCTAATGATTGTGTTATATATATAGATATATCATAGTTTCTTTATTAATCTATAAAATATAAAATCAGAACTTTTTTTTCTAAAATCCTTTAAAATAACTAACAGGAAATAGAATACACAAGCACTCACTCACTAACAAATATAAAGTGATGTGTATTTAGCTTAAAAAATAAGTGTATAAATATGTGTATAAAATTAATGTATGTATATTAGTATATTGATAAGTATAAGTATAAACACATGTATGTATACGTGTATATATACTTTAGTTGTTCTTCTACACAAGTAGGCAGGAAGGTGGGTTTCAGCAGCATGGGATAAGGGAGACATGGCATCTGGATCTAGTCCTGCAGTGGTTTATGAAGTTGTGTCCCTCTAAGGCAGTGTTATAGCTCTCTATGCATCCATTTTCTTACAAGTAAACATTGACCAAGAACACTATCTCTCCATAATTCAGAGCTGCTTTGAGAAGATCAAAAGCAACTAAAAGCAATATAAAAAAAAAATCAAAGGAATACATGCAAAGAAAAGCAATTTTACCTATGCTTTAGAAGAAATATTCTTGCATAAATATTGTGACTTTTCGGGTGCAGAAGAGTTGTGCTAAGGATTTTCAGACACCAGAAATGGTTTCTTTTGGTAACTATGGCTAATCCCGTGCTGGAGATTCTAAAAATATACTTACTGACTCTGTGTGAAGGGTGAGTTTAAGCCATAGGAGAGGAGAGTGGACTAGAAGGCATTGGGTATTCATCAGGCATTGGGTAGTTCCTATTCTGGAGGAAGAGTTCAGGTTAAATGTAAGTTAGTGGTGAGGGTGTGTGCACATTTCCTAAGCAATAGGATCAGCAGTGGCCCACGGGATGAGCTAAATTTTTGGTTAGGTTTGAGGATTTTCCTGAGAAGTCTTTATCTGAAGGTTTATCATCCCTCTGGAGCAAGCTCTTTTAAGGGCCAGGGCTCAGCTACTTCTACAGACAGGTCAACTGATAAACTCATTTGATACCCTGCTGCTGGGTTTAATCTTCCATAAAGCATGTTTCAAGAACTTTTCAAAAGGAAGTTGGCAGTGGATATTAAAAAAAAAACAGTATTTTTTTAAGGAGTCAGAATTTAGGGAAACTTGTTTGAAGCAATGTCTTTGTAAAATATACAAGGACATGGCATGCTGTATAGTAGAAGATACCCTGGGGTTCAGAATCAGGACAGATTCTACCGTGACACTGCAGCCACTTGGCAACCTAGCAAACCACCCACCTTCTCTGAGCCTCTGCTTCCTTTTCTGTTAAACAGAAACATGCATAGATGGCTTTACCTGTGAAAGAGGTGGTGCTCATTAACAGCACGTTAGCCACAGTGTGATACTGTCACACTTTGAAACTTATAAAACTTACTGTGGCAGGTGCATTTTCATCCTTTACTGACTAATAATGATTTCAGGGTAGTAGCTTTAGATTGTTTTAAATTTATTTTTAAGTTGTGATGAAATATACGTAACATCAAATTTGCCATCTTAACCATTTTTAAGGGTATAGTTGGGTGACATCCAGTACGTTCACATTGTTATGCAACCATCACCACCATCTATCTCTAGTAACTCTTTTTATTTTGCAAATCTGAGACCGTATCTATTAAACTCTGTACCCATTAAACAATAACTCTCTATTCCTTCTCACCCTAGTCTCTGGAAACCACCATTCTACTTTCTGTCTTTATGAATTTGACTACTCTAGGTCCTGCATGTAAGTGGAATGATACAGGATTTGTCCTTTTTTGACTGGCATATTTTACTTAGCATAATGTCTTCAGGGTTCATCCACATTGTAGCATTTGCCAGACTTTCCTTCCTTTTCTAAGGCTAAGTATTCCATTGCGTTGGTATACCACACTTTGTTTATCTGTTTTTATCCACTTGTGGACACTGGGGTTGCTTCTATCTCTTGGCTGTTGTAGATAATGATGCTATGAACATGGGCACACAAATAGCTCTTTGAGACCTTGCTTTCAATTCTTTTGGGTATATCCACCTAGAAGTGGAATTGCTGGATCATATGGAAATTCTATTTTTAATTTTTGGAGGAACTGCCATATTGTTTTGTACAGCACCTGCACTACCTCACATTTCCACCAACGGTGCACAAGGATTTCAATTTCTCCACATCCTCAGCAGCACTTATTTATGTATGTATTTATTTTTTGATAGTAGCCATCCCAATGAATATGAGGTGGTATCTCACTGTGATTTTGGTCTGCATTTTCCTAACGACTCGTAACCTTGAGCATCTTTCCCATGTACTTATTAACCATTTGTCTACCTTCTTTGGAGAAATGTCCTTTCTCCATTCTTGAATCAGGCTGTTTGGTTTTTGTTGTTGTTGAGTGATATCTTAATAATATTCATAAAACTCAAAAAGACAGCTTGAAGAAATTGGAAAGTTTCTTAAATATCTGAAGATTTAATAGACATTGTATGAAGGCAAGATTATGTGGTACGTTGACTAACTGTAATTTTAAAAGAATTAAATGTTTATTACTCTTAAATCTCTAATATTGAAAGGGAATGCACCAGTTTTTAAATTTTCTTAAACGATGTTCCTTTATCTGTTCTTCCTCTATTCTTGTTCTAGCCATGAATAGTAGATGCAACTTATTACATAGCAAGAGAGATAATTTATTCCGTAATAGTGAGATTTAATCAAATTTATTACAATGCGTTTAAAACATTTCCTTCTTATTTATTGCCTTCTTCCTTTTTCTGACTGGGCTTCTGAAGAGATCAACCTAGATAGGTGACAGCGATAACATCTCTTGGGTTTTAAGGTTTCTAGAAGAATAGGTGGGAGATGAGGCTGGCTGGACAGACCACGAACGGCCTTGTGTGTGAGGGCTTGTGTGCTGTGCTGAGGACTTGATACCGCAGAGAACAGCCACCCACAATTCTTTTACATTTGAGGTTTTCATCTTAACTGTTTTGAAAATGACATTTCAGAAGGTAATGACTACCTCGTATGTCAGACACTGGAAAGTTCACTAGTAACTTAATTTCACTTAAAATATGATTCCACAGGGAGAGAATGGAAGAATGTAAGGAAGAGTGGCTGGCTGGGAGAGCTGGGTTACAAATCACAGAATAGGATGCAAGTCCCTTTTAGATCATGACTTAATAGGATCTAATGGGACAGGAAGGTAGACATATGCTTGGGAAATTTTTAGGAGGAAATAGTAAGGAGGGGTTATGGTGCCGAGCATTTGAGCTGCTCACGGTTACCATGAGTAGGAACATTTGCTGTGTGGGTAATGGCCTCTCAGTTCAGGTTTCCCAGAAGGAACCCCTGAGAAGACGATTTAGGTGCAAGTAGTTTGTTTGGGAAGTGATCCAGGAAATACTTGGAAAGGGAATGGGGAAGTGAGAGAGGGTGAAAAGTTATCTAAATGCACCTCTCCTTACAAAGCACATATGGCTGTGGGTGGCTGAAGCTTAATCCTGCTGGGGAGCTCTGAGATCCTGTGAAAAACTTGCACCCCAGTTTTCATGCCCAGAGGCAAGGGAGCTGGGGGTATTTCTGCACCAAGTCCCTTCAGTCTTTGGTTGAGAGCTTATCCTGGGGGCAATGATTCCTGAGTACCTCTGCACAGTTGGAAAAGTGGAATTGGGTAGCTAGAGAAGCCTGCGTGGCCAGTGTGCCCTGGGTAAGGATGAAGGGATATGGCTGGGTCACATGTAACTAGTCATCTGTTACAAGTGACCTGCTTCCTTCAGAGCCCTTTGTCTCTCCCCCTTGTTGGAACCTCAACATCTTCAGAACCATTATGATTATCATCAGCACTTTTGGTCCATTTTTATAATGAATGCCAGGAATCTCTGGGTTCTGTAGGAAATTGGGTTTTTAGTTTATTAGCCACAAACATTTACCCAATGTTTTCCATGTAGAATATCTATTTCTAGGCATTTGTAAGAAGAAAGTTTCTCTGGATCAAAATCCAATTATATACATCGAGTAATGTTAGATAAACCCAAACACAACAATAGTTTAATAAAAATATACTCCAAACAATGTATGAAGAATATAATAGGCTTGCTAGCATTATTGTTCACCAAAGAATTAAAATATTTTTTTTTAAACATTAGTCTGAGGCAAAGAAGACAAGGGAAAACCGAGACACAACTATTCAGAGGGCTCAGCTGAGAGTGACCGGAGTCAAAAAGCTTGTCTTACATCAACTTTTTCTTTCTGGATCATTTCTTCTCTTTTGTTTTCTTTTTACTCCTATTTCTGATTTCCTAGGAATTAAAGATAGTAAAATCTTAAATTTTTTACGGTTTTAATGAGTTTACGGTATTACATACATCTATGTTAATTCTATTTAGCCTCAAATAGCTGATTATACCTCCTTTTTCACTGTGAGGTCACTGACTCAGAGGTTAAGTGTCTGCGTAAGACCACACAGTAGGTGGCTTGCATGGGGAGATCTTGATTCTTTCTTCTGTGCCATGCATTGACTGCAGATCCTCTTCTTCTAGTTCAGCTCCTGGTTGAGACTGAAGTTCTTTAGTCTTGTGTTTCAAATTATTTACCTGATTGCCGGGTCCTGGTCTGAGTTCTGTCAGGCTATTAGTACCACATAATGTTCCCAGTTTGACAATGTCCATGTAGTTTGGTGTTCTAGGTTAAAAACTGATCAGTTTCATGGGTTCTGTCACTTGGAGTAGGATCATTTTCCTCTAAAGGCTACGATAATAATAGCTCACTGACATATGCTTAGTTCTTAATAAATGTTAGCTCTTATTAGCTGTCACTCAAGATAATCATATTTCTTAAAAGGATTTCAAACATTCTCTCTGCCAGACCTGCTTCTGATCTCCAGAAGAAAAAACCAAACAGAATAAAAAATCATTTTTTCTTCCTTCCGTGCAGTGCTTGTCACAGGCTAATGCTAATTAAGCACAGCTCTCTGCCTGCAGGCCCAGGTAGTATTTGCAGAAAGAATGTTGCCTTGGTGGGCTAATCTTCATATTTCCTTTTCTGGAAGGAAGAGGGAGGTGAGCTGCTTATCAGAACAGTGCAGTGTCACGGACAGTATTGCAAGTGGAGAAAGAGGGAAAACTTTAGATTCTGTGCAATTTTGGGGGGAAGGAGTAGAGAAAAACTACCAAACTGTCTAAAAATGATAATATCAATGTCACTACTAAAAGTCCTTAGACTATATTTCCCTGACTATGTGTAGTCAAAATTCTGTGCTCTAAGGTCTCATAGAGTAATGATTATTTGTGTGGGGTTATGTCACCATATTTACATTTAGTCAGGTTCATTTGTTTCTGTTTGTTCTTAATTTTGGGAATTGCTTGTTTTATTTTTGAACTTAAAAAAAAAATCATTTACCCAATTCCAAAGTCAAAACTATGTAACAAGTTACAACCAAGTAAGTCTAGCTTTCATTCCTGTTCTCTACCCTCTTTCCTCCCTCCTTTTCTATGAGTTTTCGGTTATTTTTCATTGCTTTTTTTTTTTTTACAATTACAAGTAGGTGTGTACATCAGGTCATATCCCACCCTCCTTTACTTACGCAAAATTGCTTGCTTTACATTTTGTTCTGCAGCTTTCAGTTTCTCTTACTGTGTCCTGGAGATTACTCTGTATGTATGCATGTCATTTTTCATAGGTATTCATTGTGTGTAGATACCATAGTTTATTCAACTGTCCCCTGATGAGGGACATTTGCATTCTTTACAATATTCTGTAAGTATAAGTAATACTGCAATGCACATGTGGTTACACATATTTTCAAAGGTATACTTAGGACAGATCCCAAAAGTGGGATTTCGGGCTCAAAGGGTAAATGCATTTTTTGTTTTTTTTTTCCTCTGGCTGGTTGGTACAGAGATCAAACACTGGTCCTTGGTGTTATAAGTGCCATGCTGTAACCAACTGAGCTATCCTGCGAGCCCTTGGTAAATGCATTTTTGCTAGTTACTGATCAGTTTCCTTCCATTGGGTTCCATTTTGCATTTCCACCAGCAATATATGAGATTGTTTCTATGTAGAACTAGCACTTTAACAATCAATTTTATCTTATTTTTCCTTCAATCTCAGTTTACTTTCAGCTTGTATTTTAGAGAATATAATTTGGGTTTCTGTAGTAGTCACAAGTGTGTGTGTACCATGAGAATTTAGTGACAGCTGTTCTTAGGTGGCATGAAAATGGACAGCTCTGCTTTGAGTTTAGACTTTCTCAGTTCCCACTGTCCTGTGGGTTTCAGGGCAGAACTGAGAGAACAACAGATGTATTTGGGGAAATGGAGAGCTTCTCCTGATTTTGATATTAATTGGGTAACCTCAGTTAAATTTTCTTAAAGTAATTCCAAAAGCATATTACAAAGAAATCTTTATTTTATTTTTTAAAAACTATTTTTTCCCTGAATTTAAGATTCTATGTGTTTTAAGACCTATAATTTATTTAATAACAGGTTTTATGGGGAAAACGCTACAATGAAAATATATGTAGATTCTAAGGTGCCTTTTGATTTCAGAATTATCGAAGTGTAAAAAAATTAGGTTTCTTAGAACGAAGGAAATACTTTTAACCATGAATATATAGTAATTTCCTCTATGACCATTTATTTGTTTCTGACTTGGTCTTTTTTGACCTGCTTAGCCTCTGGAATATACATTACTCTTATTTCTCTAGGTCTGCCCTTCTACCTTTCTGACCTATGGAGATATTTAAGAAGTAATTTTGTCTATTTTGCAAGGGATTTGTGGTATGAAAAAGCCAAACTTTATAATGGCAATGGACACTTATTTTTGTATTTAAAGATTAAAATTTGATGTCCTATTTTAGTTAACTGTTTTAAAGGCTTTATCTTGTAGAGCAGTTTTAGATTCACAGCCAACTTGAGAAGAAGGTACAGAGATCTAGACCCCTTCCCTCCACATGTGCACAGACTGCACCCCTCCCCAGAAGTGGTCCACTCGTTACAATTGATGAACCTACACTGACACAACATCACCATCCAAAGTCCATATTTAGGGTTCCCTGTTGGTGCTGGGCATTCTAGGGGTTTGCACAAATGTGTAATGAAATACATCCAGCATTATAAAAATAGAGTATTTTCACTGCCCTGAAAAGCCTCTGCACTTACCATTTTAATATTAAAATTTGATGTCCTATTTTAGTTAATTTTTGAAAATGTCTGAAGGGTGGCAAATTTATATAAATATTTATGTCTCTAAAATTCCTATAGGTCAAACTTGAAACCATGGTTAAACTTTAATCATAGTGCATTAGGAATATTAACCCAATTTTGTGTTTAAAGTTTGAACAAATAGTTATTGACTCATAAATGCCTCATATTTCATCTGCTTCCAAGTCTCCCTGATAGCTATATTAGGATGGATTTGATTTGCAGATTTTTATTCCACAAACTTTCCTGCATCTCATGTTTTTGAAAACCGCTTTATTGAGGCACATTTTATGTATCATAAAATTCATCCCATTCATATTTGCAATTTAATATTTTTTGTAAGTTTACCAAGTGATGCAACTATCATAATAGATCAACTGTGGATCATTTTCATTGTACGAGTAGGATCCCTCATGCCCATTCACAGTTAATCCCCATTCCCACCCCCAACCCCAGGCAACCACTGTTCTACTTTCTGTCTCTACAGATTTGCCTTTTCTGGACATTTCAAGCAAATGGAATCACACAGTAATATGTGGTCTCTTGTGCCTGGCTTTCACTTAGCATAATGTTTTCAAGGTTGACTCATGTTTTAGTGTGTGTCAGTGGTTTGCTCCTTTTTATTATTAAACAGTATTCCATTGTATGAATATACCACATTATTTATTTATTAGGTGATGAAATTTAGGTTGTTTCCAGTTTTGGGTTATTATGAATAATGGTGCTATAAATATTTGTGTGCAAATTTTTGTGTGAGAATATGCTTTCACTTATCTTGGGTAGATACCTAGAAGTGGAATTGCTGGGTTGTATGGTAATTATACACTTATAATTTTTAGAAACTGCCAAATTGTCTTCTGCATCTCATTTGAACACTCTATTTTCAGAAGAAAAAGATAATATTTCTATCATTCATTCATTCATAAGACTTATTTGTGTATTCCACACATATCAAATGTCTACCTTGTATAGAAATTATATATGTATAATTGCATATTTTATATATTATATATATTTAATATATATGACACAATTATTTTCTCCATGGTACTCACAGTCTTTTGGAAAAGCAGACAGAAAACCAGACAAGTAAATACAGTAAGAGAAATACTATAAGGCAAGCCCACCTATTGTTCTGGGGGCAAATGGGAGGGCACCTATTCCAGGATAGGAGGAGCAGAAAAACAGTTTTGGAGAAGGTTACACTTAAGGTGAATCCTAGAAATTCATCTAGGAGAGTGAGGTAGAAGGGGAATTATAGTCCCTGGGAGCAGTAGGCAACCTGCCCTGCTCACTTTCTGAAACCCCTTTACTCTGATCAGCTTTACTTCTTTTAATAGCAATTATTGCGTACAACATGCCATGTAATTTTTGTGCTTATGTGTTGAGCTTATTATCTCTGTTTCACTTAAGAGCAGAGATCTCTGATTTGCTAACTGGTCTATCCTACATATACTTTGTAGTGCCTTAGGTGAAAAAGGTGCCCTCTAAATGTTAGTTGAATAAATGGCTCTGTAAAGTCCTGCAGGTAAATAACAGCGGAGTGTTTAAGGTGATTCATGACATGAGAGAGATGATCAGTTTTACTCCCCCCCCTTCAACGTTTTCACACAAATGTTTTGATGAAAGTGTGTATTTAGTGTTGCCTAATGACAGCAACTGCACGTGACACTGCACTGAGATGAACAAAATCTGAGATTTTGGGAAAAGGGGATGAGCTGAATTGTGAGGAGGAAGAACTTTGAAATCATAGAACATCATACAACAAAATGAAACGTACTGTGTTGCTTTAGAATTCAAGACTAGATTTGGTAAGACAAGTTGGCACAATGGCCAGAGGATGGTTTGATATCACTGACAAGAGAGTAAGCTTTTTGTTACATTAGGATTCAGAAGGAAGTTTGTGGGTGCCAACACAAAACAAAGTCAGGTAGTGTTATGCCTCTGGCTTTATTTTTTTTTTTGCTCAGGATTGCTTTGGCTGCTCAGGGTCTTCTGTTGTTCCATATGAATGTTAGGATTGTTTTTCCTATTTCTGTGAAGGATGCCATTGGTGTTTTGATGGGGATTGCATTGAATCTGTAGATCAATTCGGGTAGTGTGGACTTTTCACAATGTTAATTCTTCCAATCCAAGAGCATGGAATGTCTTTCCATCTTTTTGTGTCCTCTTTAATTTCTTTCATCAGTGATTTGTATTTCTGATGGTAGAGATCTTTCACCTCCTTGGTTAAGTTTAATCCTAGGTGGTTTTTTTTGGTTATTGTAAGTGGGCTTACTTTCTTGATTGTGTTTTCTGCTAGTTCATTGCTGGAGTACATAAACACTACTGATTTGTGCATGTTGATTTTATGTCCAGCAACTTTACTGAAATCATTTACAGCTTTAAGACTCTTTCTGTAGAGCCTTTTGTTTTTTCTGTAAATAGGATCATGCTATCTGCAAACAGGGCTTGTTTGACTTCATCTTTTCTAATCTAGATACCCTTTATTTCTTTCTCTTGCCTGATTGCTCTGGCTAGTACTTCCAATACTGTGTTAAATAAGAGTGGTAAGAGTGGGTAGGCAAGGACCATTTTGACATATCTGTGATTTTGAATACAGCTCAGCTGTCTTCACAATAATGAAAAAGTGCCTGTGCTTATAAAGGCAAGCTTTACTGGGAAAACACTAAGGTGTCTTCACTCAGATTTGTTTGGGTTCCTATTTAAAGGAATCTCAATCACTTCTGTTATACAAAAAAGGAATCCACCCAAATATTTACAATTTATCTTTTACATTAATTTATTTTTAAACAAATAAACAATATTAGTAAAAGCATATATAAATGTATTCATGTTTGTTGATTGATTTTTGTGTTGTTGACATGTGAGATGGGCTTCTTGTACTGAAAATAAATTGTCTAGAGACTAATCATGCCATAAATTGGGTGTCGATTCTAATTCAGTTCTGTGGAGGTATTGTTGTTTGTTTTTGGCTGAGTAGGAGGCAGAGACATTGGAGAAGATGAAATCGCGGAATTAATCAGGGTTTGATCATAAAGGGCCTTTTATACTCTGCTAAGACACAGACTTTATCCAAGGGTAATTGAGAACCATGAAGTGTTTTCATTAGAAAAGTGACATGAAGATTGATTATAATGTAAAGATTTGCTGTTACGGTGATTTGGACACTAAATTGGATGAAAGGACAGAATTAGAGAGAAGGAGAACATTTTAGGAGACTTTTACAGTAATTCAAGAAAAAGTTAATGGTGATCTGAAGGAGGTGGTAGGTAATGAATGGACTAGAGACCTGTGGAAAATGTGGCAACGGTACAGCCTTTTTTTATATGCATGGGTGCTCAGAAGGGGATGGAAACATCAGTGATGTCCCCCAGGTTTTCTGTTTCGGGCAACTGGATAGCAAGTGGCATCATTCATTAAAGTTGAGAACACAGGAGAAAGTGGAGCATTTTATGAATAAGGTGATGAGTTTGGTTTTGGACTTGTCACTTTAAGGGAGCCCATGGAACACCCATGTGAATAGGTACACTGGGCAGCTGGAAATCTGGGACAGGATAGAATCCAGGGTAGAATCCCAATTTGTAGTATAGATTATGGATGTGTGTACAATTGTGATACATGAAGCCATGGGAGTGTGTACAATCACCCTTAGAGTTTATTGGAATGAAGAGAGACTAGATCTGTGGACAGAACTCTGGGGAACCCTGACATTTAAGAAGCAGACAGGAGGAGAAGACCCTATGAAAGAGAGTAGGAAGTAGTTAGAGGAAAAGGGGAGCAGGAATGGTGTATTGTTAGAAAAGCCAAGACAGAAAGGCATTTTAAGACAGAGTGGGCTGTAGTACCAGTCACTAGAATTCAATTAAGTGAGGACTAAAAAGGGTTCATGGGATTTGGCAACATGGAAGTCATCGGGATTTATGGTAACTACAGTTACTCTGGAACAGTAAGCATAGAAATGAATGATAGGAGAAAGTAGAAACAAATGGTGAGTCTAAATGATTCTTTTTCTTTCTGAATTAATTATGGGAATTGACCTAAACATACCTTAACCTAACATAGATTTATTTTTTTATTGAGATGAAAGTCACTTAAGATTAGCCATTTTAAAGTGAGTAATTCAGAGGCATTTAGTACATTCACAATGGTGTGTAACCATCTCCTTTGTCTAGTTCAAAAACATTTTCAGCAAACCAAAAAGAAACCCCATACCCACTGAGCAGATGCTCTGCAAGCCCTTCTTCCCCTAACCTCTGGCAACTACCAATCTGTGTTGTGTCTCTATGGATTTCTTATTCTGGACATTTTCTATAAATGAAATAACACAGTATGTGAGCTTTTGTGTCTGGTTTCTTTCACTTAATCTAATGTTTTGAAGGTCCATCCACATAGCATGTATCAGTACTTCATTCATTTTTTATGGCTGAATAATATTCCATTGTATGGACATACCACAATTTGCTTAACCGTTCATCTGCTGAAGAGCATGTGGGCTGTTTTCACCTTTTGGCTGTTGTGAAAAAGTGCTTCTGTGAACATGCATGTACATGTATTTATTTGAGTACCTATTTTCAATTCCTTTGGGTATATATCTAGAAGTGGAATTGATGGAATCTAACGTAGTCTTTCAAAACTATACCTTTATATAAAGGTAATTGAGAATATGTAGGAAGCACTGTGCATTGTATAACAAGTTGACTTATGCAGTCTATGTTCCTTGAATACTTTATATTATCTTTGAGATAGATTGGTAAAACTACCATTCAGTAATTATTCAGCCCATCAAGAGATAAGCTGAATTATATATATATATATATATATATATATGTGTGTATATATATATGTGAATGAGTATGCATTTACTCAGTATATACACACATACATGCATATATAATTTTATTTTATTATTTTTTTATTTTAACTTATCAATATACAATACAGTTGATTTTCATGTCCATTTACCAATTGCTCTTTCCCTGCTCCCTCTCTCCCCTCCCCCTGATCAACATCATATCTGTTCACTTGTCTTAACAAGTTACAGGAACTGTTGTGATTGTTGTCTTCTTCCTCCAACTCACATTTATTTGCTTGTGTATTTATTTATTTATTTCTTTATAGCTCCCACAAGTAAGTGAGAACATGTGGTATTTCTCTTTCTGTGCCTGACTTATTTCACTTAACATAATTTTCTTTAAGTCCATCCATGTTGCTGTGAATGGTAGTATTTCATTCTTTCTTATAGCAGAGTAGTATTCCATTGTGTAGATATACCACAGTTTCCTTATCCACTTATCTGATGATGGACATTCGGGCTGGTTCCAACTCTTGGCTATTGTGAATAGTGCTGCAATAAACATGGGAATACAGGTATCACTTTGGCATGATGATTTCCATTCCTCTGGATATATACCCAGCAATGGAAGAGCTGGGTCATAGGGTAGATCTATCTGTAATTGTTTGCGGAACCTCCATACTATTTTCCATAAAGGCTGCTCCATGTTGCAGTCCCACCAACAGTGTAGGAGGGTTCCTTTCTCTCCACAACCTCATCAGCATTTATCATTCTCAGTCTTTTGGATATTAGCCATCCTAACTGGAGTGAGATGGTATCTCAAAGTGGTTTTCATTTGCATTTCCCGAATGCTGAGTGATTTTGAGCATTTTTTCATGTGTCTGTTGGACATGCATGTATCTTCCTTTGAGAAATGCCTATTTCACTCCTTTGCCCATTTTGTAATTGGGTTACTTGTTTTTTTTTTGCTGTAAAGTTGTTTGAGTTCCTTGTGTGTTCTGGATATTAATCCTCTGTCAGTTGTATATTTTGCAAATATTTTCTCCTCTGTTGGTTGTCTTTTCACTGTGTTGTTTCTTTTGCTGTGCAAAAGCTTTTTAGTTGATATAATCCCATTTGTTTATTTTTCCTTGTTGCCTGTGCTGTTGGGGTCCTATTCATGAAGTCTGTACCCAATCCTACTTCCTGAAGTGTTTCCTCTAAATTTTCTTTAAGGAGTTTTAGTGTTTCAGGATGTATATTTAATTCTTTAATCCATTTTGAGTTGATTTTGGTATATGGTGAAAGGTATGGGTCTAGTTTCATTCTCCTACATATAAATTTCCAGTTTTCCCAGCACCATTTGCTGGAGAGGCAGTCTCTTCCCCAGTCTGTAAACTTGGTGCCTTTGTCAAAGATCAGCTATGTGTCTGTTTTTATGCCAGTACCATGCTGTTTGGGGTATTATAGCTTTGCAGTATGGATTAAAGTCAGATAGTACTACACCTCCAGCTTTATTTTTTTTTGCTCTGGATTGCTTTGGCTATTCATGGTCTTTTGTTATTCCATATAAATGTGAGTATTGTTTTTTCCATTTCTGAGGAAAATGTCACTGGAATTTTCATGGGGATTGCATTGAATCTGTAGATCCCTTTGGGTAATATGAACATTTTCACAGTGTTAATTTTTCCAATCCAAAGCATGCAATATCTTTCCATCTTCTTGTGTCCTCTTTAATTTCTCTCAACAGTGGTTTGTAGTTCCCATCACAGAGATTTTTCACATCCTCAGTTAACTGTATTCCTAAGTATTTTACTTTTCTGGTGATTATTGTAAATGCACTAGCTTTCTTGATTTCTTTTTCTCCATTTTCACTGTTGAAGTATAGAAATGCTACTGATTTTTGTGTGTTGATTTTGTATCTTGCAACTTTTCTGAAATCATTTATCAACTCTAAGAGTTTTTTTGTGGAGGCTTTAGGCTATTTGATACATAGGCTCATATCATCTACAGACAGGGACAGTTTGACTTTATCTTTTCTAGTCTGGATGCCCTTTATTTCCTTCTCTTCTCTGATTGCTCTGGCTAGTACTTCCAACACTATGTTGAATAGGAGTGGTGACAGTGGGCATCCTTGTTTAGTTCCTGTTCTTAAAGGAAAAGCTTTCTGCTTTTCCCTGTTCAGGGTGATATTGGCAGTGGGCTTATCATATATAGCTTTAATTGTGTTGAGATACTTTCCATCTATACCCAACTAATAGAAAGTCTTCATCATGAATGAATGTTGAATTTTGTCAAATGCATCTATAGCATCTATAGAGATGATCATATGGTTTTTGTCATTGATTTAATTGATGTGGTGTATCACATTTATTGATTTGCATATGTTTCACCAACCTTGCATCCCTGGGATGAATCTCACTTGATCATGATGCATAATTTTGTGTATGTGTTGCTGTATTCTGTTAGCTAGTATTTTATTGAGGATTTTTGTAGCTATGTTCACCAAGGATATTGGCCTATAGTTTTCTTTTTTTGTTGTATCCTTTTCTGGTTTAGGTGTCAGGTAATGTTTGTCTCATAGAATGAGTTTGGGAGAATTGCCTCTTTTTCAATCTTTTGGAATAGTTTGTAGAGAATTGGCATCAATTCCTCTTTGAAGGTTTGGTAGAATTCTGCAGTGATTCCATCCAGTCCTGGGCTTTTCTTTTTTGGGAGCCTTCTAACAGCTTCAATCTCTTTTATTGTTATTGACCTGTTCAGATTTTCTATATCTTCTTGGCTCAGTTTTGATAGTTTGTGTGTGTCCAGAAATTTATCTATTTCCTCCAGATTTTCAAGTTTGTTGGAATATAGTGTTTATAGTAGTCTCTAATGATTCCTTGTATTTCTGAGGTATCAGTTGTAATATCACCTTTTTCATTTCTAATTTTTATTTGGTTCTTCTCTCTTCTTTTTTTAGTTAGCCTTGCTAATGGTTTGTCAATTTTATCTATCTTTTCAAAAAACTAACTTTTTGTTTCATTGATCCTTTGTATCATTTTTTTTGGGTTTCTATTTCATTTAGTTCTGCTCTGATCTTAATTGTTTCTTTCCATCTACTAACTTTGTGTTTGGATTGTTCTTGTTTTTCTAGTTCTTTAAGGTGAAGTGTTAGGTGGTTTACTTGCCATCTTTCCATTCTCCTGAGGTAAGCATTTAATGTGATAAATTTCCCCTTTAGTACTGCTTTTGCAGTATCCCACAGGTTTTGCTATGATGTGTCATTATTTTCATGAATTTCAATAAATTTTTTGATTTCCTGTTTAATTTTTTCTTGGACCCATTTTTCATTAAGTAGAATGTTGTTTAATTTCCATGAGTTTGCATAGTTTCCAGAGTTTCATTTGTTATTGATTTCTAATTTTCATCCATTGTTATCTGAAAAAAATACATGGAATAATCCTAATTTTTTTGAATTTCTTGAGACTTGCTTTGTGACATAACATGTGGTCTATCCTGGAGAATGTTCCATGTGCTGATGAGACGAATGAATATTCTGAGGTTATTGGATACAATATTCTGTATTTATCTGTCAAGTCCAATTGTTCTAAAGAGTTGTTTAGATCTTGTGTTTTTCTGTTGATCTTCACCTGGATTATCTGTCCAATGTTGAGAGTGGGGTGTTCACGTGTCTATTTCCTTCTTTAGGTCCAATAGTGTTTGTTTTATAAATCTGGCTGCTTCAATGTTGGGTGCATATATATTTATGATTGTTATGTCTTCTTGATGAATAGATCCTTTTTATCATTATATAGTGGCCTTCTTTATCTCTTTTTATGGTTTTTGGTATAAAGTCTATTTTATCTGATATAAGAATAGCTACTCCAGCTCATTTTTCATTTCTATTTGCATTGTATAACTTTTTCTGTCCTTTCACTCTTAGCCTATATGTGGTTTTACAGTTGAGGTGAGTGTCTTGAAGGCAGCATATTGTTGGGTCCATCTTTTTAATATAGTCAGTCAGTCTTCGTGTTTTGAGTGGGGAATTTAATCTTTTTACATGAAGAGTTATTGAAAGGCGTTGATTTACTGCTGGCATTTTATTGATTTTTGTCTGAATGTCTTAAGTATTTTTTGTTTCTTTCTGATTTACTTTTTGCCTTTTGTGTTTGTTGGTTTCTTGGGATGGTAAATAAACTTTTTTTCTCTTTATTGTTAGCATTTTTGTTTTACTGGTGGGATTTGTTCTTTCTTGAGTATTCATGGCAGTGATGGTTGTTTTTCATGTACCAAACATAGTACTCCCTTGAGAATTTCTTGTAAGGCTGGTTGTGTGGTAGTGAACTCCTGCACTTCTTGTTTGTCTGAAAAATAAAGTATTTCTCAGGATAGTTTATTTCTTGGATAAGAAGGATAGTCTTACTGGGTAAAGTATTCTTGTCTGACAATTTTTGTTTTTTAGTATTTTGAATATATCGTCTCATTCTTTTCTGGCTTTTAGGGTTTCTGATGAAAAGTCTGATGTTAGTCTGGTTGCGGCTCCCTTATAAGTGGCTTGCCGCTTCTCTCTTGCAGCTTTTAAGATTCTCTCTGTCTCTGAATTTTGCCAATTTGACAATAACATGTCTTGGAGAGGACCTTTTTTGGTTGAATATGTTTGGGGATCTTTGAGTCTCTTGAATTTGAAGATCTGTGTCTTTGCCTATACCTGGGAAGTTTTCTGCTATTATTTCATTGAATATATTTTCAATGCCATTTCCTTTTTCCTCCCTTTTTGGCATACCCATGATTTGGATATTTGAGTGCTTAAGGTTGTCTGTTATCTCTCTTAGATTTTCTTCAAAATTTTTAATCTTTTTTCTTTTCTTTTGTCCACCTGTGTTGTTTTGAACAGACTGTCTTCAAGGTCAGAAATTCTCTCTTCTGCTTGTTCTAGCCTGCTGATTATACTTTCTGTTGTGCTTTTTATTTCATTGAATGAATTCTTTAGCTCCACAAGCTCTGTTACATTCTTTTTCAGGGCATTGATTTCTTTGTACATTTCTTCTTTCAGGTCCTGTATACTTTTCCTCATTTCATTGTGTTGTCTAATTGAGTTTTCTTGTATCTCGTTTAGTTTCCTTAGAATTATTGCTCGAAATTCTTTGTCGTTCATTTCAAGGACTTACTGTTCTATAGGATCTAGAACTTGAGAGTTATTATTTTCCTTTGGTGGTGTTGTACTTTCTTGGTTTTTCATATTTCTGTTATCTTTCTTTGGTGTCTAGTCATTGTGGCAGAGGGTTTCACAGTCCACTCATTCCTCCCTGGTATCTAACCTGGATCTTGCAGGAACTGCCAATTTGGCAGGATTGCCATTTCAGTGCAGCTTCCTTGAGGCCTGTGGGCCAGGAGGCTTTCGGACCTCTCTGGGTGGTGGGGACTCACCTGGGCTGGGGTTCCCATGGTGTGGTGGCTGCTGGTTCTGGTGTAGCTGGCTCAGGGCCTGTGGGCCCCACGGCTCTTGACGACACACAGATTTTAATACCAGTACCTTGGCTGCCACTTCGCTGCTCTGCATATATAATTTTAAAAGAAGGAAGTACTCATTAGAATTGAGTTTTGAGTGTTATAAGAAGGCAGTGTTTCAGGCAAAGAATTTGGATAAATCAAGCCATGTAGGAGAGAGAAGATGGGCATGGTGTTAGATGTCTCACAGTTTAATTTTTCTGAAGAAAAGAGTGCAGGTTACACTCTAGTTGGCAATAAAGGAAAGTGACACAGAACAATAAAATCAACTAAGAGCAACCATGATGTTAATTTAATAGCAAGGTGACTTATAAAATTAAGATTATATATTCGAAATCAATTTTTATTCATTTCCCAATAATCACTGACTCATTTATGTTTAATCTCATGGACTGTATTTCTCCACTCACAGACACCAGAGTAGATGAAAGGAGATTTGAGTTCTATCTGTGGTGAACAATCTAGCTTCCTCATGGCTTAGTCAAACTCCATTTATAAAATACAGATTAATGATTTCTTAGAAAGGTGGGACAATGATTATGTTTCCTACAATATTTTGGGTGATTTAATGCAACATTCATGCTATATCCTCAAAACTATCATTTTCTTCTACAGTCTTTCCTTTGTAAAAAGAACTCCCAGAAATTGATTATGGAACTGAGATTCTGCAAGATGTGGCTTTGTGATTTTACCCTCAAGGCACTGCCTACAGATGTGGGAGAGGATATATTGCTTGTTGAGTGTCTGTTAAGTGTATATTTATTTGAGCTCATTTAAGTCATAACAGCCAATAAGTGGGTGATCCATGATAGGGATGTGGATTTGCTGACTCCAGAGTCAGGGCTCCATCTACCCTATCAAGAATGCTAATGAGGTTTCCTCTCCCTCTCCCATGCTTGCAGCTTACTAAAGCAGTGGGATGAGAAGGATGCTGAGGATGCCTGTGGGCTCAGCAGGAGGCAGGACCCTGATGGGTTAGCTCTCTTTTCCACAAAGACAGGAAGGGGTGGGGGCAGGATCTATGCCTGCCATATGTTTACCATCTCTAAGCTGTGTCATGTTACGTCTCACGGAGAGATTCTGACTGATTTATCAGGAGAATATTAATTTCTCTTATAAACGGTGTGTGTGGGATAAGTCAATATTAATTACTGCTGATGCAGGGAGGTTTCTTTTGATTCTACCTCATTTCATTTAGACCGTCTCTATCCATGTATATGATCTCAATAAACTAATCCCTGGGTTGATGCCTTTATTCCTATTTGTGGAATTTGTTTCAGGCAGAGAAAGCTGATGGATTTGTCAACCTGCCTGATTTCACTGTGGAAAGAGCATCCGAATGCAAGAAAAAGCAGTAAGTTGTCTCTCACCCTTCATAGAACTCTGAGCCAGGGTAATAGCCCTTCATAATGTTCATTGAGTGATGAAGTGATTTGCAAGTGAGGGAAGATAACACTCTAAAGCCTGAGAATTTTGTGCATTATGGATTGGCAACCTAAATAGTAATGGAAGCATTTAATCTTTTGTTTTCTGGAATTTCATTTTGTGGAGCAGATGGATTTTAAACCCCCTGTGAAGCCTTGGCATGGAATATTGTTGTTGACTGTGTCTGTGATGGAATAAAAAACAAGCTCCCATCCAGGACTTGTGCGGAGGTCAGATGTCAAGGTTTTGTCCTTTAACTATTTTACAAATGGTTAAATAGGACACACCTCGGTTGCAGATACAATGGCAAGACCAGTGTCTCTTTTTTAGTTCATGGAACTGTCAGCATCATCCTTGAAATTGAATTCTCAGAGCTGTTTTAAGTCTGGGGATTGTACCCCTATATAACTTAAGTACAAAAGATTTGACAGCCGACAAGGACTAAAGAAGTTACTCACTGTCCTTGTTTTACGAGAAGGGAACAGCCCAGAGAGTCTATGACCTGCCTGCAGCTCACGGGAGAGCTGACTCTAAGCCCAGGTATCCAGACTCCCAGTCAAATGCTCTTCCCATAAGAGCATCCTGCTGTATTTTGCATGTGTCTTTTTACACCTTTTTCTTATTCTTTCTTCTACCTTTGACATCTTTTCCAGTCTTATCAGAAAGGAACATTTCCCTATTCACCTATGATACTAGTTGCAGCAATTGATTAGTTGTTTTCTTCTAATAAAACTAATAAACTGAAGTTAGCTTTGAGTCTTTGCCATCGTGGCATAGCTGCTCATGTCCAGTGATGAATGGGTTGTATTGGTTCTTGTGGTTTCTGATTGGTTGTTTCCAAAACCCTGGCCTGTACTGCAGGACTTCGGGGATAAATGGTAAAGTGGAAGCACTTTATTGTTTCTTATCTTCAGTGTTTTGCATTTTTTTAAAGCTAAAATCTACCTTATATTTTCCATTACTAATAAAGAATGCCTTGGATCAGATTTCTGATGTGTTGTCAGTGTGGACATTCCATACCTGATTATTTTTCTATAAATAAAATTTTTTTGTATATTTGATTGAATTTAAATAAAAACTTTGCTTGAAGAAGTTGATCTGAATATTTTGAAGAGATATCTCTATCGGTCTAAATTTGAATTTATTGTATCTTTATAGCAAAAAGTTAGCAAGCGTAAAAGAAAAAAGATATACCCATGTGTTTTAAATGAAAACTATTGACCATCTAAGACTCAGTCCTGCTCTGAATGTTTCAACATGATAAATTGACCGTCAGCTTCCTATATGAAATGGGGATTAGAAATAGATATTTGATGAGACTAAATTTTTTTGGAAAATTTACAAAGAAAGCAGATGAACTTATAATGCTTATATTTGACTGATCTATTTTTAGACCCGTTGATGACTACGGACACTAATTTTTTATGTGTTTGTGCTTTTCTCCCTTCAAGCGCTTTTAAGATCAACCATCCACAGATCAAGACCTTTTATTTTGCAGCTGAGAATGGGCAGGAAATGAACGCGTAAGTAGAGGAAATTGCTAAATCTAGTCCCTCTGGGAGTAGAATTACTTTGGTCTGGTATTGGAATTTTAAGCGCATATTTATATCAATTCCTATTTTATTTGTTTCTATTACTTTAAAGATCATTTTCTTTAGCAGTTATAAAGTCTTCTTGCTGTCTTCCCTAGTAATTGGAAACATTTTGGAGACATATATGTCAAAATGGCAATTTTAGGCAGAAGCTGTAAGATTCTTCTGAGGGAATCACTAAGTTGAGCAAGGAGTAGAGAGAAGTCATTATAAGAAAATGTTAAAATGAGAATCACCATCACAAGGAGAAATTGAAAGTATTATGTAACTAATCTTGCCGCTTTCAGAATTCTACATGCAAAATATCTCTTCAGCATTTAATATGTGCTTTGTGATTATCATGATGATTCATGTATTTATTGCCTCTCCTCATATCATCCTGAACATTTTGCAAAATGTGCTTGCTCAGAGCATATCTAACTTAACATTTTATACCCCTAGCTCCATATTCTGTTTGCTCTGTTTAAATAAGTGGGCTATATGTAGATGTGTAGAGTCTCACCTGCCCTGCTTCTTCCCTACTGGTTTAGATTATGGTGTGAGCACGACTGTTATTTGAATGAGGCTGTATTTGAGGTGCTGACTTGAGAGTATTCTGTTTAATTCAAGCCCCATTCTTAGTATCTCTCATTACCTTCACATAACCAATTAAAAATATGTTATGGAACACCTACCACGTGCCCCATTGCACCAGATGCTGGGCCATAGCAGTAAAAAAATACAGACATAAGCCCTCCATTCATAAACTTCATGGCTTAATCTATTTTATTTGCACATAATGATTTCCCTGTCCATCTGCCCTATACAATTTCTCTTTGCCCTCTCGCTCTAGAAGCTTAAAGAAAAGGAGCAGCTCCCTTCCACCAAACGTGGACACACACGCACTTGCATACAGATACACATGCACACACACGTGAACTCAGCTTCTTACAGGAGATCCTGTCAGCAGCCCCGTCTAGCTGGAAATGCTCTCGTCTGTCCCCTACACTTATCTCCCCACCACAACCCTTGTTAAAGTTTGTTACCACAAGGATGGCTTGTTACTGCAGAAAGTTAGGAAACTCTGAGTTAGAAATACCAAGGCAAGGATTTGACAATTGAATGTTCCAGACAAGTCTTTGATTGACTTAGACAAAGACAGAAGGTGTTTCTACCCTCTTTCTGATTTTAGGTTTTTTTCCCTGAAACATTTTGCAAAATGTCTTTGCTCATGCGTTTGAGAAAAACGAATAGATACACAAAAAGAGAGGATTTTAAAAACTTCACAGTTGAAGCTCCTTACTTATCACTTTATTTGCACTGGGAAGTAAATCCCATTGATTGGCAAGCCCTTGCTCTGTAGCCAGCATAAGGGCTTGCCCAGCAGTACTTGGTGCCCTGGGACAGTGGGCATCAGCCTGCAGCTCATTTATCACTTCCTCCCTGATGGTCGTTTCTGGTCTTTAATGGCCGTGCAGCTGAGCTGTCTGCCACCCCCTCCCCAGAAGCCTTCTGCTGTCCCTGGCCTCTCCTCTCTCATAGCGCCTTGTATCTCCAGTGCCTTCCTTCCCCATCAATGTCCCACTCCTCCTGTGGCAGATCCTTTCAAAGTAGTTGTCTTCTCTCTGGCAAGGGGGGGTGAGACTGAACTTACCAGAGAAATAATCACTTCTAGGTGTTTTATTACATAGTGAATTTCTCCTCCTGCACTGTAAAATACATTTTTAAACCAATAAAAGTGTGACACCCTTTGATGGTTATCTGAATCCATTGTATTTCAGGCAGATTTTCTCTTCAAATCATACACTGCAGTTAATTAGCTTCTTGCTTCTCTTTCTCCCAACCTCCCCAGTTTTTGTTTATATTTCCAGTCCATTTATCTTCAGTTTTTGTATTCCCTTTTTGCAGATACCTGTGTAATGGCAAGTAGAGTTCTATGAGTGTTAGCTGTAGATATGATATGTGTGTTCTCTACTCTGTTGGCTGCTGAATCAAAGCCTTTCACAGTATTCAAAGCCAATATCTTATTTCCTGTCTATGCTGTGAAGATCTGTTAATTTTACTTGAAATTCTATTAGTGTTTGTCTTTCCAACTTACAAACAAGATATAAATAGAAATTTAAACTTAGAGTGCCTTGACTCATGGTTTTGAATCTCTCAGTGAGCTTTATACTTGAAAGTTGCCCATCTGGTAAATGGCCCATTTGGTCTGTGCCTGAATATATATCATACTTTCTTATGTCTATAATGTCATCATTTAGTCTTATTCTAAGGATGATGTTTCTAATTGCCAACCAAGCAACTTCTCCCTTCTCCCACAAGATGATGTGAATGCTATTTAGAGATTTATTTTGCAATAACACCGAAAGAGCTTCCTTTCTTACTGATGTGGCCCATTTAAGCCAGTAAATAATGCGTTTGGGTATCACTTGGTGAGATGCAGAGGTGTGGGGAGGGAGGGATGGCATTTGGAGTGACGAGTTCTGTTTTAGAAGTTTGCCTCCTTGGGTAACTGCATTTCTGGATGGTGACATTTCTCCCAGGGACGATAAAAGGAAAGGTAATTAAGTTTAATAGAAAGTACGCATGTTCTGTGGCGAAACCCAGTTTAAAAGTACAGAGGTAAGTAATTAAGGGTAACGAAGGAGGTGATTTCTAAGCAAAGTCAGTAGCTGCCTTTCTCAGGCAGTGTTTGTGGGAAGAATGCTCTTATTTCATGTGTCAACTTCTTAACATTTGTTCTCCAACACATGCTCACATCAAGTTAATATACAACAAACTCCCAGGGAACATCTGTCATCTTCTTTTCTGTAAACACAACTTCTTTGTGCATCCATTTATTTATCCACAAATAGAAGTTTTCCTACTGTGTGATGTTTAAGAAAAAGTTCTTAGCAAAGGAGGTGCTCTCAGCCTGTGGGTGCTAGAAAGAAAACAGTCAAGCGAGATTCTAAACAATCAGCAGTTTTTCACAGCTAGAAACTAACGGTGGCAATGAAAAGGACATGAGTTTTGGGAAAGGGCTGAGAAGAGTTTTTCTTTATTGTCAATTCTCTTCCATTTTGCTGTATTTCCATGTTTTGAAAAGGAGCTTAGAAATGACTTTTCTTGTCTCAAGCACTCTCAATTCAAAATGATTGTCTTTATTTAAAATTTTTTTTTTTGCCTATTTCACTTTTAGATGCTTTTTGGGGGGAAGGTCGGCTCCTACAATTATGAAATCAGGTGTAAGCGAAAAATTATTACAGTATTTAAAAAAATAAACCTTAAATTTATTGTGTTTTATCTGATCAATTTTTAAAATGTAATTTTAAATGTTTCTTTTAGTTGAGTAATTTATTTGATTGTCTTTTTTTACAGAAGTAGATAAAGTGAAATACTTCCCACACCCCCACCCTCACCTTCCAATTTAACTTCTCTCCATAGGGTTAGCTATTTTTAGTAGTATGGTATATATCCTAGCTGACACTTCTATGCATACCAATTCTGCACATATAAGTATATAAAGTACATTTGATCAGGCTAAACATACTGTTCTATAGTTGCTCTTTTTAATTAACATTACTTTAGGATTTTTCCAGGTCATTACAGGCCGTCCTCTCCCATCTTAGTCTTTTTATTAGCTTCATGATAACGTAGTATCAATAGAATCATTGTCATAGTTTATTAATCCAATGTCCTATGAGTAGACAATTATATTGTCTCGATCTTTTTTCTTTTGGCCATTCCAACCCTTGTTGGCAGTTTACATTCTTCCACGTTTATTTGTTTACGTTAAGGTGTATTTTTGTAGGATATATAATTATAGCTGGGATTGTTGGGCAAGGGGAACGGATACTTAAATTTTGAATAATGTCAAATAACCTGCTCAAAGTTGGCTGTATCAATTTTCATATTCAACTCAACAAAGGATGTGAATGCTTATTTTTCTGTTTATTCTTAAAAACTAAAAATCGACAATATTTTAAATTTTTTCCAAACCAGTGCTGACAAATATTTTCCTGTGTTTGGATATACATTTCCAAAATAGTATTGAAGCTGAGAATTATTTTGCATATATTTATTAGTCATTTGTATTTTTTCTGTGATTTTCTGTTCCTTTATTTTGCCTGTTATTCTATTGGGACTTGATATATATTTTTGGGTTCTATGGCATGATTTGGGCCCTGGTATTGGTCAAGTTTTGAGTGGCCTTTAGAGAACTTGTATTTATTGTTGTGCTGAAGGAAACTGGAGTTCATCTTCCTTCTCGCAGAAGCTCCTGTTTTGTTTACTTTTTAAAATCAAATTTATTACATATTTCCTATTAAAAAATAATGAATACGGCAAGACCATCACATATTGAGGGCTGGATAAGGATTCCTAATTAGCTGGCAATTGTCGACTTGGGAATGTGCAATATTTGCATCATGGTGTGAGTGCAGTATGCTAAATAGTTTATGAGGTATTACAGGACTAGAAGAATTCAAAAGTGTAAATGAATCATCAATGTGTAGCATTATTATTGTTATTTTGTCAGCATTGGTTGACTTAGGCCACTATTGAATGCTCTGGTTTCCCCCCCAAAAAACCCCAAAAAACAAAAAACCCCAAATCTGGAGTATCGGAAGAGGGGGAGGGAGAGGGGGATGAGGAGAGATTGAGTAAGGGGCATAAGAATAATTATGATTTATAATGAATATGCTAATAATATTGATTTGATCAACATATGTTGTACACTGGTGATGGTAGTCAATGTTATACCCTCAAAATATGTATAATCAATTATGTTTCAATAAAATTTTTAAAAAGTCAAAAAAATATACAAAAATCCAGAGAGAACAGGCAAACAAATCACCTTGATTTATACCACCTCAAAACAATACTTTCCCTATAAGATTATGTAGTTAGAAATATATAAAATAGACACATTTTGTGCCTTATTTTTAAAAAATTTGTGTTTAAATATGTGTCTTTTGAAACCGTTGAGAAGGAACTACAGTGTCCAGAAGTCATAAGCCAAATTTGAGTTTCTTAAGGTTTGTCTAGTTCTATTTTTGTTATTGATGTTTAAATGGAATTCATTGTCAATAAAATGGTCCATCAGTGGAAGGTAGGACATTGTCAATTTTTGCCTTTCATGAAATTCCTCAAGGAATTAAAATTTTCCCTACTTTAGGATTATCTGTAAAGTTCTAGCCAGATCTTTTCTGGATTGACATAAAAAATGTTCCTGGTTTAAAAATGGGTGGTCTTGTATTTTTTTTCTGAAGTAAAGTGAGATTTTTAAAAATTATAAATATACAACATTAATGGCTAGGTTACTAAATTAAGCGATAAGGGCTTTGACAGTTGCTAAAAATTGCAAATGTGCAATTACAGAAGAAGATCTATTTGTTATATTATATAACATATATAATGTATATTTATAATATCTAATTTAGATATTATGATATATATATTATAATATCTAATTTAGCTGCTCTCAGTAGCCAAGTGGGTAATGGGCCATCTCACTTCTTATCTTACAAGGGATACACTGAGTAAGGAAAATATTGTGAAACCAGAGGCCTTAGGTTTCGATGCTACAGATTTGTGCTATTTCTGGAAATGTTCACCCTGACAGAAGAATTAATGAGTTAATGTCATTACAAAGTCTGTCATAAGACACTCCTTCAAGGTCTAGGGGGAAGGTGGATGGGTAGGGGACCAATCACTTTGGGCAAACATTTACTTTCTATTCGAATTTTAGGTGGCTAAATAAACTTGGATTAGCTGTAATCCATCACGAACCCACTACAAAGGATGAAGGTATGTTCTATTTTAAATTTCTGAAAATTTAGCAAGACTATGAGAATAGGAGGCAATAGGATGAACAAACAATGTCAAGTTCTATGTATAGTCTGATCCTGTTGAAACATACTTTGGCATTTAAAATGATCTGAAAATATGTAGAGACAGACATACTCACGCAGATGCACCAACATGTAACAGAGCCTCCCGGGCTGGCTGCGAGAGGGGTGCTTTTCACACTCTACCCACACTTCAGCAGCTGTAGGCTTCACCCGCTTCTCAAACAATCACCAATGCAAACGTTTTATTGCTCCACCTACTGAATTCTTACTCACGGCTGTGATCTTGTCATGAACCAGTCAGATAACTTTCATCCCACTGTTTCCTGTGATATTTTAATATTTCCGCCAGGTGTGGGCTGAGACTAATTATCCTCAGAGTGTACTAGAAACCTGAAGGTCAGATTGGGACACAGGCTATAGTGGCTTTCAGGGTTCAAAAGCTACAGGAGTCTTATTCTTCTTAAGGACGCAATTACTTCTGAGTGTTGAAAAGGGGGAGGCTTTAGGTGACAGGGCCACAGAGTTGATAGTATTTCTGAAATGTTCAGATCACATAGGACTTGGAGATTGGAAGTGAGGACTTATCTCTTTTGATAACAAAATCATAAAATCTTAAATGTAGAAATGGAAAAGTGGCAACTTGATTTAAAACGATAAAGGAGTACAATACAGCAACATGAAATCAGTGTCTTAACCATCTTCTTGGTCCTCTTTTCCATAAAATGAACACCCATCGTATAATTATGGAATGCAAGGGAGGTGTACTAGTCCATTTCTGTTGTTTATAACAAAATACCTGAAATTGGGTAATTGTTGAAGAAATGAAGTTTATGTCTTACCGTTTTGGAGGCTGGGAAGTCTACAGTACAGACACAAATGGAGACACACGTGCACACGTGGTGAGGACCTTCCAGAGCAATGTGCAGTGTCTCGTGGCGAGAATGGGCTGAGCAAGAGAGCCAACCTGCTTGCTCACTCTCTGTATAAAGCCATCAGAACCACCCCCGTTACTCCATGAATGGATCAATCTATTCATGGGGTGGGGGACAGTTCTCATAATCTAATCACCTCTTAAAGGCCCCACCTTTCAATGACCATAATAGGATTTCCTAACCTCTTAAGACCGCTACAATGGAGATTAAATTTCCACTACATGATCTTTTGGGGGACACATTTGACCCATAGCAGGGGGAATCACACAAAAAACCTCTCCTTATTCTGGTATTAAGGCCTTCCATGACGTGGCCTCCGTGACCTCTCAGCTTTGTTTTCTATGGTATCCCTTGGGAGTCTCCATTTCCTTGGCTCAGCTGCTCCCTCAGCCTGATACTCTTCGTTCTTTGTGCAGCATTGATGTTTTAGTTTCAGCTCATTATGATTTCTGTAATCAAAATTAATAACTACTGATTATATGCACTCTTAGTGCTGTATATGACTCACACCTTCTTTGAGTAATTGTTTCATTGTCCCCGAGCTATGGTTGGTCCTCTTCCTGCATATCAGATGCCCTTTGAGGGCAGGCATCCTGAGGTGGCCATTCGTTTCTCTCTTTTATGAAATCCCCTGCACCAGGCAGTTCACGAGATACATACTTTCTGAATTGGATTGAAATTGCAATAGCCAGATGGAGAAAAACCTCTACTCATGCATTATGGAGTAAGTGATGACAGCATTAAAACATGAAGCATTTTCAATTTTGTTATAGAATGCTACAGTGAAAGTGAACAGGAAGATCCTGAGATAGCTGCGGAGACACCACAACCTCCTTACTTTTCCGAGGCTTCGACATCTTTGGTATGTGTTGACATAAGTGGTCTGTTGGTCATAGATCAAATGTGTACATGTCATTCCTTCCAAGTGAGTAGAAACTACCTTGACAGATAAACTTTTAGAACAGACTAAATTAAGGTACTTTCCAAACAGCAAGTGCAATTCTCAGGGTGATCATTTTGAGCCTTCTCTATAGCGACCCGCTGACATGACAAACTCAGTGCATTTGTACCTGACTCACAGATGTATCGTGCTCAGAAGATTCACGGGAAGGCAAAGGGCTTCTAAGTGATAGGCCAGTGCTTGCAACGACTTGTTTTATAATGTTGATTTATACCCTATTTGTTCTCAGAAAGAATTTAAAGTGCCTTGCCTAGGTGCATGTACTAAAACAATGCAAAATGAATTTAAAGGGGAGGAAAAAATAGCATGAAAAGAAAAGCAGTCAGAAAGATAGCAAGAAGCCAGGAACAGGGTTCGTGCATAAAAATTGCATATAGAATAATTTTGTATATTCACTAGAGAGGAATTCAAATTTGATTCTAAGCTCTGGAAGCATCCAATATAAGTTCAGGTTATTAGTGGATGTTAAGACTATGGAGAGTTTTTTTTCATATCTGGACGCTCTAATCATTATAGCGATAACCTTTAGAAAGGGTTAAACAAGGGTCATCGGGGAAGTCGATTTATGGTTTTCACGCCTACCATGTACCAAGATGTATTAGTTGTTTTAAATATATGATCATTTAATCCTCCAAACAACCCTGAGAAATAGTATTATTTAATTTGCATTTTACTGATTACTCATGAGGCCAAGCATCTTCTCCTCTTTATTAGCCAGGATTTGCTCTTTTGTGAAGTTTCTATTAAGTTTTTTGCATATTTTTAGCCTCCTCCTCCTCTTCTTCTTGACTTATAAAATTTCTTAAATTTATTATTCTAAATATTAGTCCTCTGTCAGCTAAAAATGAGCATATCTCACTTTCTATTTTTTAAAATTCTTTCATGATTTCTCTTTGTAAACAGATATTCTTGATTTTAATGTCATAGAGTTATCTATCACTTTCAAGTGAAAAGGTTAGCGCCTTTTTTTTTTTCTGGTTTAAAAAATTGTTTACTCTCCCCAGGTCATGAGGAAGTAGATATTACTGTCTTCATTTTACGGTTGAGGAAACTGAAGATCAGAGATGCTGGACGGCATGATCAAACACCCTGCAAATGTAGTCCTGTGATCGGAATCCCAGTCTGTTCAGCATTATAGCACGTGCTCCTTCCACCGTGACACGTGCTTGTCCAGAGACCCAAATAATCACACGTTTTGACAGGTTACTCATTCACTTACCAGACCTCTTCTGCCAAAATTTCTATTCACGCTGATAAAGTTTTAATCTTTATTGTGTTTTGGCAGTTCCTGGATTTAAGGGGTTAAATCGATCATTTCAATAATGACCACGATTGTTTTTATCAACTGTCAGCAGAGAATTGTGGTCACTTTTCTAATTTATTTGGCTAGCAGCCAAGACAAGGAATAAACACTCCTATTTGTTGAAGAAACATGTTTATTAAAATCTATATTAAATATGATTAGCCAAAATTAAGCAAGAGATAAATAAAATTCAACTTTGAACATGGTAAAATGTAAACCAATTTTTTAAAAGTTTTAGTCAGTTTTACTATTGTTTTAAAAATCTCTACACACCAATATACCCCTCTCAATGCCCGTACGAGGGTAGACAGCTCCCACCAATTTTCTAACTAGGCTTTTTAGGCTTTTCCCTAATGTAATCTTTTTCCTCTTTTAAAATCAGTTTCTGAATTTAGAAAAAGCTTTTATTTTTATCTATATCACTCAATCTTAATGGTATCTCCAGACCTTAAAGTGTCTGCCAGATTTTGACACCTTTAAATAAAGTACCCTTTATTGCTCCTAAAGAAGTCATCAACTTTGTGCTGAATAGGTCTTCAATAGTTGTTCATTGTTGTTGATTTAATAGAAAGTCATGCATTTATTTTTGTTTAGTTCCTGTCTCTCTTTGTCTCTTTCTGTCTCTGCCTGTTTCTCTCTTTCTGTATCTGCCTCTGTCTCTCTCTCCTGTTTTAACGTGTAGCACACAAGGATTTGGTTGGCCCTCTCTGCATCTCTTCCTCCAATTTTCTCTCCCTCCGACTGTGCCCACTAATATAACTCTTTTGTGACTATTTTGGCTCTAAAATACTGAGATTTTCAGTTTTATAATTGCAAGCTAGTATCACATATTACTAAGAGCATTGTCAGGCATCTAGAATTCTATTTGTTAAAGTAAAAGCAACAAATTTTCGTCTTAGATGAAGGATTATGGCTCAATTGCATTATACAATGATAGTCTAACCCAGTGTTACAGTAGAAGCTCAGGGAACGCTTGTTTCAAAACAAATAAGTGAAGGCATGCTTATGAGACCAGTAGGTTAGGTTACTGGACGCAGGAAAGTCTAAAATTTTCTGAGTCGTCAATCAAATGTTATTTTTTTACAAGCTCTAAGCTGAGCATTTTTTTGGCAGTCTACTAAAGCTAACATTTTCTAAAGAAATATATTGGAAATAGTCAAATAAATGTTGAATGGTTAGATTTTTTTCCCCCCTTAGCAACAGAATATGTTCCTCCTGCTCACATATTTCCCAGGCAGATTTTGTTTTTGTTTTCTCTTGTTTCTGAACGCAGGCATGCAAGGCACTTAGTTAAAATAACATTTATGCTTTTTATTTAAACTGATGAAATAAAAAAGAATTATGGTAACTTTTATGCACAGTGTGAATCAATGTACTTTTTTGGCTCAATATGATATAGGTTAGCTATGACTTAGATATATGAGCCTGGGGGGGGGGAAAATAATTTTTTCCCAAGTTTTTGCTTTAAGAAAATATTTTGAGTAATGAGCTTTCATTTTGTAATGATGAACTCAACTGTATAATACTATTCTGGAAAATTATCTCAAAAAGTTTTAAACTCTTGAAAGAATTTAATTCAGTGTTCAATTGTTCTAATTGCTATGAAGATGAGTAATAAAGCTTCAGTACCAGCCCAGTTTGGACTATTGCTTCTAATGGACTGAACCACATTCCACAAGAAAGTGAAAATACTTTGGAATCTTCCCTGAGTGAAGAAGAGGTTTTTCTTTATGTTTCTTCTTCTTGGGAAGGCTTTACAGCATTGATAGTAGAAAGGACATCCTTTTATTCTTAAAGAAATTAGAAATGGGGAACTTTCTGACAGGTTTACTAGAGAGGCTCAGAACAGATGAGGGACTCTAAGCTTCACTTTGTAAGATAATTTTTAGATATGACTATCTGTGATTCCTTGGAATTCGCAAAAGAACAAAAATGAACCAATTTTATACTGATAATTTTTATAAGTTACAAATTAATTTAAGATCTATAAAGGTCATTAAAAACCTGCTTCTTGTAGTTTCCTCTAACTTTAATTTTTTGAGTATTATGTAATAGTCTGATCTATGCTTATATGCTTATTTGTTTATTTAACAAATATTTATTAAGAGCCATTGTTCTAAATACTTAGGACACAGTGTATAAAGTGGACAGTGAATTGTGTTCTTCATGAAACCAAACTTCTAGTTAGGGAAATTGATAATAAGCAATGAACATGATAAGGAAAATATCTGCATGTTTTTAGAAGTAGAGCAGGGTGAGTAAGGGGGCTGGGGGGGGCTGGGGGTACATAGTGGGTTATGGCAACGACAGGGCGGCCAGGATAGCCCTGACTGAGAGCAAGATATGAGGCAGGGTGAGAGTCAGCCAGGTAGATACTTGGGAAAGGAATTTTCCAAGCGAAGGGAACAGAGTCAAGGTCTCCCTTAGTAATGTAGGGAGGCCAGTGTGGGTAGAGCAGGAGGAGCCAAGGTGACAGTAGTAGGAAGTGGAGTCAAGGTTCGAGGTGGCCATGCCATGTAGGGCCCATGGGCCAGTAAAGGACTTCAACATTGTGAATTATTTAGGGAGACTTTGGAAGGTTTGAGTAGAGGAGTGACGTAGTCAATTTCCACTTTAAGTGGACCACTCAGTCTGCTGTGGGAAGAGACCCTGGGAGGTGGGGAGTAGGCTAGAGGCAGAGAAAAGTAAGGGAGGGTATGCAGTAATCTACTGTGATATGGTTGTGATTCCATCAGGGGATAGCAGTGGAGTAGATGGAAAATGGCATGGTCGAATTTTGAATGCATTTGGAAGGTAGACCACCAATAGTGAACCATATGTGAAACAGAGGAGGTATGTATTTATAATCCCAGCTTCAAGCAACTCATGCAGATTATTTTCACACAACAGTCCTTACATTTTGATGCTTTTCAGAAGTGCAATTCCTTTATATAACCAAAGGATGGAAAAGAAAAAAAAAATCAGCTAAAGCAAACCACAGAAGCAATAAGTAAAAATAAACCCTGCAAACTGTGGCCCAGTGGCTGGTGTCAGAGTAGGAAGTTGACAATGAAACACAGAAAGGGGTGAAACTCATTTTAGAAATTCAAATGTAATCTTAACAGAACAGATCTTGAACAGTTTACTGAAGTTTTCTTGATCTTTTAATATCTGTCCTATATAAAAAAATAGACATGCTTGCAAGTGGGTAGTTGTATGAAAAATTATCGGTGACTATATATACAAGAAAAAGGTAGAAAGAAAAATTCATCCTTTCTCCTTAAGATGCAAAAAATGATCATAAGTTCTATGACTGGACATTTAACTGATTTTTAAGACTTTTCTGAAAGTCACTTTTATTGATATTTTTGCATTTTCCTTTAACAGTTCATCTTCGCAGCCTGCTCCTCTGGCAGTCAGTCACAAAGCCTGGTGGCTGTCTCCTGCCTTCTGTTCCCTCAGCCCTAGCCGAGGCCCTCATTAGCTCTTGCCTGAGTTATTTATTGAAATAGCAGGCGATTTTTCTTTCCCTGTCTCTAATCTCTCTCTCCTCTTAAAAACCACCTCCAAATGAGTCTTCCTAAAGTGATGTTCTGATAATATGGATTCACCTGCATGAACCTTTCAGTGAGTCCTTATTGCTTATCAAATTAATTCCCAACTCTTTGGCTTGGTATTTAAGAGCTGCCATTACAGTCTTGTTGCTGATTCCTTCTTTATCTCGGCTCAAGAAACTGCCTGCTGTTTCCCAAAGGCTTTCCAGACGTTCTTGTTTGTGCACCTGCAATTGCAAAATTTCTCCACTTGCAGGAACCAGTTGCCCCCTCACCCCCCTACTCAATATCTTTCAAGACTGCTTCCAATGTGACTTCCTTCATAAGAGCATCTCTAGTTCTCTATGTCAGGATAATTCTTTCCTCTTCTGAGCTCTCTGTATTCCTGTAGCACTTTGTTTTTTGATGCTTTTTTCATGTTATAATCTGCCTTGTATTATAGATTTTGTATATCTGGCTTATTTCTCTAATTATTAAATTCTTAAAGTCAGAGAGACAGTGTTCAGTTTCTTTTTGTTTACTCACAACATCTATGACTGTGCCTAGCACATATTTGAAACTAAATAAATATTTAATGGGCCAGTGGATGATTATTGTGACCTCATCTGCACCCTACAAAAATTTCTAGCTGTATGAATATTCCCCCATGTGAATTAGAGAGTCATTTCTTCACACTTGTCAAGTGCTTTCACAGCTTTGAGAAGGATGATTTCCTTTGACTCTCACAAAAATCCTTTATTAGTTTTACAGACAAGGAACCCAAGTTCCAGAGAAGTGAACATGACCATATTAGTAACATTCGCAGGCTGTTTATGTTCCATTAAGATATTCTTTTTGGTGTATCATTTGTTCCTCTTTAAATCTGTGTCAGTTGGGCAGTGAGTAGATACTTTTGTGTGTCTCCCATGCACCAGGTACTGTCTCGGGTAAGGAGATGCTGAGCTGAACAAAACAATGTCTCCTTCCTTGAGCACTTGAAGTTCTAGGTTGAGGAAGAGGGACAATGAATTTGTCATTCAAACAATTATTTCAAGTAATAAAATAAATTTATTTCATTAAAAATAAATGCTACGAAGTGATAAGTGCTATGAAGAAGATAAAACAGGGCAACGTGCTAGGGAGTGGCTGGGGTTGGCAGGGGAGGATGTCGCTTTCTCTACCCGTGTCAGGGAAGACCCTGCTGAGAAGTGACGTTTGCATCGAGGACAATGTGAGGAGAAGGAGGCAGCTGACCAGAAACACACGGGAGAGCCTGCCAGGCAGAAGGAGCTGGAGATGTGCGAAAGGGACAGGGAGAAGGCCACTGTGACTAGAAGGAGTGGACAAGCGGGGAGGTGGAAGGAGGAGCAGCTGGAGGGGCACCCGGGGGTTCATGCGGGTCTTCTTAGCTGTCACGAAGACCATACATGTATTCTTGGACCTGTGCTGGGCAGTTATTAGCAAATCTTCAGCAGACAAATATTGTGATCTGTTTTATGGTTTAGAAATACCCTATCCGTTCTTTGGAGGATGGGCTGGGGTGGGAAGGGGGCAGTGGTGGAGGCAGGAGGCCAGGAGAGTAAAACTTGGAGGTAAAATGACTTCTCCAAGGTCATTTGGAGATAGAGGATTGAAGTGATGAGCGGGTCTTCTGTCAGCTTGTTGCCCAAAGTCATGCAGAAGGTCAGTGAGAGAGGAGGGAGTGTACTCTGAAAGGTCTTTTGGTTTTTAGAGCAATGCTTCTACTAGTATGTGGAAGAAATGCAGACGTAGTACTCCCTAGGGCTTACCAACAATCGATTGGCTTGTTTTTGTTAATATGGCCAATAGAAGGCAAGAAAAGCAGTATACTTTCCTTCCTTTTTTTCTTGTTTGGTTTTATTATGTTTAATCTTAAATTATTCGTATATTTTCTTTTTTTTTGTTTCCCATGTGCTTTGACTAATGTTGCTTAACATTTATATGCTGACTCATTCCTTCCTAACTACAGGCTTTCAGTGGCCATTTTAAACTATTTTTCACCATATCAAACTTGTGTTGTGAAAACAGTTCAAATAAAAGGATTTTTAAAAAATTTTTTAAATTTTTTAATTTTATTATTACACGATAGACTTTTTTTGATTACAGAGCAAACTAACATTTGAATTAAGCTTAAAAATGAAATATTTAAGACCCAAATGTTCTGAAATGAATTAATCCACATACAATTATTAATCTCTATATAAATAAGACAATAATTTTGTTTGAGATTATGAGAATGTTTTGTGGGACTGCTTGTATTGTAATTGCAGTAACTCCTAGATCCTGGGATTAGGATGAACCACCCATCGTAACTTCATGGAGAATTTCAGGGAGCTCCTCAAAGAGGCCGAACTGCTTTTGAGTGCCATTCTTCACGTAGCTGGCTCTCTAGATCATTCTTTGTTGGCATTAATTTGTTACTAACTATGCGTCAGGCACAGATGCAGAAAACAGAGATGAAAAATGATTAAAAACAGCCTGTTCTCAAGTAGCTTGCCAAAAAAGATTAACAGTTCATAAGTAATTTCAACATAAGTTGACAAATAAAATGATATTACACCTGCTATGATAGAAGTAAGCCTGGGAGCATCAGGCAAAGGTACCTACCAGGCTCTGAGGCAATCAGAGAAGGCTTCTTGGAGGAGCTGGCATTGGAACTGACACATGAAGGATGAACTTGTATTAGACCAGCAGAGGCTGGTGGAAAGGAAAGACTATCACTCCTTTTTTTACCTTCGTTTGGTTTGCATTGGGGAGTTTTATGAATATATTGCCTGAGTAGTTCACAGATGGCACTGGGGGCTCAGAGCTCTATGCTTGACATTGGCTATTGGTAGCTACAGAATGTTAGAAATAATGAACCATACCTTAGCAGTATACTTTCTATAAAGCGTGCTCCCATATTGAATCTTCTGGAATGGAACCCCAGGTTCTCTTTGATTTGTATTTTGTCAGTCTGTCTTCCAAGGAAAACTTTCTTTGACCTAATACACGTATTATTTTTCATTTTCCATCCTCTCCAGTTCTTCTCATTCCTTCTTTGTTTTTTTGTTCACTCTTTTCCATTTTAAAATCAAATTTATAAATGTTACATGGTGCCTAGAGAAAATAAATTGAAAGCATTTGTACTATGTTTGAGTAGCACCACAAACAGGAATATACTTTGCAGATATTTTTGATGCTCATTTAATAGGTCTTTGCTAAATCCTTTAAGCAGAGTTTTGATGTTCAAAAAACCTTACAGAAAGTGCTGCAGAGACTATGTACACAGTCTTTTGCTCAAACAGACTATTTTGCTATAATCAAATTAAAGTAATATCAGCAGGAACAACAGGAAAAGCTCACATGTGGTCTCATTTCAAAAAAGGAAGCTGATCACATGGAAGCTGAGTTTTACTAAAATAGCTCACAATAGGGGAACGTGTCAGGACTGGGTCAGAATGGGTATTTTTGTTAATATTTATTTTGTAGATCCTGCTAATGAGTAAACTATTCCTGGCATTTATTTGGACAGTTTGGGTGTTTTGCATTCCCTCCTCCAGATAACTAGGGCTTTATTTAGTCAATTACAGATCTTTGATCTCTTAGGTTAAATGGTCGTATGAGTGATTTAGGTAACCAGTTCCCACGCTACTTGACACATTCCTGAATTTTCATGTCTGTACCAATTTATTATTATAGAGAAGATGTATATGAGCAGTTAGATATTTTTAGTGCCATGCTATTTAAAAGTGGATTTATTGATGATTTGACAATCCATGTCTAGTATGCAGCCAGTTGGGAATACATTGGGTAAGATACTGGCTTTTCCCATCAAAACTCAGATCTTAGAAACTGAAACACTGGAACAAAGTCAATCGTTCTAAGTTAGTTGCAATGACTCTGAGGTTTTCAGAGAGGATCTTAGTTTGGTCTTTGGCTTCCTCTCTCTAACAATCTCCTTTCTGTCACTTCCTTGGATTTTTGAATGCTCGAAACTGACAGGAGTATCTGATAGGATGATGTAATGAAACTGAACCACAAAATGCCTTCTCTGTCTTATCTGCCACTGGAGATATAGGGTGATCCACAGAGCACTGGAGTCTAGATTTTAGGGCTTTATTGACCAGTACAATTAAAAATAGAGAAACAACAGAGAGTTGACAACACAGGTCATTAAAAAAAGGAAACTCCAAAAAGACAAAAGCTTATATATATGATTACCCTTTTTAAAAAAGGCATATATTTTAACATCGAAATGTAACAAGGATAAAAACCTCAGAATAAATGAAGTTTTTCTCAAGAGAGTGTCTTTGTGGGTGATGCTGCATTGACGTTTTCTCTGTGGACTGGTGGAAATGTTGCCAAGGACTGTCATTCGTCCTTGGAGTGTGTGTTAGGAACTGCTGTCAGAAGATCCTACGTAATTGACCCTCTTATCATCTGTGGCACAGCTTCTGTCTTCTGTTTAGTCAATTCAGATTCTGCAAATGTATTCTTTACTTTGGTGAAATTTTATTAAGGTTTTTACATTATTGAAGAGTGAATGAATTAACATTATTTCATCTAACTTGTGTAGAGATGAACTGATAGTTGTCATGTGCTAAGGAACACGTGAACAATATTCAATCATATAAGTATGAAATGTGTGTTCTCTATCCACATCACTGACCTCCATTCAATTAACATTATTTTGCTTCCTGTCTGGCTCGTTTGTCAAGAGTTTTTGCCCCATTAGTGCAAATTCCATGATAAAGTGCAAATTATTTTTTACTTTAATACTCTAAAAAATTTCCCAGAGAGGCCTTTTATGTTTCTGGAGAACATTGGAAAAACAAGGTAAAACATGATATGGAGGTTTTTCAGAACCTCAAACAGTGAATTCAAAGTTCTACAAGTTGATTTTGGAGAAGGGCACCTGAGTGGCTGTCGTACAAAAATAAATACCAACATTTGTCTTTTGAGTCTTTTATTACTGGTCACTTTTTGAAGCAACACTAGGGTACCTTTATTGAAAGTGAAAAATAGAGAATGATGGTTTAATCATGATTTCTTTTATTCTTTTTTGGTTTTATTTGTGAAAAATAGGCTGCACAGCAGGCATCTTCGTCCTCACCCAAACTGAGTAAAACATCATGTTCTTTCCCTTCTCTGGAAAATACAACAAAGACATCCATCAGCTTTTCTTCCTCTGCATCTAAAGAAAGACAGTCCTGGCTTGACACAGCGAGCAGTTCATCTGCTGCTGAAGACATGGCTCACTCCATAACATGTACTGTGCAGGTTCTTTCACCTGTGCCCTCAGAGGGGAACAGTCACAAGGCTCTGGAATACAGCTTTGTTACATCAGAAAGTGGATTTTTGAACTCTTTATCTAGTGATGACACTTCTTCATTGAGTAGCAACCAAGACCATCTTACTGTCCCAGATAAGCCTACTGCATCAAAGATGATGGACAGAGGTAAACCAATAAATTATTTACTCTTTTTTAGAGAATGACTATTTGCATGCGTGTTTGGAATTCTGATGTTAATTTTTGTGACAAGAATGTTTAATCATGAATGGTGATTCAGTAATTAGGCAGTCAGGTGGGTCTAAGCCCAGGAGCTGTTTTTGCAGGGGAGTTTGCATGTGGACAACTCCAGCTACCAGGCCACTAATTACCTGCTAGAAGTTACACCAACCAAATGCTTTAGGACTATGAGACATGTAGTTATAAAGTAATGATACTTTCCCACCAATCTGAGAAAAAGCTTGCATCTTGCTTTGGTCTCATGTCCCATGTTATAGAGCTTGTGGTGGTTGAATCAGGGTTTTGTAGTCTGGTATTCATAACATCACCTCTGTGGTTCCAAATGAACTTAAAGCAGCCACCTTCCCCGGGCCATGCCCACAGACAATGTCTGGTTTCTGGTCAGCAGGCCCGTGGATGTGGGAATGTGGTTAACAGGAAGACAGACAATTTCATGTGCTTTGGAGGGTAGCACTATAACCTTTAAATGTGAAAGAGAGCACAGCTTATGCTTTTAAAAGACATTTTAAATCTTAACAAAGGAAACTTAACGATGTGCAGAAATTAATAATGTGAGTTTTTTAATACTTTGTAAAAATTGATCCTTATCTTTTATTCAGGACTTCTTTTTGTTACTATTCAATCATGATTTGTCTTTTCTGATTGTCGCTACTTTATTCATTCTTGTGTGACACAAACTTACCTGACATAAGATACTGAGCAGGGAGAGAATGATGAGTTTGGTTTGTATTTTGTCAGTGTACAGTTGAAAGAAAGGTGATTGCCCAATTCCCATCATAAGTACCAGAGTTGCCTAATGCCATAGATAAACGCTTTTCTCTGTCCCCAGCCTAATCAGGGAATGGTTCTTCAAGCTCTCTAATGTTCAGATGTACCCTATTAATTAAACCCTATTGCTTTGTTTTTAGAGCAATGTAGGCTAAGGATTACTACTGCCGTCCAGGTTATTTGTGTGTGTGTGTGTGTGTGTGTGTGTGTGTGTGTAGTGTTTAAAATATGTAAATTTGAATACTCAGGCTGGTAACTCATTCTCCAAGTCACTACAGTTGTCACCACCCCTTGTGGCCTTACCTGAAGATGCTTTACATAGTTGGGTTTCTTCCTGGCTTCTGATGGCATTTTTGCTTGATACCTCCAATGTAGGCCAGCTGTCTATTTTACATTTGAAAAATTGCAAGGAATGAAGTCATTGTTAAACTAACCCACTTCTAGAGGTGAATAGGTGGGACAGGGAAGACAAAGGAAACACACCGCTGCAGAACATGGGGGGTAAGGATTAGACTGTGAGGAATGGAAAGGGAAGACTCACGCTGGCCACAGGGATGTGAGGTGCCATTGTACAGACAAGGCATTGGCTCTACTGCAAGCCCTTGGTCTCCCATGGGGGAATGAGGGGGTGCCACGGGCCTCGACCCCACCCCCCCTTCCTCCTTCTCCCACCCTATTTTCTTCTTTCCTCTCTCCTCCTCCCTGCCAACTGCTCCACAACAACATCATAGAATATGGAAAAAATAGTAATATTAATAAACTTGATAAAAAAATAAAATAAAATAAAGACAAGGCAGTGGGGCTTAGTTATATCGCCTTGGAACTACAAAATTGAGGTCTGTGGTATAAGTGAAAAAGACTAGATTTAGTTCAGCATAAGAAACTTCAATGCTGTTAAGAATAGAATAGAATGGGTTCCGTGGAAGGTAATGCATTCCTTTTCCTTGGAGGTGTTCACTTATTCTGAGACAACCATTTATCCTGGGTATTGATTGCACATGGCGGATTGACCACAATTTTGTTCTTGTGAAGATACCTGAAGAGAGGAATTTAGGTATCTTGAACTAGATGACCTCTGACTTGATACTGAGATGATCCTTCCAGATAGAGGATTGTTGGAACTAAAGAAAGTAAGAAGCCCTATATTTGTTATTTTCCTGCTGAAAATTCTTACTTTAATCATTGGACCATAAGTAGAACTAAAAATGTTACACACACACACACACACACACACACACACACACACACACACACACACACACACACACACACACACACACACACACACACACACACACACACACACACACACACACACACACACACACACACACACACACACACACACACACACACACACACACACACACACACACCCCAGAATGAGCATAGCTTCATGAGCATAATACAGAGTAAGATCCTATTTGCATTATTTCCCAAGAGATAATCCTGCAGATTGAGAGTTTTCCTTGAGGACCAGTAACTTGAGTGTCATGGGAAGATGCGTGCAGTTCTTGTACTTGTGTAAATGCCATTCTGGAAGTGCATGTGCTGCTGAGCCTGGCTGGTTCCCAACAGCTTTTTAAATCTAAGAACAAAGAAACCTGGCATTATTTAGTTTTGAATTACATGCAAAGTGACCAACAAAATCTGCACGCTTTTTCCAACATCTTGATGTGAAGGTATTCTTCTTGGTAGAAAGGAAGGGAAAATGAAAGTACTTTTTTCCTCTCTGATTTGTTGACAGCTGCCGTATGTTACAGCATTTTTGCTGATGATTTTCTCCTGCTGCTAGGGATTTGGTTAAATTCCCAGAAGAGCTGAACCATATAAAGTCATCTCTATGGAAACAGCAACCCAGTCTTTGCTTGCATTTGTGATGACTTGCTGTTGAATAATCAAATTGCATATTGTGCATTTTTAAGTGTGTGTTTGTGTGTTGAAGAAGAAGGTAACTTTTCATTTTTGTGACTTCTAAAAATTCCTGGTTTTGAGTTGCCAAAAAAAAAAAAAAAAAAAGGCCTTGAAATTCCTATGTGTGAAATATTGTTCAG
Organism: Cynocephalus volans; assembly: GCF_027409185.1. NCBI lineage: Eukaryota > Metazoa > Chordata > Mammalia > Dermoptera > Cynocephalidae > Cynocephalus > Cynocephalus volans. The sequence continues at coordinate 152,674,887 of NC_084464.1, read as the reverse complement.
GGTGTTTTTATGTCAGGGATTGAAGATTCAACATGGTCCAAGACAAGAGATAGGATTTTAGAAGATTAAGTCCCAGTCCCAAGAAGTATTTGCCAGAGAAAGAGGCTTTTGTTCTAGAAAGGATTCTTAAAGTTTAATAACTGAGTCCAGAAACAAGCAGACTCAATTATAGATTTTCTTTTATTCAGACAATGAAAGAAATATTTTGCAGTTGATATGCAATTAAAACAGTGGTTGCTAGAATTTTGTACTGAATTTAAATATCTTTTTAGACATTTCTCCCTTAGTGTAAGCCATTAAAAACAAATAAAAACTAGGGTGTTAATTGCATCCTATTGCTTTCCTACCCTGGGAGTTCTGGAGTTCCAGAGCTCTAACAATCCTTTACTGAGTATTTTCACAAAGCCTAGTGGGAAAAAGATGATGAGGTTCATGGAATATTCATCTCAGCTCAACAACTCTGTGCTCTTCCTCTATTTTGTGAGATTTTTTTTGGCCCCTGACTTATGCCTATGTGATGGTAAGTTACACAGTATGTCTCTATGTCATATGTACAACTTGCACTACCTGCTGATGATGTGGAGACAGTGTCCCTTCTACTTAATGAATGGAATAACTACACTCTGGATGCTGAAAAGCTGCATATCAACTAATATGTCTAATACCCATTTATGCAAATAAGTTGTCAAGTACAAATACAGCCAGAATAGATCTGGGAGTCATGTAGATTACAAGCTGAATAAAAAGCATTGTTAATGAAAAGACAAGCATTCTAGGGCATGCATAACATCTCAGAGAAGTGACACAAATGAGCCAGATTTTAGAACTTAACAAATATTAGCAAACATACTGTATAAGTGTGACCAATACAGATGCTACATTATTTTAGCTAGCTACTTTGAAGGTTGCTGTAGGAATTATGTGGTATGCCTCTTCAGGAAGCAACTAGATAATAAAAATAAGTTCAATACTGAACACAATTCAATTTAGTATTATTATTTTTATTTTTATTATTATTCTGAGTACCTAACATGTATTCATGTACTTCGTGCTACAATGAATACAAAGATGAGCAAGATGCAATTTCTGATCTAAAAAATCTTTACATCTAATGGTGTGAGTGGGAGCAATAAGACACATTTTACAAAAGAAAGCACAGTGAAATAGGTGCCACAAGAGAGATACTCCAGGGATTTAAAAGAGAGCAAGGGTACAGAAGGAAGATCACATTGAAGTGGCAGGTTCTGAGTGTAGAGAGAGGAGCTGTGGGTAAGGGGGGTGGAAAGGAAATTTGGGCGATATTGAATACTGGTCTAGGTTGTCAGTTAATTTCAATAGATAATGGATGATTGTTTCTAATCAGGGTAATCATATAATTGGAGCTATGCTTTAGAAGAATTTTTTTATCTTTAGAACTTAGGATAGAGTATGAGGGGAGACAGGAAGATACAAGAAGAGTTAGGAAGTTTTGGTAATATCTAAGGTGGTAGTGGAAACAGGAGACAAAGGAGAGACGTGAGGGATTCTGTAACGTGCCTGTTAGGGTGAGGACTGATTTCGGTCTTTGTATATCCTTACTACTTAATTGAGTCTCTAAAAAGGTATTCTTATATTCATAAAGATATAAATTTGGAGGTGAAGGGTTTAGAAGTAAAACAGTTGGGGAGAGGGTATTAAAAATGATCCTCTCTGGCTGTCAAGTACACTAGGGACATCACTGCTAATGACCGCAACATTCCTGCCAGAGCACGAAATTTATTCCAGATGAAAGCTGCATCTGTCATGACAAAACCAAGTCTCTGAAGCAGGCACTTTAGACATCCCATTTAATGGTATGCCACCGGAATTATGTTTTATCAACAAATTTTGGGGCATTTTTTGTTTGTATAGAGTATGGGAAACAGCACTGAAAGAATAAAATTCAGGCTGTTCTCATATTTGATGGCAGAGTTATTTCTAAATCAGTGTAACTTTGAGCCACACGTTTGTCTGCCACAGGTTTATCTGCCTCGTCGGTCTCACAGCGAGGCAGAAGATCTTATGCTTAGCATGTGGTCAAGTAGACCTAGACAGTTTTGAAAGTTATTATCATAATAACTGTTTCCCCCCTCTTTCTTATACCTTCTTGTTCTCAATTAAATGCTTGCTTTTTTTTAGTTCTTTTCATGTATGTATGTGCTTCAGCATTTCTTCTGTTTTGTGGGGATTGTTTATTACAGTGAAAAGTATCATTGAACATAGAAGAGTATTTCGTTTATGAGGGGACTTCAGAAAGCTTGTGGAAAAATAGAATTAAAAGATAATCTGAATCTTTCCACGAACTTTTTGAAGACCTCTTGTATATGTATATAAACACACACGCATGCACTACCCAGGTAGCCACCATGCAGGCCAAGAAACAGAAATTAGCCAGCGTTCTAGAGGCTCCTTGTGAAATCCTCTCTGTGAAGCTGGAATTGGTTCATTTTCATTGCTTTATAGTAGTCCCTTGTTTTGATATTCCACAAGAAATGTATCTACTATTAATGAATACATTTTTTTCCCAGCTTTGAGCTTTTGTGTAAAATGCTGGACATTTAAAAAAAATTAATAGGTCTAATGTTTTAGAGCAGTTTTAGACTTATAAAATAACTGAGCAGAAAATACTGTTTTCATACACCCCCTCCTTTCCCTACACACAGTTTCCTCTGTTGTTAACATCTTGCATTAGCGTGGTTCACTTACTACAACTGACAACAAATACTGATAAATTTTTAACTCAAGTCCATTGTTTACATTTGGGCTCACTTTTGTGCTGTACAGTTCTATGGGTGTACAAATGCATAATGTCATGTATCCACCATTACAGTATCAGACAGAATGATCTCACTGCCCTAAATATCCCCTGTGCTCTATCTGTTTATCCTTCCATCCTTCCCCCAAGTACCTGACAACCACTGATCTTTTTCCTATCTCTTTAGTTTTACTTCTTCCAGAATGTCACATAGTTGGAATCATACAGTACGTAGTCTTTTCAGATTGACTTCTTTCACTTAGTAATATGAAATTAATGTTCCACCATGTCTTTTTGTGGCTTGGTATGTTATTTTTAAAAAATATTATTCCATAGTATGCATATACCACAGTTTGTTATCCATTCGCTCACTGAAGAACATTTTAGTTGCTTTCAAGTTTTTGAAATTATGAATTAAGCTGCTATAAACATCTGTATGTAGGTTTTCGTGTGGATACAGTTTTCAACTCTTTTGGGTAAATACCATGGAGCACAATCACTAGATTATATGGTAAGAGTATGTTTAACTTTGTGAGAAATGCCACATGGACTTCCAAAGTGGCCGCACCATTTTGCATTCCCACCAGCAATTAATGAGAGTTCCTGTTCCTCCACATCCTTGCCAGCATTTGGTGTCATCAGTGTTTTGGGTTTTTACCATGCTAGTAGGTGGCTGGTAGCATCTTGTTGTTTTAATTTGAAGTTCTCTAATGAGGTAATCTTGAGCATCTCTTCATATGCTTATTTGCTTTCTGTATATCTTCTTTGGTGAGATATCTGTTGAGATCTTTTGCTCACTTTTTAATTAGGTTTTTGTTTTCTTATTTCTGAGTTCTTTGTATATTTTGGATACAAGTCCTTTAGCAAGTCCTTTATTCATGTGTTTCTCCCAGTCTCTGGCTGTCTTTTAATTTCCTTAATGGAAATTCTTGTGCATATATCTTGGTCCAGATATGGCTACATTATTTTAGGTGTGTATACCCAGCAATGGAATTGTTGGCCATGACATATACCTGTCTTCAACCTTACTAAATAAGGACAATTGCTTTCTCAATTAACTTCACAAAAATAACATCTCTCTAGCATGAGTGAGAGAGCTCTCAAAGCCTTATGTCTTCACTGTAATTACCGCAGAGTGCACGGTGCCATGAGTATGAACTATGCCAGTTGACCTCCACAATGCCTGCAGCTGATTTTCAAAATGTATTTTTCCTGAACTTCCTAAATTCCTAAGGCAAACTTCCTAAATTCTCATTTTGACTCTAATAATTTATCTTAAAATTTTTTTACATTATCAATCGTATTTACAAGTGATGGTTTTGCTTTTTCCTTTCCAAGTATTATATCTCTTATTTATTTTTCTTGCTTTGGCTAGTCCTGCAGTACAATGCTGATAGAAATGGTGGTTATGGGCATTTTGTGGTGTGCTTGATCTCAAAGCAAAAGCTTCCAGTATTCCTCACTACCACAACCTGAGAAGTAGGTACTTCATAATCACCTGTATTTTATGGATGGAGAAAATGGAGCTTAAAGTGGTTAAGTAAATTGCTTTAAATAGTCATGCAACCAGTAAGTGTGAAAGTTGCCTTGAGGATGGGTTCTGTTTGACTTTGGAGCCTGAGATCTTAGTCACCTAGTACCTAAAAATAATTGTGAATAAATAATCAGTAAGACACAGGGTTGAGTTAGACATGATGTGAGCCAAGCCACATACAACCAGAATAACTTCTCTCCTTAGATAATCATTATATTATGTGCTTTTCAGTAACTACTAGTGAACTAGTACAGGTCACCTAATGATAGAAACAAAAGCATATAAATGCTATTATGACATCTCTCAGTGCGGAAACTTTATTCATTCAACAATATTTATCAAGTGCCTCTTATATGCCAAACACTGTACTCTCTGCTGGGAAAACAAGCAAACAAAAGTCAAAGTAGACACCCTCATAGAGCTTACTGAAGGGAAAGACTAGTAGAAAAATAGTAGGTGGTAGTATATAAATATATAAAATATTCAGTTGTTATAAGTGCTTTTTTTTAATTTATTTTTTTACAGGAGACAGGGTAAGGGGGCTAGAGAGAAACTGGGTGGAGTTGGGGAATGGGGGTAGAGCGTGTTATGTTACATTGGTGGACATGGGAAGTCTCTCTGATAAGTTGACATCTGAGCAAAAATGATGGAGGGAAGAGGATGAGCCAAACTGATATCTGGGGCAGTCTTCCAAGCAAAAGCACAACAAGCACAAAGGCCCTGCAGCTGGACCATGCTTGACGTGATCAGACTAGCAGCAGAAAGGAGAATGTCTCGCATGCAGGCTGAGAGGTGAGAGGCCAGAGGTGGGCAGGGATTGGACCATGCAGGGCCCCGGTAGGCACTCTGGTTCCACTTTGAGGGAGAGGTGGGCAGGGATCGGACCACGCAGGGCCCCGGTAGGCACTCTGGTTCCTGCTGGAGGACTTTGAGGAGAGGAGTGATACCATCTGACGGATGTTTTAAATGAACCGTTCTGGTTCCTTGGTAAAGGACATACATTAGGGAGCATTGGTGAAGGCAGGATGGCCGGCCAGGAGGCTGTGGCACTGGTTCAGGTGAGATGATGGTGACTTGTCCTGGAACGCTAGTGGTGGAGGTGGAAGAGGGTCAGATGCTGCGTATGTTTCAATAGGCACACTTTATGATGGATTTTGTGAATATTTCCCCCTGTGTATTACTTGTTCTTATAAATTTGTTTACAGTGGCTTCATACAGAAAATTTTAATTTCTATGTAGCCAATTTTGTCATTATTTTCTCTCTGGCTTTTGGGTTTTGTGTCTTCCTCAGGAAGGACATGCTTACCTCAATTTATGGTAACATTCACCCATATTTTTTATTAATACACTTACAGGATTAAAAAAGATAGCTCTTTTATTTATGACTGTAAGCGTCTAACTTATTTTTAAGTGAATATTCAGTTGCCTAATGCCACTTAACAGATTCTTTTCACACTGATTTATACTGACACATTTACAGTATCAAAATTCTTATATGTACGTCCTTGTTTCTGCAGCCTTCATATTCTTTCATTGATATTTTAAAATTACTTTTTCAGTATAGTAATTAGAGTCCACCTTTATAGTATTCTTTGATACTCTGTAGAACACTACTCTCCTTGGCACTATTTTCCAAGTAATCTTTTGAATTCGATTTTTAAGTTGTATTTAGACTATATCACATTGGTATTTTCTTTTCTTTTTTCCTTTTGGTTGCTGGCTGGTATAGGGATCGAACCCTGGACCTTGGTATTATCAGCACCATGCTCTGACCAACTGAGCTAACCGGCCAGCCACATTTGAATTTTGATGAAAGTTTCTTCAGATTTTTAGATTAATTGTGTGAAAAGTATTATCTTTAAAGCACTGAGTCATTCCATCTATGAACATGGTAAATCAGTCTATTCAGGTCATATTAACTAAGTAATTATAGATCACACTAGACTATAGTCACAGAGATAAGAGCTTTATCTTAAGAAAGGTAAGGGCATCTGTCTGCTCCAAATTTTCATTTGCTGCCTAGTGAAATTGAGATAGGGTAATTTCTTCCTTCCTCTTGGCCTGAAGAGCCTCCAATTCCCATCCCTTTCCTCCTTCTGAATCTTCCATTTCTATCTTTTGTGCTCCCCTGTCCCCATCAAAGATCTGCACAGTTGATGGATGCAGTAGGTTATGGGGCCACAGTTGACTTATTTATCTACAATACACTGAGTTTGTATTCCTGAGTTTAGATGATTTTCCAGCTTTTTCCCATTTCTTTCCCATTCAATATCTGCCCTATAAATATATTTTTAAGAGAAAAAAAAAAAAACTCGACCAAATGTCTTATTTGTGTGCATGCCAATGTTTTTTGTTTTCTTAGGATGCAGGCAGATGTAAAAATTTTGTCTACTTTAAATATTTCACCTAATCCTAGATGTTCACATATTTGGAAGAATAAAATTTAAAAACAAATGGAATATTTGTTTTAAGAATGTAAAGCTACGTATCAGATGGTTGAGCAATGAATTCAGTCTGAGATTATTTCAGAAATTCACCGCCACAAGATACAATAATAACAAAAGAACAATATTAAATATCACCCAATAGACTAGGTTTGTTTTTATTGATAAAAGCAATAAGACAGTAAAAGAATACAGAGTTGGCTTAATAAACAGAAACATCAAACAAGAGAAAATAGGTACATGACTCTGGCAGAGAAGGTAATCAAATACAGAAAAATGAGGGAAATCAAGGTGAGACTACTTTTCTCTGAGACTCACAACAGCACAAATAGAAATACTAGCTTTATACTTGGGTACCCTGTCTTTCTCTTAATCTCTTTGATTTCTCTCTCATAGAATTTCTTTTACCTGTGTCCTTTTTATTCATTTCTTTCCCAGTTTTGCTTTCTCATTTTCTTTTCTTTTTTTTTCAGGTAGGTAGGATGCTTTTATTTTATTTTTTAATTTAATTTTTTTATTGCCTATGAATATTCATGAGATATAAAGCTGATTGTCGCCCTTTGTGCCCAAGATGTGAGCACCAGATTCACACTGGCAGCATGCCCCTTACCACAAATTGCATTTCTATCCATGTACCCCACCCAATTATCCCCAGTCTCCTTCTGCCTCCCCCTATTCTCCCCACTCCACTTTGTAGCCCAAGGTAGGTTCTCTACCTCTGCAAGTTCAATGCACCACTGTGGTCTTTCTTTCCTTCCTTTTTTTCTCTCTTAGCTCCCACATGTGAGTGAGCACATGTGGTATTTATCCCTCCATACTTTGCTTATTTCACTCAACATAAGTTTCTCCAGCCTCATCCATGTTGTTGAAAATGTGAGAATTTCATTCTTTTTTATGGCAGAGTAGTATTCCATGATGTATATATACTACTGTTTCCTTATCCAAGCGTCCATTGCCAGAGACCAGCTCCAGTCGAGTTGGGGGCCCTTGAAAAAGGGATGAAGAGTCAGCAAAAATAACAAACACAGACAGAGGCCTCAGTTCCTTTGAGGCACATTCTCGCTCTGTGGGCTGTCAGCGCTGTCGCAGCCAGAGCAGCTAAAGCAGCTGAAGCAGCGTTCAGACTGAAAACAGCATTTTTATTTGTTACACAACACGTGGGGGTTAATGTGGGCATTTTAACTACATAAACCTTTAAAATTATTAAACCAATAGTTAAACGGAAACTTTTCTTAAAATTATGTCAGTTCTCATAAAATTAATAATCCACAAGGTTAAATAAAATTCGGTGGTCAGCCAATTCTTTCTGGTGATTATATCTGTTGTGGTCGATTAGTCCGTGACTCGCTGTTCTTGACGTTTCTCACCATTATGTTTCTTTTCTTCTTGCCCTCGTATTAACCTTAAACTTATTACTACCAGCAAGCATAAATTATATGTCTGACTCAAAACTGAGACAGCAGTGATTGCAGTTACAAAGTGTTAAACAAACCTTATATATATATTTAACTTTGATTTAATGATTCTCATATTTCTATAGGCATGAACCTATTGTTCATTTGGAAAAGGAATAAAGGATATTTGAACAGCTTTATCATGCATGTACTTAGTATAGCGGCTGTGTGGCCCAATGTAAAGTGTCAAAGTGCACAGCACCATCTCTCACAAAACCAGGTGTATTCAAAATTCCATCTATAATCTTTATCTTTAGGAGGGAAAGTTGTGCATCATATGTTTTTGTCCCAATATCTTACTAAGATGTTTTTATTTAACTTAGGACACCAATGAGTAACAGGGTTTCTATGCATTCTTTCTCATAAACTTAATTCTTTTTATAGTATCTTTTTCCATTAATTCTAACCATTCTCTTACCATTAACATAATCCCCTGTAAATGATGTTTGCCAACTTAAGTCATATTTAGGACGTCCCCTAGGAGGGTACCAACTTTTTCCTTTTCCCATTTTATAACCCATATAATCATTTACCCAGATGGCGGGAAGAGGATGGGGATTTCTATTGTTTATTAATTTCTTTGGTAAAAACAATTGCTCATGGCTACTCATAAGGTGTTTTTAAAACATCTGTTGGTGTAATAAATTGACTCAAAAGGGACAATTTGGAATTGTTCATTCTTCCCGGATCTTTTGTGGGATAATCTAATTTTATGACAACAACTGTTTGTGTGTCATTTTTTGCATTTTTTGGAAACTCAGGAAACTGCCACACTGACCAAAACATCAAAAGAGAAAGCGAAAGCCGCACCGCTGTGCCAAGGCAGAGATCTTTACAGTGAAAGCAAGTGCTGGTAGCTGTGGCCCTACCAGCAGCTCTCCCTCCGGAGCCTTGCCAACTCAGAAAGGGCAGCCCAAGCTATTCTTTTTAAGACCTTGCCATGGCGTGGACTGTGCCAGTCCATCAGTTGACATTTAGGCTGGTTCCATGTCTTGGCTATTGTAAACAGAGTTGCGATGAACATGGGAGTGCGGGTATCCCTTCGATGTGATGATTTCCATTCCTTTGAGTATATACCCAGAAGTGGGATTGCTGGATCATATGGAAGATCTATCTGTAGTTGTTTGAGAAACCTCCATACTGTTTTCCATAGTGGTTGTACTAATTTACAGTCCCACCAACAGTGCAGGAGGGTTCTCTTCTCTCCACACCATCGCCAACATTTGTTATTCACCATCTTTTCGATTATAGGCAGTCTAACTGGGGTGACGTGGTATCTCAATGTAGTTTTAATTTGTGTTTCCCTGATAACTAGTGATGTTGAGCATTTTTTCATGTACCTGTTGGCCATTTGTATGTCTTCCTTTGAAAAATATCTATTCAGCTCCTTTGCTCATTTTTAAATTGGTTTCTTTTCTTTTCTTTTCTTTTTTTTTTACTGTGTAATTGCTTGAGTTCCTTGTATATTATGGATATTAATCCCTTGTCAGGTGCATAGTTAGCAAAAATTTTCTCTCACTCTGTAGGCTGTCGTTTCATTCTGTTGATTGTTTCCTTTGCGGGGCAGAAGCTTTCTCATTTTTTAGGCACTCATCCTTTGTTGCATACATGGCTGCAGTCATGTACACATGTTGTATATATGACTCTTCTGCTCTTGATTCAAACTGGTTCATTATCCCCAAGTGTCCAGTTCAGTCCCCAGGCTGAGAATCTGATTGACTTCTGCTCCTCATTCAAACTGGTTCACTACTGCCAAGTGTCCAGTTCAAATCCCCACTTTGAGAATATGATTGTCTGGCCTGAGTGTCTTAGGTTGCTGGCCAGCTTATGAATTTCCTGTCCTGGGGTCTGGTGCCCTGGCCTTGTAGGAACAAAGTTTGAGGTACAAAACCTGGGCACCTAGTAAGCAGGGTCTCTGAATGGGGATATTCCCATTTGAAAGCAGAGTTGTGGGGCAGGGATTCAAGGCAGTCAGTTATAGTCCCGTCCAGTCAGTTACCACCTCAATGCCCACATATTGCCTGATTTGAAATAAATAGTCTTCATTGAGCCTAATTCAAAGAAACTACATTAAGTATATTTACAGTATAGCATAATGTTGAAGGAAATGAGCTTTGGATTTAAAACCTAGGTTTGTCTCTTTGTAACTTTGATCAAATTTTTAGATCTTTCTATGTCTTGATAGTCTCTCCTTTATATCAGGGTTAACAATACTTTCCTCATAGGTCTGTTAAAAGATAATGAGATAATGTTGGTATAAGAGTTAACACAGTACCTGTTACATAGAAAAACTCAACGCACGGTAGATGTCTTCTTTAGCAGCAGTCAAAACAGGAGATTTTTCCCTCAAAATTATACTATGCTAATGTTATTAGCATAGGTCCATAGAGTCCTTACTGTTAAGATGAGTTATCTAGATTTTTTTTCTTAGTTAAATAAATATGTCTGTACTGATTTCAAGTCATTTGTTATGTTGTAGAGTTTTTAAAATCACTACTTAAGGAGAACCTGTGAAATTCTTTTGATCTGCTGGCATCAGGTGCTGTAGTAAATAATATCTGCAAAGTCCTGAAGTTCACACGTCTATACAGTTATTTCTTCTCTTTGTGACATGTCTGTACAGTTATTTCTTCTTTCTTCCATGGTGTTTTCTTTCTCAAACGCTTAGAGCATTGCATGTGAAACATGAAACTCTGTTTTCTACCTCAACTATCCAAGTGTTTCATGTTTCGGAACTAAAATTATCTTCCTTGGAACATTGTTTAGACTTTTCCGATCTCAAAATGGTTTCCTTTCAGACCCTGATATGAAATATGGCTTATGAATTTCCCTCCTGTCTTCTGAAGCCAGCATTTATGTTCTAAATAGAAAATAAATAGCTGCATTCTAGAAAGCACAAGGAAAGACCAAAAATAAGATATTTGGGGGAGGCAAAGTTGAAAATACAGCATTTAAGGAGATAATCTGAATATAGTGTTCTCGACAGTCAAATTCTGGGCCTGCTGGAGCATGCCCGTCCTGTCAGAAGCAGACAATAGGCTGGGGGAGTGGGCGGACGAAGGGAGCTCACAGTCACTTGGCATAATCTTGGAAAGGAGTGAACTTCTCACCATTAGTTAAAAATATTGTTTTGTCTCAATTGCTAATGTCACCAAGAAGGATCTTGTGGAAAAAAAGGAAAAAAAGCATCTCTTTCTTGACTCTGACTACTTAGAAAACTGACCTGAGTTTGGAGAAAGTTTATTAGTCTGATGTCTTGAGACATGGTGAGCTAGTCTAGCAGTCATAAAGGGTCACCAGCATGACCTCAAATTCCTACCAACTTCACGTATGAGGTTCTGATGCTTTTGTGCAGAGATTCCTGACATACTTCTTTGAGTAAAGCCAGATTTTCTTTTTTTTTTGTTTTTTAAATTAAGACATGGCACAGAGAAATTAAGTTCTGCTTTATGGACAAGTCCCAACTCGCAGGTTGTAACTCTTGTCTCTTTCTCTTCCAATGAGTTGCAGCTGGTGTTGCATGAACACTTGGTGACAGAGAGTCTGGGCATGCTACTCATGTGTGGCTCACGGGCCAGCAAGTCTGGTATCACCCAGGAGCTTGCTAAAATAATAGAATCTCAGCGCCCTCCCAGATGGACGGAAGCAGAATGTACATTTTAACACGATCCCTAGGTGATTGTCCTGGGCCTGCAGAATGTGGAGTTGAACTTTTTTATTCCTGACTCCGTCACTGATATTCTTTTTGAAAAAATCACTTACTGTTTTTGAAGAATCTTCATTTTTCTCATCCACAAAATAAAAAATACTTTTCATCTTCCCTGACAATGCACTTGTGAGTTGAGATGAGATAAAGTACCTAATGTGGCTATGGAAATCAATGCCCTGCTATTTTACGTAGGAAGATTAAAACATACACTTGAGAGGAAGGATAAAAATTGCATTGGAAACACTTGACTTTCAAACAAAATGCATTTATTTTGCTTCAGAAGATAAGGGAGGTGGAAATAATTAACTTGGCTTCAATTTCCAATGGGAGAGAGACAAGTGATCTTTTCTGCCAATCTTGTTTTCTTGCTTTTTACGATCTGGTAAGATATGAAAAAAAATCTAGTGCTTTCTAATATTAAATGATAATTTAGAGAAATATTTACATAACAAGTGAAAGGGAGATTTTGAAAAAATATTACATTACTGAAAAGCCTCTTCCAGGGACAAGGGTAGCCAGAAAGGGTGAACAAGCCAGCACTAGTCTTAGTACAGCAACTGGGAAGGACTTACACCTCTGCTTTGGGGTCAGGTGCAGGTTGTGTTTTTTGGTGCGCTTGTGCCCTTTGGAAACTTTTTGGTCCTATGATCCTATTTATTACCTGCTTCCATTGTCATTGGGTGTTCATTTCATGGCTCTGTGAAGACCTAAGTACCAGCCATTAGCAGCAGTAAAAATAATAACATGTTCCTGACTAAGTCATAGACTTGCTTGGATCATAGTTATGTCTCCTGGGTATTCAGTAATATGTAGCACATCTTTCAGATTATGATGCCCCAAAAAGCCCATAAGGGCATTTTCTTGACTCCCAACATCACCATTTATTATTTTATTGTCTTTTTCTTTGGGGTGATTCTGGAATCAGGTTATTAGAGGTCAGATATAGAGTCTTTCAGTCTCAGGTCCTCTGCAGGGAGACCATGGCTGAGAGGCAAGAACCTAAGTGGTAATTTGCCTTTCATTTTTTCCTGTTTCCTCTACACTTTAATCTTATCTGAACATACTTGCTCATTTCTGGATAAATTCAAATAGAAAGGGTTTGCTTTTTGAACATTATATATGAATTTTAGGTAAATTCTGTATTAACTTTCAGTAATCCCAACAGGCTCACTTTACATGTGTTAATTTTAAAGTTCAGTTATTTCTTGAAGGATCAAGTTACACACACACACACACACACACACACACACACACACACGCACGCACGCACGCACGCACGCACGCACGCAAGCACTCACGCACGCACGCACCCAACATTCTCATAGCTAATGTCCCAAAGTTTAAGCTGGGAAAAGGAATGGGGGTTGGAGTGGGGAAAAGAAAATAGCTTCTGATATTTTTAACATAAAGATTATATATTTTCATATAAATATATTAAATAATAATAAAATTGCTTACAACATGAATCCTATTTATTTTTTGTTTAGGAAATATACTGTATGCCATGTTATTCCAGGATTCAAAAGTTATTTTTATCTTTACTAACTTAGTCTATTGAATCAGATACATGGTCTTAATATAATAATTTTTACACTGACATAATTATAATCTAAATGTATTAGTCAAAAAATATATTTTTTAATCATAATCTTTAATAGCATGACTGAGCTACTTGGTGACTACAGAGGCATATACATATTTATATAAATTTTTTGACAGCAGACAGGTATGGGCTACAGAGGCATTTAAATAAACCATTCTATTTATACTTGTTTGCTGCCTCTTGAAGTTTATTAAATATTTATTACTTACTTTAAAAATACTGTGGTATTGAAAACTATATATTTGGGTTTTATTCAAAGTAGAGTTCCACCTGGCCAGCAAGGGGGGGGGGGAAGGACATGTAAAATTACTGTGTTCTTATGTGTCTGAAAACTGAGTTCTCAATCCTAATGTCTTCTCTAAGAGTCAGGTGTCTTTCCATTTAATTTTTAAGATTTTATAATGTCTCCAGCTTAACCCCAGGACTGTGGCCAAGCTTAGTATTTCTGCTGTGTAAGTATCATCAGCTATCATGACAGTCTTATAAAAACCTACTTTTTTCACAGCTTTTTTGAGATATGTTTTATATACCATAAAATCCACACATGAAAATGTATAGTTCAGTGTTTTTTTTAGCATATTCACAGCATTGCACAACTGTCACCATGGTCTAATTTGGGAACACTTTCAGCACCACAAGAAGAAACTCCTGCACATACCTTGTCCTTGCCCTTCCTGCTCCTTCCCTCCCAGCCCCAGGAAACCACTATCCTACTTTCCATCTCTGTGGATTTGCTTATTCTGCACATTTCATATAAATAGAATCATACAGTGTGTGGTCTTTTGTGACTGGCTCTTTTACTCAGCATAATGTTTTCAAGGTTCCTCCATGTTGCAGCGCCGTGGGCGATTCAGTACTTAATTTCTTTTAGTTACTGAATAATATTCCATTTTATGCATACATCACATTTTGTTTAGCCATTCATCAGTTGAACATTTAGGCTCATTCTACCTTTTGTCTGTTATGAGTAGTGCTGCTATGAACATGTACAGTTTTTGTGTGAACATATGTTTTCAGTTCTGTGGGGGTGTGTACCTGGGAGTGGAATTGCTGGGTATATGGTGACTTTAGGGTGAGCATTTTGAGGAGCTGTCAAACTGGTTTTTAAAGCAGCATCTCTACTTTTTATTCCCATCAGCAATGTGTGAGGGTTCCAATCTCTCCACATCTTTGTCCACACTTACTGTTGTCTGTTTTATTTTAGCTGTCCTGGTAGGTGGTTGTCATTTGCATTTCCTTAATGACTTATGTGTGGAGCATCTTCTCATGTGCTTATTGACAAAAGCCCACGAGAGAGAGAGAGAGAGAGAGAGAGAGAGAGAGAGAGAGAGAGAGAGAGATATGCTTCTCTGACACCCAAAACCAAGGTCCCAGAATGGAGTCTTCCTGGTCCCAGTCAGCCTGACCTATACACAGGCTCATCCCTGAATCAACAACTGTGGCCAGCACAGTGGGACTGCCAGTGACTTAGTCTAGTACATGTGTCCCCCTGGATCCTGCAGTGGAGTCACTGGCTTGGAATCACATGGGCTGAGGCTGGCAAGGCGTGGTTAAGAAGGAGAGTAGAGTCTGTGTGGCAGGATGAGGAATGATCACTCTGCTCAAAACCATAGACCACAGGCAGGTTTCTTCTCTCCAGGGGCAATTCTGGAAGGGACATTAAACAGTCATCTCAGGCACTGGTTCAGAAACTTTAGGGTGTGTATTAGTTTGCTAGGACTTGCCTGTCCCACCATTGATTTTAGAAGCAGATGATTTGTCACATTTCACAGGTTAAAAGATGGACAGAAATTTTTCCCGGGATAAATCATTCCGAGTCTCACTAATACTTGATTTAGATGATATTTGGTTGAGATTTTGGTCTCAGAGTTGATGTTGAAATGGGTTAAAGTTTTGGAGATGCTGGGATGGGGTGAGTGTATTTTGCAGGTGAGCAGGATATAAATTTTGGTGGACCGGAGGGTGGACTGCTGTGGGTTGAACTGTGTCCCTCTGAATTCCATATGTTATAGTCCTAACCTTCCCCCAACCTCCCCAGTATTTCAGAATGTGATCTTATTGGGAAATGGTGGTGTTGCAGATGTAATTAGCTAAGATGAGGGCAATATATGTTGGGCCCCTAATCCAATACGATTGGTGTCCTTATAAAAAGGGTAAGTTTGGGCACAGAAACATAAATACAGAGAAAGCACCATGAGAATATCGGAGTTATGCTGCCATAAACCAAAGAACCACCAGAAGCTAGGGGAGAGGCCTGGAGCTGTTCCTTCCCTAGTGAGTAAAAAAGGGACCACAGCCCTGCAGTAACAAAGCACCACAAAGTAAATGGCTTAGACACAAACTTTATTGTCTTGTTCTGGAGGATAGAAGTTCAAGGTCAAGGTGTTGGCAGGGCCATGCTTTAGGACTGTCGTTTCTGATATTCTCTCATTGGTTTTAACTGGGTTATTGCTATCGCTTTTTTTTTTCTAGTAGAAGAAACAAAAACATCTGAAGATGATGAGATGGAGAAACTCTACAAATCATTAGAGCAAGCTAGTCTGTCTCCTCTTGGGGACCGACGACCTTCAACCAAAAAGGAGTTGAGAAAGTCTTTTGTTAAGCGGTGCAAAAATCCATCCATAAATGAGAAACTCCACAAAATCCGAACCTTGAATAGCACATTGAAGGTAAAAAAAAAAAATTCAGGTTGTGGATGAACTCTATGGATGTGGGGTGAAGAACGACTGGTTCTGCAGAGGGATTCGTGCTAATCACAGCGCGTTTGTGTTGGTGGAGGGAAGGGCATTAAAATAAATATGTTTATAGGATGAGGTGACCTTTCACATTTTTAAAGCATTAGGACATTTGCACAGTAGCACCCAAGGCGGTTTTCCACAATAGGTCTTGGTTTTTACATTCACTTCAATATAAAATTCCAAATTTTAAGCTCTTAGCAAGGACCATGTGTAATTTGTTTTTGTAACCCTGGTACCTAGAATGGTACCTGGCTCAATAAATGTTGACTACAGAGATTGTCAACTGATGAGGATAAACAGTAATGTGAATAAGATCGTGGGTTTTCACCTGATTCATTCAAGAGTGCCATTCTTCTGTGCTACATCCAGAAGAAAATGTCTGGATTCCAGGTCCAGCAAAGACTTAGTGACTGTCAGCTGTAGGCACTGCAGCCAAGGAACACTGTGAGAGCCGATTTAGTGCATGCTTTGTGGTAAACAGACCTGAAGGTATTTTCACAATGGGGATAAGGGACAGTGTACAGGACATAGTGAAGCTATTTTCAGGACCTCCCATAACTAAAATGGTTCTTCGTAACAAAAGCATTCTGTTTTCACATTTAGATTACAGCATGAACAGGAGGAGGCCAGGATATTTTGTAAAATAACCTTGAATTAGCAGAAGATTTACAGATTCTGAAAAGCCTTGGTAGATCCTGCAATTTAATTCTGTTTTGTTCATGTTCTTTTGCATTAAGAGTTTGAGTCCATTTCCAAGAAGAAATATCAGCAACTGAAAGGACAAGGCTACAAAGAGATGCCTGAGTGGCTCTTAGTCACATGTCCCAGTTAGTAAATAGAAGACCCAAGCACTCTAAAAGGCTGCAAAAATGAGGCTGGAAAAGAAAAGGAAGAGTGTATTTTAATTATACAAAGGAAATACAAATGCAGAGAAATTCTCTAATATTTAATGATAAAAGATATCATTGGGTACTCGTTCTGCAGTATGTACAGAGTTGATAAATATGTTTGGTCGTTCAATGTAATAAGCCATCATATGTTGGGATTTTACTGTCTAACTTGTCTGCGATAGCTAATATGAGTGAGTGACTGTTTTACTGAACAAATACTTCCCGAATCTTGCTATGTACCAGGCACTATTCTAGGGCACTGGGACCATGGAGTGACTGGACTGGGCAGTGGAAACAGAGAGGAAACCAATAGTTAAAATGCAGTGTGACAGGTACTGTGGTGGGCGTGTGCTCAGGGTGCTTTGGTAGCACAGAGGAGGGAAGCGGGGGGCTGTCCGGGAACAGCAGGGATAACATCATGGAGGTGCTGTCAGTGAGCCCGTGCGTAAGGAATGGTGAGTGTCAGGAGAGAGGGGACGGCATGCAGGAAGAGGAACGTATAGCAGCTGATGACGTGTTGCAGTCCACGTTGGGAGACGCAGGATGTACAGGCCAAGGAGAGCACCGGCAGCTCTGGCCATTTGAAGAGGGAGGAAGATTGTGGCTTTGGGCTCCAGGGAGCAGCCAACTCAGGGTTCTAGGCCTTTCCAGGACCGTGGCCTGACCTGGCCACTGGGAGCCCAGGTTTGTGAAAGAATCAGAGGTTTTACCTGCCCCTGTGGTTCTGTGCAACCTTCTGCTCTCTGCACTAGAGCCACGTCATGGGTGAATTCAGCAGCTTTTTCTTTTCTCCAAGTGTATTAATTGTCTCTTTCTAGGTAACAAATTACCCCCCAAACTTAGTAACTTCAAACAATAAGTGTTTATTATTTCAGAGTTTCTGTGGGTCAGGAATCTGGGCATGGCTTGGTCAGGTGCTTCTGCCTCCAGGCCTCTCACAGAGCTGTGATCCAGGTGTAAGCGGGGGTCACAGTCGTTCCTCCACTGGAAGGGATCTGCCTCTAAGCTCGCTCATGTGGTGGTTGGCAGGATTCAGGTCCCTGCAGGTTGTTGGGCTGAGGGTCTCTGTTGCTCGCCGGCTGTTGGCTGGAGGCTCCCCTCTGTTCCTGGCCACGTGGCTTCTTCCTAGGGCAGCTCACAACGTGGAAGCTGGCTTTCCTCAGAGTGAGCCAGACAGGCATAGTGAATGAGCAAGATGGGTCATAGCCCAGTCACAGTAGTGACATCGCATTGCTTTTGCAGTGTTCTGTTTGGTAAAAGCAAGTCACAAGATCAGCCAATATTTAGGAAGGAGAAGACACAAGGACATGAATGCTGGGAATGTTGGGAGCCATCGCAGGGGCTGCCCACCCAGCTGAAGAACTGCTCTCTGGAAAGCAGCCCTCCCCATAGATCCCTGAGGCCCCCAAAAGTGTTGTGCCGGGGCCATGAAATATAACCTATGCCATGTGGTTCTATTAAGTTCACGAGGCAGGAGGATGCGATGACATGGAAATTGGTCTTGTTAAAAAACCAAAATGAAAACAAGGCACATCAACCTATTCAGTGGAGAAAGATAATTTGGTACATGTATACTTATTCATGTCAAAAGGCTATAATCTTTTTTTTTTTTTTTAGCTATTTTAAAAATTCAAGACAGTCAGGATAGTGGTTGTCTTTGAGGAGGAGGGGACGATGTGGTTGGGGGCAGGGAGTGGTGCACAAACGGAGGTGCTGAATAACTGGGTAGGGTCCTCTGTTGACCTCAGTGGCGGTTACATGGATGTGCTCACTTTGTGATCATCCATTAAATGCAAACTTTTTCATTTGTGCTCTTTTCTCCATGTAGGTTACATTGCAATAAAAATGTTTATTTATTTTTTTTATTTTATTTTATTTTTTTTAAATTTTATTTTGTCAATATACATTGTGGCTGATTATTGCTCCCCATCACCAAAACCTCCCTCCCTTCTCCCTCCCCCCCCTCCCTCCCAACAATGTCCTTTCTGTTTGCTTGTCGTATCAACTTCAAATAATTGTGGTTGTTATATCTTCTCCCCCCCCCCCGGTTTGTGTGTGTGTGTGTGTGTGTGTGTGTGTGTGTGTGTGTGTGTGAATTTATATATTAATTTTTAGCTCCCACCAATAAGTGAGAACATGTGGTATTTCTCTTTCTGTGCCTGACTTGTTTCACTTAATATAATTCTCTCAAGGTCCATCCATGTTGTTGCAAATGGCAGTATTTCATTCGTTTTTATAGCTGAGTAGTATTCCATTGTGTATATACCACATTTTCCGTATCCACTCATCCGATGATGGGCATTTGGGCTGGTTCCAACTCTTGGCTATAGTAAAGAGTGCTGCGATAAACATTGGGAAACAGGTATACCTTCGACTTGATGATTTCCATTCCTCTGGGTATATTCCCAACAGTGGGATGGCTGGGTCGTATGGTAGATCTATTTGCAATTGTTTAAGGAACCTCCATACCATTTTCCATAGAGGCTGCACCATTTTGCAGTCCCACCAACAATGTATGAGAGTTCCTTTTTCTCCGCAGCCTCGCCAGCATTTATCGTTCATAGTCTTTTGGATTTTAGCCATCCTAACTGGGGTTAGATGGTATCTCAATGTGGTTTTGATTTGCATTTCCCGGATGCTGAGTGATGTTGAGCATGTTTTCATATGTCTGTTGGCCATTTGTATATCTTCCTTAGAGAAATGCCTACTTAGCTCTTTTGCCCATTTTTTAATCGGGTTGCTTGTTTTCTTCTTGTACAGTTGTTTGAGTTCCTTATATATTCTGGATATTAATCCTTTGTCAGATGTATATTTTGCAAATATTTTCTCCCACTCTGTTGGTTGTCTTTTAACTCTTTTAATTGTTTCTTTTGCTGTGCAGAAGCTTTTTAGTTTGATATAATCCCATTTGTTTATTTTTCCTTTGGTTGCCCGTGCTTTTGGGGTCGTATTCATGAAGTCTGTGCCCAGTCCTATTTCCTGAAGTGTTTCTCCTATGTTTTCTTTAAGAAGTTTTATTGTTTCAGGGTGTATATTTAAATCCTTAATCCATTTTGAGTTGATTTTAGTATACGGCGAGAGGTATGGATCTAGTTTCATTCTCCTGCATATGGATATCCAGTTATCCCAGCACCATTTGCTGAAGAGGCAGTCCCTTTGCCAGTGAATAGGCTTGGTGCCTTTGTCAAAGATCAGCTGGCAGTAAGTGTGTGGGTTGATTTCTGGATTCTCTATTCTATTCCATTGGTCAGTGTGTCTGTTTTTATGCCAGTACCATACTGTTTTGGTTATTATAGCTTTGTAGTATATCTTAAAGTCAGGTAGTGTTATGCCTCCAGCTTTATTTTTTTTGCTCAGCATTGCTTTGGCTATGCATGGTCTTTTATTGTTCCATATAAATGTCTAGATAGTTCTTTCCATTTCTGAGAAAAATGTCTTTGGAATTTTGATGGGGATTGCATTGAATTTGTATATCACTTTGGGTAGTATGGACATTTTCACTATGTTGATTCTTCCAATCCAAGAGCATGGGATATCTTTCCATCTTCTTGTATCCTCTCTGATTTCTCTCAGCAGTGGTTTGTAGTTCTCATTATAGAGATTTTTCACCTCCTTGGTTAACTCAATTCCTAAGTATTTTATTTTTTTGGTGGCAATTGTAAATGGGCAGGCTTTCTTGATTTCTCTTTCTGCATGTTCACTATTGGAGAAAAGAAATGCTACTGATTTTTGTGTGTTGATTTTGTATCCTGCTACTGTGCTGAAATCATTTATCAATTCCAACAGTTTTTTTGTAGAGGTTTTAGGCTGTTCGATATATAGGATCATGTCATCTGCAAACAGGGACAGTTTGACTTTAAAAAAATAAAAAAACACTTCAAAACTGGAGCATGGACAAGAAAAGACAACAGTTTTATGCTGAAACAAGGAAACTGTTTTAACAATGATGTTTATATTAGTGATGGGTGCAGTCCATATAAATAAAGAAAAATCCCTTCAATGGGATTGTTTTGGAATGAATGCTCTCTAGGGAAATTCTTCTAGGAAGTTGAACAAATTATCATGTCATACACTAAATCTAGATATCAAAGAAATTCTGGCAGTTCAACATTCACTGGCTTTTGGCTAAGCCCACATTTATTTTAAAATGAATGATTAATGGAATGATTAACGGGTTCAATTGAAACTCTCTCAGAGTTACTCTGGCTTCCGTCAAAAGAAGAATGAACTCTCCCTTCTCCGTAACTACTCTGTTAGGACACGTTTCCAATGCTTAGGTTTTGCATCCAGCCATTCCTGAGTATTTGGAAGAAAAATTGAAAGTACAGCATTCTCTCCTTCATGATCTTTTTGCAACCCCTGCCATACCCTTACTTGTCTGCCAGAAAGCAAGGCGGATGATGCAAAAGTAGTTCAAAGCCTTCTGTGAGCCTCCCACGCCCTCCAGGAGAAGTAGGACCATGGCAGAGGCTCCAACCCTGGTGGTGCCTGGTCTAGCAAGGAGCTCAGAAGGTTTTGTTGTCTCATTAACTTATTTCCTCTGTATTCTTGTCTACAGTTTTTTTTTCTTTATCCACAAAAGAATTAACACAAATTTGAGCCAAATGGTAAGAAATTTGGTTTAAAGCCAAAAACCCTATGAGAAGTTGGCCTAATGGCCAAAATTGAAGAGACCCTTTCTTTAAAACTTTTTTCAGATGGAAAGGAATGGTTAATTCATTTTTAAGTCAATTTCCCCAATTTTTGTTAATCCTCAAAGATCTTAGTTTTTTCAATAAAATATTAAGATCTCCCTCTGAAGCAGATGTCTGAATTTCTCTAGAACAAAATAAAATGCCTTAAATAACTTCATATAAATAGCACTATGGTGATATCAGAGGATGAAAGCCTTTTTTTTTAAAGATTTTTTTTTGGAAGTATAAATCTTAAGAACTCAGAAAAAAGAAATAAAACTCTTTTGGCCCTGCCTGACTTTCTGCAAACAATCCTTCTAGTTCCCACCTAGCCTTCCTTTCTTCTCTTCTGAGTCTCAGTCCACAAGCTTATCCCTCTCTGGTTACTTTCCTACAGCACTATTTTTTTTTCCTTCCTGGAAGAAATGCTTCCTATCTCTCTGTGTCTGCCTGTCTGTCAATCTGTCTGTCTGTTTGTCTCTATCATCTTTCTATCTATGTCTGTATAGTTTGTTTATGGAGGAGATTTTCTCAGGCTCTAAATAAGGTTCATGATGCAAAAGAGATTAAACATCAAATGGGTAATTAGTTCACTTATTCATGTCTACCATGTGTCCGTCATTCTTTCAGGCACTTGGGGATCTAGCAGTGAGCATATCAGACAAAAATTCCTGCCCTCATGAAGCTTACATTTCAGTAGGGAATAATACAAACCATAATTAATTATAAAATTTTATAGTGTGATACGTGATGATAGATTTGATAGAGAATAGGAAAAAAGGGGAGTAGGGAGTGTTGGGGAATTGGTTTTTAATTAGGAAAGACATGAAAGACTTCTTGGAAAGATGAAATTCGTGTAAAACCTAAAAAAAGGGAAGGGAGTGAGCTTTGAGGTTATCTGCGGCAGTATATTCCAGGCAAAAGGAACATAAACGCAAACCCCTTTGGGTGGGAATGCACCCAACACATTTAAGGAAGAGCAAAGAGGTCAGTGTGGCTGGACTGTAGTGGGGGATGGGGCATGGGGAGAGCAGCCGTGGGCCAGAGGGGCAGGGGGGTCATGTCATAGAGGACCTTGTTGTCACTGCAGACACCTTGGCTTCTACTCAGAATGAGATAGGAAGTCTTTGAAGGTTCTGAACAGAGGTGTGTCATAGTTTGACATATTTTGAAGGTAGAACCATCAGGATTTGCTGGTGGGTTGGTGTGAGAGTTTGCTCTGAGCAGCTGGAAAGATGCAGTTGCCATTAGGTGCTTTGCAGAATACAGTGGTAGGAGCGTGCTTTGTTGTGTCCTGGGAGTGGGTGAGGGTGTAGGGGATAAGAGGAACTTAGCTTTTTTTTTTTTTTTAAGTGCCCACGTGGAGCTGCTGAGGAGGAAGTTTAGACAAACAAGGGTGGAGTTCAGGAGAGATGTAAGGAGATATAAGTTTGGGACTGTCAGCATGTGGGGAAAGTGGGAGAGATTAGATGGGATTACCAGGAGAAGAGGATAAAGGCTGGAGCTCTGGGACCCCACAGTGTGTAAGAGAGTAGCTAAAGCGGAGGAACCAGCAAAGGAGACTGAGAATACGTGGACATTGTGGGCTAAGAAAAATCAAGAAAATGTGTCACTGAAGCCACACAATAAAAGTGTTCAAGAAGGAGGAGTAGCCACAGTTTCCTGATAAATACATCGAAGGTGGATAATTAATTATTATGTTTAGCAACATGGAGTTCACTGATGGGCTTCACAAGAGCAATTTTGGTGCAGTGGTGGGGCCAAAGCTTGGAGGGAGTGGGTCTGTGGAAGAATGGGGACGGGGCATCAAAGACAAGGGGAAGGAAGAGTGGCGGGCTAGCTGGATGTGGATGGGGATGGGAGGGGACTTCTTTTAAGATGGGAGAAATAATGCCAGCGATGATGACTGAGTGGAGATGGGAAACCAGTGCGTCACAGGAGCGGGGAGAGCTGCTGGGGTGAACTTCTTGACTAGGAGAACAGGATCAATCATGCCCACGTGGAGGGACTGGCCTTCGCTAGGAGCACAGACTTTTCATCCATAGGAACAGGAGGGATGGCAGCATACACTTGTGCTGATGCAAGTAGTGACAGTAGGAACTTGGGAGAAGCACTCTTCTGATTGTTTCCATTTCCTCAAAATGTAGAGAGCAAGGGCAGCAGCTGCAAGTGAGGACGGGGAAGGAGGTTTGAGGTGAGAAGTTTTGAAATCATCATTTGGGACAGTGGGAGAGAAGAGGGATGTGAGTGTGATTACTGGATAGTGGCGAATGTCCCCTTACTGGCCGTGGTCGTGAGTTTAGAGTGAGACCCATGAGCAGGGTCATGGAGCTGTAGCTGTGCACGTGCCATCCTGTCTACTGGGCACTGGGCATTGTGTTAAGTGCAGGGAATCCAGGGATAAAGAAAATATGTTTACTGTCACCTTCCTTAAGCTTTGGAACCGGTGGCACACAGATCCCTAAGCATCTAAATATACCATGGAAGTTCTAAGAGGTCTCTGAGCACTGGGAGGAGTGAAAGCATAAAAATTAAAAAGCTTGTCAGTCCAATTGGGGGCTTCTGGGAAGGTTTTCTGGAAAACGTGATGCCTGAAGACAGTATAGATTTATGAGTTATAGAAAAATTGGGTCAATGAAGGTTGGAGAGTGTTCTGTGTGATACTAACTCTCGGAATTAGAGGTCCTCATGTGAGGACAGGTGAGGAGCGTGCTCCCTGTGGCACAGCCTCGTGAGGTGTGAACCAGTGTTGGGTGGGTGAGAAATGCACGTCAGCACTATTGGTCTGGAAAGACAAAAGGACGTGGAGGGTCCACAAATGGAGACGAAGTAGTGAGGAAGCCAGGGGACCGAGGGGACACCGTAAGAGGACTCGGCATTAGGTGAGTCCCCTGCCTTGCCATGCGGGAGATGGATTTAAAATAGGGCTTGGAGGCAGGGTCCTCAGTTAGGAGGCTGCAGCAGCAGATCACGTGTGATATATTGGACTGTAAATCCAAAATTAGGACTGTGGTCAAGGGACGGAGACAACAGGCACAGATTCAAGATAAAATTGTCAGAGCTGAATGATTATTATTTTTTTTAACGTGGAAGAGTATGTATCTCATTTTTCCCCCAATTCCTTGACTATAGAAAACTCTAACCTGAGCAGATGTTTCTGACACACAGAAATGTGTGTCGTTGGTTACAGAGGAGGGAGGGTGAAATAGTAATAATAGTTTGTTTATTCTATTAGCATTATCGAGATACATACTCTTCTAGTCTCTCTCTTTTTTTTTTTTTAATTTTAAAAGATGACGGGTAAGAGGATCTTAACCCTTGACCTGGTGTTGTCAGCACCACGCTCTCCCAAGTGGGCCACAGGCCGGCTCTTCTAGTCTCTTCTTTGAATAAAAAGATAACCTTTATATTTATTCTATATATATTAATTAAATACATGTGATTTATTACAAATAAATTAAGATAATTTAATAAATAAGAAAATAAAAAAGGTATATTTTGTGTTACCTTATTTCTTAGGTAAGGTGTTATGTCCCAATTTTACTTAGTGACATTTGGATGGTTGGTGAAATGTTTATAGATACAATTATTAGTTTCCATAGGAATGATGCTTACACTAAGATAGAATCTACACTGTGGTGTAGAATAATGGGTTTATCAGGGAAGAGCAACGTAGAAGACCTTGGCTATACGTCTAGTTCTTCCACTAAGTCTTTGGTAGGATATGTAACTCCTTTGTGGCTAGCATATGGAAATGGACGTCCTGCCATCTCTCTCTGGCTTGAGGTTGGGATTAGAATATTAATTTGCAAAACACTTTAATAATTTTGTAATGAATGTGTATGTATGTTTGCAAAAGGGTTGATGAAGATGCTTTATTGAAATGAAGATACTCATGACATCTTCCCCCCCCCACCTTCTTTCTATTACATGGACAGTGTAAAGAACATGACCTGGCCATGATTAATCAGTTGCTGGATGATCCAAAGCTGACAGCCAGGAAATACAGAGAGTGGAAGGTGGTGAACACCCTGCTGATCCAGGACATCTATCAGCAGCAGCAGGCCACGCCTGCCCCTGAAGGCAGCCCCCAGGAACTCAAGAAACCATCTTCTTCTGCCTATGTTGAAAGTTCTATTTGAGAAAAAGCCAGGATTCTCTTGTATTTTACCACAAGCAACTCTTCAAGATATTTCAAGAGCTCACATTTTTCCTTAAAAGGAATACTGAAGCCCAGTTCCTTGAGCATCAACTCCCCCTCTAAAGTGCAACTTTGGTGGAAACAGTCGCCAGACACAGCAAGACTCCTCGTTACAGCTGTAAGGCATCCATGAGAGTGGAGTGGCTGAGTTCGGTGGAACAGACATTTTTTGCGTTCCTGCTGGGAGCTCACACTGATGCTAGTTCTAGGTGGGATGTGAGAAATGTATCTTCTGTTCCTTGCTCTTAAGAGAATTACAACATTCTATGGACAAAAGATCAAATTTTACCAGGGATAATTATTCATAGAAACATTCTGTTTTCCAAAAGAAGAATGTACATGTTCTAGCTGGTGGGGTAGCTGAGATCTCCAAATCATTTTCTGAGTGGAGGAATGTTTTCTATAGCAGCAACTGGAGCAGGACAAGTGTGGTATTGCAGAACAAAAATTCCTTGCCTTTGGACAGAAGGGTGGTGGTGCCTTTTCTACTTGTTGAGAAATACTTCACAGAGTTGCACATGGGAGAGCCCAAGGAGGGGGCATGCTCTGTGTTCCACTCACTCCAAGGACAGATTGATGTTTTCACACTTTACGCGGGCTGGGGATCTGATTAATGTTGCTTTTTCTCACAACAGCTGGAGAAAACGATCTCCTTACAGTTGGAGACCTCTGCTCCCTTGTAGCTTTCCTAACCACTGTAGGAGATAGAAGTAAATCCAGCAAAGAACGTGCTGCTTTTGTCCTTGGCTGTGGTGCCTATACACAGTGTGAATATATATCCAGGTTTCCTGGGACCAATATTGACAAGGTGATTCTAGTATCTGAATTATTTTAGTATCTTTACACAAAATGAAACAACCCCCCAAACAAAAACAAAAACAAGAGTTAAAACATGATTGTCTTATTTTTGTATGTTTATGCGTCACTTGGTGTGCTACGTGAAGAGCTATCTACGATGTTTGTTATTTAAATATATTTATAGAAGTTCAAATTACTAGTGTTTTAAAAGATTATATACTATTATATGTTTTGCTCAGTATATATTCTTGAAGTATATGTTTTGCTTGAAAAAAAAGGAATACTTTTGATTCATTGGAGTTATTATGTTGCACTATGATATATGAGGAATGCTCAGGAAATCTTGTGGGAAAAATATGAGGGCATGCATTAATATTTTTTAAAATTTTTCTGATTCCTCTCAATCAACCAATCAATCTCTCTCTCTCTCCTCAGAGATCTTAGATATCTCTATCAATTGTAAGCACTCTCTTAACGAGAAAAGGACTTTCATCTTTGGTTATCCCTTCTATTAAATACACTTGAAGCTTTATCCCATTTATGCCCATGAACCCTAGACCAAATGACACACAACTAATGTAATCTTTTGACTGAAGATGAGTAGAAATTCGAGGGTGGTTGTTGAAGACAGCTGATAGAGAAACAATATGAAAGTCTTCACTTACTAATCATCACCAATTTTTCTCATCACAAGAATCACCACAACCCACCAAGACCCCATTTTGGCCCTTCCTATCCCTAGCAAATTGTTGATAATAACACATTTCATTTTACAGCTTCAAAGTGGGGCTTGATATTCAAATGGAAATAACCATCTGAATTGTATCTATGAACTACATGGAAGTAGGTGTTGAATATTTCCCCATGCTTTTACTAAGAAGTCTTAATATTCTGTAAAACCAAATAAAACAAAACAACAAAAACAGAACCAAAAACAAAACAGGAAGCAAGTGATAGTAGTGGAACCTTCTCTAAGAGGCCATGCCAGTCAGTGGGGCCCAGCAAACACTTAGGTGCCCCTTCACCGAGTGAAACGTGCACAAGGTGCCTCTCACCTGCGGTGAGTTTACAGTTGGCACCTGAGAGAACCCATTCAGCAACTCTGACTGGACCCTGAGGCTTCTGGTTTGAGATGCTATAGCCTCTTCACCCTGGAAATTATCATCCATTCTTTCTGTGATTAGCAGCTATGGGAAGGTTGATTGTTTAGGATTCACAGTGTAAACAGCCTGTTGAGGGCAGGAAAAATCATAATGTAGCAAACAGCAGTGTGATGCGAGGTATTCCTTTACCTTTTCCCTTGGATTGCAGCACCAACCTACAGACTTCCAAATAGCTTTTCCTAAATTGAGGAACTCCAAAAGCTTGGACCACATACATTGAAAGCTGGCAAATACATTTAAAGGCTTTATTTTGGCTTTTTGTTAATACATATTGAACTGACCTTTTAGTGTGAACGTTTTTAGTATCATTCAAACTTAAAGGCAAAATAGATCCATGAGATCATTTAACCAAACCTTAAAGTTATTTTTCAAAGTCACTTCCAGAAAGTTAGCCCAGAAGTTTCTGCTTTGTTAGTTAAAGCTTGCTTTGTGGAACTTCCCAACATGAAAGTTTAACTGAACTGCACTCTTCTGCCCTCTGCCCTTCTCGACCACAGCTGCCTGCTCATGAGTGTTTTCCCCTCTCTAAATGCGCTGGCTCTGTGCTAGGCTGTTAGGAAGTGGGGCTGCTTCTGTGGGTTCCCAGCCACAGCTGTGACCACTAGAGGAGGGTGGGGAAGGGACAGGGGGAGTGAGCGGAAGCGTGGGTGACACGTTCCATGACACCCAGTGTCATGTAGGAGTAACCCTGGGTAAGTTTTCTCTTGGCCTCAAGTCACTTTTCTGGTCCAAAAGATACTGGGAAAACTGAGTTACTTCCAGTTTATTGCTTGGGAGTGGGGCATCTCTGAAATGGATTTTGGCTAGTTTCATGGGGTCTAAGGGGAGATTTCTACACCCACTCCTAGAACCATAGGGTCTGTGGCTGTGGAAAGACACAGAAACATGGCTGCTCAGGAAGGAAGTGGAGAATCTCTGAGTACAAGTCACTTCAAACCTGTGGCACCTGTCAGGGATTAAGTTCTGGAGAGGACCCCTTTTTGGGGTTGTAGGGAGGACCTTTTCTCTACTGTGGGCCTGGAGACCCAAACTGGAGTCTATGATACCCTCGCTGGTCAATAGATTGCAAATCTGTACACACTGAATCCTAGGGCCTGTCCTGCATTTGAAGGGCATTTGTTGCTTTTAAGAATTCTTAGTTTTGACACAACTGCTCAAATATCATAAATAAAAAAAGAAAGATACAACAATCACAATAATACATTGAACTTTCAAAAGGAGAGAAAGAACTGAGGTTACCAGAGGTGGGAAAGGGGGACGGGGAGAGTTGGTTAAGGGAGGAATTGATAAAAGGCCATGAAAAATGATTACTCTGTATAATGTTGGGTATTCTAATCTGCTGATTTTGAGCATCACATATTGCACACAAGTATCGATATTCAACTCTGCACCCCACAGACGTACAATCAACTATGTTTTGTTTCGATAATTTTTTTAAAAAAAATACTATCAGAGACCTAGAAAGAATCCCTAAAGCATAGGATTACAGGGACTTCAGGAAGCTTAAGACAGAGATTGTGTTTGGAGTCAGATTTCAGTGTGAAACCCATGCCTTATATTTACATAGCACTTTGTAGTTTTCAAATTGGTATGTTTGAAGGCCCCTCCACTTCTACCCAACACCCCTCACTCCTCCTGTGGCCCTGAAGTCTATGTGGGTGACAGTGGCTTATCAGTACAGCGAAGTGCTTGGCCAAGATCTTCAAGTGGGGAAGCAGAATTTGAGCTCCAGTCTCAGGACTCTCAGCTCCTGCCTCCCCTGGTACCTTGCAAAGTTGCTGTTGGAGCAGTCAGTGTGACTTGGAGTGTGTGCACCAGTCATGGGGCTTGGCACATGGCTGGCTGTTGCAGCTTTTTGCTAAGTTACCATTTGAAACCTGAGGGGGCCTCTATTTGTCCCTTCCTAGTGGTCCCGCAGTGACCTGCAGCTGGGCTGTCTGTGGGGTTTAACCTGATCACTGTTTCCTTTCATTAGCTCTGCGAGAATGTTGGAAGAAGGAGCTATATTTAAAGAAACGAGAGTGCTTACTTCGTTTTTCTAGCACATGTCCCGTCAGCAGATATCAGAGACCCAACTTAGTGATTAGGGGTTAGTCCCTTGACCTTCCTCTCTCAATTTCTTCTCATGTGATTATGATGATTTCCTCAGGCGGCCTTCAAATCATAAACATGGTTATACACGTGAGACAGATTAAAAGAAAAAAGTCTTTTGAGAGAGGTACTACACAAATTCAAGCCATAATTAAATTTGTGGACATATACCTCTTTGTAGGAAAGACAGTATTTTGATACTGCCACCCAGATGATTCATGGTAATTTAGGTACAGAGGATGCCGATCCAAAAGTCACTTTATATTGAAAAGCCGCTGTATCTAAATAAAGGTTTCAGATGCATTTTTTTCTCAGCCTAGTAGAATATGATATTTGATTGGAGTTTTCCAATTTATTTCCCTTCTAATTTGTTGTATATTGGTTTCACAAGAGAAATTGAGCCCTGGAACTGGGAGGTGACTGTCCTGCAGTCCCCATGAGCCATCAGTATATCCCAGAAATTCCTGGATTTCTAAATTAAGAAGAATTAAAAATAAAAAGAATTAAAAGTTAATTAAAAAGAAACCCCTGAGACTAGATTTTTGTAACCCGCACCGCCCATCTCAGTGAATGATATACTGAGCAGCCACGCTTCTCTATGTCGTGATGCAGGAAGCGATTTCTTTGTCTCTTCTGCACGTCCTTACTACTCTTTCCACAGTACCGCAGAAAACATTAAAAATGGGTTCTGATGATGTTTTAAAATGTTCTTACATGTCTCTTGCTGTGAGGAGACTTAACTGCTCTGTACTGATGTTTCTTTATCTTTAGTCCAAAGGGGAAGCATGCCCCATGGACACATTTAACACCCTGTAATAAAAACCAGGATTTAAAGTCACCGTGTATTTTAACGGTCTTGCATGAGGGGGACGTGACTTTTAGCACTGCATGGTGTTTGGGGATGTTGATGTGGAAATGACACCTTAAATTCCACCATGTCTGCATTCTTTGCCCCCTGCCCCTTTTGACTACACCAAAAAAAGGCATGGCTCATTTCTCCTGCTTTATGTTGTTGAGGTTGATTTGTAAGCTGAAAGTAAGAGAAAACATATCTAGTAAAACTCCATGGGAAAAAATCTGAAATATGCTACTGTTATTCATTTTCTGTCCCGCACTGTTGCTTCCTCAAAGGAAAAAACCTCTCCCTGGGAACTGTTTAAAGGCTGTGCTGTAAAATTCTGCAAAGGTTATAGTGCCCTCTGGTGGCAGTCACCAAGATCATTCTAGGCTCTACGAATGTTTTTATTTTTCAGTGAAAGACCTAATGATATTCGTGAATCTGTTTCAACAATAACCGACGTGGTCTTCTCCAGTGGTTCTCAGTTGACAGGTTTATTGATACAATGATATTTAGGTTTTTGGAAACGTGCCATTGATCCACAAAATTTGACTTGCACATTACATTTCCTCTTATTACGTGGTACCCACATCTCGTTTAGAGAATTTAAAAAATTTGCAGATTATAAAAGTTACAACCCATGGCATGCATGTTCCTTAAACTACATAAGATATTTGTGAAAAATAGAAAAGGATTGAAATAGCATAATAAATTGCCTTTGTTTTGGATCCATGGATCAGAAGAAATTAGCCTGCATTTGAAATCGGTTCCCACCTCCCTGCTGGCTGTCTACCCAACGAAGAGTTTGCATTTTTTCCTCTCTCTCTCCCAGTGCTCACCTCACTTGCTGACCTCCATCCTTTTTTCTCCATCTGCCTCCACCACGTATTTCTCGGCTCCACGTGGAAGCAGTAGAAATTATTTTGGGTCAAAGAAATTAACAAAAGTCTTAGGTACAGTGTGTTCCTGATTTCTAGAACAATCTTGTATTAGTTTCCCATTGCTGCTGTAACAAATTACCACCAATTTAGCAGCTTAAACAAATTTATGACCTTACAGTTCTGGAGGTGTGACACAGGTTTCTCTGGGCTAAAATCAAGGCGCTGCGAAGATTGCCTTCCTTGTGGAGGCTCCAGGGCAGAATCCACCTCTTTAGGTCTCCAGTTTCTACAGGTCACTCACATTGCTGGACTCTGGGCCACTTCCTCTAGCTGCAAAGTCAGCAATGTTGTATCCCTCTGTGCCTTTCTTCTCTGCTCACATCTGCCTGAGCCTGACTCTTAAGGACCCTTGTGACTGCAGTGGGTACACCTGGATAATCTAGGATAGTCTATTTTAAATCAGTTGATTTGTAACCTACATTCCCCTTTACCACCCTTACTTTCTCTTTGTAGCACATACACAAGTACCCGGATCAGGACATGAACACTATCCTGCTTACCATGAATCATTTCAAGAATCCTGCAGTCTTCATGAGCCATCAGTATCTCCTGGAAATTCCAGGATTTCCAAATTTCTACATGTACGAAAGTCTTTTGTCAAACATTGTGATTTGAGTTTGATTGCATCAAAATATGTTCACCATAGGAAAAGTAATTTCACCTTTAAGAGAAGAAAAGGAATAAATTCCTGGCCTTTGAAAAGTTATATGTAACAGGTACAATAGGGAACGTTTCAATAATTAAATCAGGTTTTCACAATACCTCCATTAAAGACAAGCATTAAAAAGTCACTTTTGAGAATCAAGTATCATAAAGCAGAGGGTAATTTGTCTCAAAATCTTAGGTTTATGGTCTGCTCAGTGCCGTGTCGGACTGATAGATGGATTTGGCCAAGTCTGCAGCTTTGTAAAACTATGCGACTATGCCAGTTGTCAGGTTGAGGCAATAGCTACACTAATTGTATGGCTAGGCAATTCACAACCAAAGCCAAAACATTTCATTATTTTAGTTATTTAAGTTTCCATTTGTATTGTCAGGGCTAGGGCTCAAACCCTTCAAACCCATTGTACAGACTGGATCACCAGACCCCTCACACACAGGTCTGCAAGCTAGGTAATTGGAAAAGGTCCCAGGAGCCATCGGTGGATGACAAGAGGTCAGTCCTCGGCAGCAACAGCCTCCAGCAGCGGTAGCGACCTCCCTGTGACTCCCAGGGGTGACAGGATGGAGTGGGGGCCCTGTGGATCAGAGCCGCTCGTCCTTTATACTTAAGTCCATAGACCAGGACACCTGGGTGCACACGCGCACTTACATTAGCAATAGCCAAGGAACACCTGGGCGCATGTGCATATTTACATCAAATGCTCGGCAAGAGTCTGAACACCTGACTGTTTTCCTATATTTTCCCAACAAGCTTCCTCCTTCAAGAGTGAGGAAGGGGACTTCTCCATGAATGATGATGTTGAAATGTACTGATAAGCACAGAATTTCCGTAGGTCCTGACCTTTGAAAATCACAATCTAAGCATTATATTTGTCTTTTCTCTTAAGAAAACAAACCAAACCAAGCAGGTAATTCCTTGATGCTAGTCTACTAGTTTTTTCCATTCATCTATTTCAGAAAGTTGTAGACAGTATTCCAAGACTGAAATCTCTTCTGAGCATGTCTTGGCAGTTCTATCTAGAGTGGGAGGTTTGGAGAAGGGACAGAACTCCCAGGCAAGCAGGGTGCCTGGGCAGTTAGCTGGTTGTTATCCTGGTGCCACAGGTTATTGCTGTGGATGCTGTTGATGCCCTGCTGAGATGTCTTCACTCGGCCAGAGCTCTCATCCCCCAATTGCTATGAGATTTTCCAGCTAATTGCATGCCCTGTTTTCCAGAAAATTGCCCTCAGCCAAATGAGAGCCATTAAACTGGGAGATTATGCTCCTCATCCCCACCATAGCAGCTGAAACCAATGACCAGCTGATGGGCACAAAAGAACAACTCCCTTGCCTCAGGATGGAACCAATTCCCTTGTGCAGTTCTTGCTCCAGAGCTTCCCCAGGACCAGGCTGAATCTAGTCTACAGCTGTGGTCACATCCTTGCCCAGGTTCCCCCCGTCCTATCTTGCTTCCTTCACTCCCTTCTGAAACATTCCTTCAATAAATCACTTTCACAGCACTCCCTGTCTTGGGCTTTGCTTCCCACCAAAGCAGTTATTACTGGAAGTGGTCCTGGGACACTCACTCTATGGACAGAATTAGAGAGGAAGATGCTCCTTGATTGTGAAGCCAGCTGTATGGCAGTGGGACACCACTGCTTGTGGTCAGGGGTTGCTGAAACTTTTACCTACAGTCAACCGAGATGAGGCGCAGGAGGAAGGGGGTATCCCAGCAGGGGCAGTGTCTCTGGTGTTTGAGAGGTATGGGGAAAGCCATAGCTGAGTGCCGCTGATGCACCCAAGAGGGTACCAGGCTCAGATCTATTGACAATTTAAAGCAAACAGAGAGAGAGAGGCTCTTGAGCAGCTTTTACAGAGATCCTGATCTTCCACAGCCAGAGCAGACAGAGCTGAAAACCAGGTGCAAGACTAAATTGTAAGAGTGGCAGAACTTCAAAGAGGATTAAACTCTCAGCTTCAGTGAGTCTCCAGTGCCAAAGACAGAATGCTGGCAGGAAAGGATCAGAGCTCTGTGACTTGGGACAGGGATGCATGCGTGGGTCAGTATTCTTGAGGAACCTGAATCCCCAGGCTGACCTGAAACTTCTGAGCCTGGAAAAGAGGCACACTTCTCTTTGTTGGACCTCCAAACCCACATACTTAGAAACTGTTCAGAGGCTTCACAGGAGGCAGGTGCCTTCTCAGACAATGCTGGTCCTTGTCAGGCTCCCTCCTCACCTCTTCTCATTAGGGCTGACCTCATCACAACTCAACTGGGAAAGGGCTGAGTCAGCTAAAGGAAAAGAGCACGTAGGTATTATGTAACTGCAGAACCCAGCTGACGAGCTGGCAGGAACCAGGACACAAAACCTGGGAGTAGATCCTGAAGGGGATGGATCAAGAGGAGCAAGGACAGACTATCAGGCGAGATATGAGATCCTTAATGTAGACTCGATATACCATGCCTCTCCTGTGCTGCAGGAATTGAAACCCTGGCAAGAGTCCTTGGAGATGAGTCTAATGTGCTGCTGAGATGGCTCTCCTTGGAAGCTTGGAAAAAGCGGTATGGTAGCCCACATTCAATGAAGTAGAGATGCCAGAGTGGCCAGGGAAGACTGTGGGGGAAGGGAGCTGAAAGCCAAGAGAAGGGGACAAAAGGCTCAAAAAAGATGAATTATAAGACCAGGAAACCTACCAGCTGATTATGTGCCTTGGTGCACCCACCTGGAGGATGCTATCTCTCAAGGCAATAAAGGGTGTGCTGGTGAGGGAGCCACTAGCATCCCTGAAAATGTATGGTGGCTGTCCTCTGGAGGCTGAAGCTGTCAGCAGGAGATGCTGTGTGTGAAAGAACCTCTAGCACAGCGGGTATGATGGAATCCTGGAATGGTAGAGGACAGATGGCAGCACTCAACAGTCATAGGCAAGGTAGTCAGAATTAATGTGATGGCAGTGAGACTGGAACGGCAGCCTGGGGCAGGAGTGCTGACCATACGGATCTCGGGACATTGCTAATAGAACATGACATTCCTAGAGACAAGATATATGGGAAGCCAACAAGGATAGATAAACATGTCAAAATGGATCAAGAACAGATATGCTGAGGTCTGCTGCCTCAAAAAAAGTCACAATCCCTTGTTTGATGTCTAGACCTAAGCCTCAGGAGGAGGCTGTTTCCCATGAGGAATATTTCAGCAACACTATGAGATGAGATACAGGAAATTTCCCCCGTCCTTCCGAAAGGAACCTATAACCATTTACTTGGACAACCACATAATCAGGAAGGGGAATACATAAATCTTTCAAGAAAAGTTGGATATAGGATCTAAATTGTTCCTGGTACCTGGCAACAACCCAGAAATATCATGGACCCCGTGTTAGGGTGGAGTCAAATAGAGGTCCATGTTCTTACTGGTTTCTAACCGTACGGTTGGAACGGTCATAGCTGGCAGTAGGGAGAACTCTCATACTGGGTCTTTGACCAGTAAATAAAAATCAATATTGCATCTCAGGAAATGGCAGAGATTAATGCCACCCTTAAAGACTTTAAGGGTGCGAGGGTGGTGGTCCCCACTCATGCCTATTCAATTCACTTGTTTGGTCCCTGAATATGCCGGATAAATCATGGTAAATTACAGTGGATTCCTGAAAACAACCAAGTTATAGGTCTAATTGTAGCTGCTGTGTTGGATGTAGCATTTTGACTAGAGCAGATTACAGCCTCAGTCAGGTACATCGGCTTTGGCTAGGTGAATGTATTCTTTTCAATATTCATTGTGAAGGAAAATCTGAGGCATATCATATTTATATTGGATGGATGACAATATAAATTTATGGTCTTACCTCAGGGCTATATTAATTCTCCTGCTATGTGTTGCAATATAAAAACAGGGACCTGGATCATTTGGGCATTCCACAGGACATTACATTGGTCCGTGCTATAGATGATATCATGTAGTAAACAATAAAAACCCAGTGAGTGAGAATGACATGAACGCTAGAGATTATGATTAGACACATGAACTCCAGAGAGTGAAAGATAAGTCCTACAAAGATTCAGGGGCCTACCAGATATGTAAAATGTTTAGGGGTTCAATGGGCGAGGGCAAGCCAGGACATCTTATCCAAAGTAAGGAATGAGTTATTGCACCTTGCACTTCCACCAGTAAGAAGGAAGCATGATGCTTGCGGGGCCTGTTCAAGTTCTCAAGGCAACTTATTCTATGTCTGGGAAGATTGTTCGGACTTCATTTGTTGAGTACATGGGAAACTTGTAATTTTGAGTGGAGCCTGGAACAAGAATGGGCTGTGTAGCAGGAACAGGCTGGGGTATAAGTAGTCCTGTTGCTGGGGCCCTACGATATGAGAGAGAGAGAGAGAGAGAGAGAGAGAGAGAGAGAGAGAGAGAGAGAGAGAGACAGAGAGACAGAGAGAGAGAGAGAGAGACAGAGAGAGAGAGAGAGAGACAGAGAGAGAGAGAGAGAGAATAGATCCCTAGGTTTCCAGAGCAAGGCTGTGCCACCTTCAACAGAGAAAGGGTCACCACTAAAATATACCTCCTGACATGCTATTTAGCCTTGGTAAACACTAACCATGATAGAGTGTCTAATCTGGGGATATCAGCTAACTTTGTAGCCAGAACTAACTAACCATCAAGAGCTGGGTACTGCTAAGCATGAGTTTGGGGTGGCCCAGAAGAAATATTTTAAAATGGAAGTGGTACATCCAAGATTGTGATTAAAGAGCTGCAGAGGGCACAAAAATACCATGAGCAGGTGACCCAGACACCTATGTCACCTACCACTATTGCATGATCATCTCTTGTTCAGCCCACACACTTGACCTCAAGGGGGAGTTATTATTGTCAGACAGAGGAAGAAATGCCTGAAGTTAGTTCATTATTGGGTCAGCTTGATATGTGAGTTCAAACCAAAAATGGATTACTACTGACCTATAGCTTCACTTATGTGTGACTGAAAGCCACTGGTGAGTGGAAAACCTTCCAGGGGGCAGAGCTTCAGATAATGCATGTGTTCATGCACTTTGTGTGGAGAGAGAAGTGGCCCAGGGAACATCAAGGCCAAGGAGGTATGGGGCAGAGCCTTGTGGATGTTCCTGTGGGAGGGTGCATGATACGTGAGGATCTGGCCTTCGAACTGAATGTTAATTCCCATCAGAGCATCCATTTCAGAAGAAGCACTAAGCAACCAAATGGACAGGATAAGTCAGCCAATTGATGTTTACCAGGCTCTATCATTGACCATCCCAGGGCTTGTGCAATGAAGTCATGAACAGAGAAGCCAGAGGCTAACCATGAATTCCAACCCAGTGCACACTCACCGAGGCTAAAAGCTACTGCTGCTGTTGAATGCCTTGCCTGCTAGTAACTAAAACCAATGCACAGTCCCAATAAGTTATATTTTGGGAAGACCAACTAGCTACTTGTTGGCAAGTTGATTATATTGGACGCCTCCCATCTGGGAAAAGGCAATGTTTCCTCCTGACCACGATTGACAAGTATCCCACATGTGAATTAGCCTTTTCTTTATACAGTGCCTCATTCAACACTGCTATTTAAGGGCTCGCAGAATGTCTGATCTAGGCATGGGATCCCACATAATATCGCTTTAGACAAGCAGGCCATGGAATATCCAAGGAAGTGAGGCAGTGGGCCACAACCATGGGAGCCAGTGGTTCTGTCCCATTCTGTCCCATTCAGAAGTTGCTGGCCTGAAAGAGTCTTGGAAGGTGCAGGTGAGGCACCTGCTGGTGGAGGACACCTTTTGAGGATGGAGCGCTGTCCTTCAGAATATAGTGTACTTTTAAAAAACCAGTGGCCATGATATGGTACTCTGTCCACAACAGGCTGCATCATATAGGTCAGGGATAGTGGCCCAGCTCACCATCATTCCGGATGATCTGCCTGAGGGATTTGTGATTTCCATTCCTACAATTTTAGGCTCTGTGGATCTAGAGGTTCTGCTTGCACCAGAGGATGCCATAAGAATCCTAATAAATCTAAAATTATGGCTGCTAGTGAGTTGCTTTGGATTCCTCATGCTAGGAGAGCAGCAGGCACTAAAAGGACTTACCATACTAGCAGGAATTATTGACCGTGATAACCACGAGGAGCTAGGATTGCTGCTACCTAATGGAAGAGGGAAGAATATGTGTGGCCCTCAGACAACCCACTGGGGCATCTCATGGTCCTCCCACACCCAGTTAAAACTTGCCCAGTAAAAGAGCAAGAAAAGCAACTGGCCTGAGAAGTGTATGGTAACCAGGGGCTCAGTTGGCTCAGGGGTGAGGGTCTGGGACATCAGAGAGCAGAAATGCCAGCCAAAGGGAATGTAGAATGTGAGGTTGAGAAGGGAGGTGACGTGTCGTCTAAGGCCTTAGGACCAATTGCACAGCGGGGCTATAGTTTATCACTCTAACTTGCCTCATGGAGGTTTTCCTAGAAATTGACTGTGCCTATATAACAAACTTATATGAAAAGCAAGAAGTTCTGAACACAAGAGGTAGAGTCCACTGAATGTGGATGGTGCCCTGTTTAGATGCCCTTATCCAGGCAGAGGTTCCCCAACCCCAGTGAATGGTGGCTGCTGACAGTTCAGCACTGTCCCTTCCCCAGAGCTTGGCCTATGGTTGAATAGCAGCTGCTTCTGGGAGAGGAGGGAGCTCCCCTTCTGATCCCCTTCCCCACGCCTCCCCCAGCAGCCAGTAACCAATAAATGACTTACACAGGGTACAAAAGTCCATTTTCCTTGCCCTAAGATAGGACCAGCTCCGTGGTGCAATGTGTACTTCCAGAGCTGCCCTGGAGATTGGACTGAAGCTAGTTTCTATCCAGACCACTTTGTTAACTAGCTTTCTCCCTCGTCCCATCCTGCTTCCCCAACGCCCCTTCTGAGTACCCTCCTCAATACATCACTTCAACAAAAATCCCCACCTCTGGCTCTGCTTCTGTGAAACCCAACCTAAGACCCACCTCTCTGCATGGCTCTTCCATGTGGAAGCCTTTTTGGTTCCATGAGGATACCCCAGGAAACATAGCACATCGAGAATGATGAATTTCTCCTTGCACAATCGCTTGTCAGCTCTGAGAATGAATGCAGAATGCAAGTGCTTTTATCCTAACCCATCACCTTAATGTACCATCCAACCTATGAGTGAAGATCAGAATCATCCATTAGCGATCACACAACATATCTTAAACACTGCCTTTATACATTTTGCACAAAAAGCCCCATTACACTCCCCAGTAACTTTGGTTGGAATTTAAGTGTTTAACCACCATTACAAATTATCGATGAGAATAGATTGTTTGAGATTTCCTCTTTCATTCTCTTCCTTTACCTAAATATCCAAGTTAAGTGAATATTTCCCTAAAAAATGCACTGTGTTGCAGAGATGTCCCATCCTAATATTGCTTAGTATTAGCCATTTTATCAAGGACAGCGTGATACTTTTTTATAAGGTGTGATGTTTAT
The DNA here is from genome assembly GCF_027409185.1 of Cynocephalus volans. Lineage (NCBI taxonomy): Eukaryota > Metazoa > Chordata > Mammalia > Dermoptera > Cynocephalidae > Cynocephalus > Cynocephalus volans. Next base: position 152,634,901 of record NC_084464.1, on the reverse strand, counting down.
AAACCTTATGAATCAAAGTTCATTTTTTTGCCTACAGATGTCCAGTTACTCCAGTACCATTTGTTGAAAATGCTATCTTTCTTCCATCGAATTGTGACTTTGCCAAGAATAAGTTTGGCATATTGTGTGGGTCTATTTCTGGATTTTCTATTCTGTTCATTTGATTTATGTCTTTATCCCTCTGTCAGATCCACACAGTCTTTGACTACTGTTGCTATATAAATAAGTATTGAAATAGGACAGACCACTTCCTCACACTTTATTCTTTTTTTCCCCCAAATGTTCTAGCTATTCTAGTTTCTTGCCCTTTCGTGTACATGTTAGAATAATCTTATCTATCTCTGAAAAAAAACCTTGCTAGGATTTTGATAGGAATTGCACAAAAATCTCTACAGTAGTCCCCCCTTTTCTGTGGTTTTGCTTTCGTGGTTTCCATTACCTGAGGTCAACCCTGGTCTGAAAATACTGAATGGAAAATTTCAGAAACAAACAATTCATAAATTTAAAACTGTGTGCTGTTCTGAGTGACATGATGAGATCTCACGGTGTCCCACTCCTGGGGTGTGAATTATCTCTTTGTCCAGTGGATCTGTGCTGTATACACTACCGGCTTGTTTGCTGCTTGGTAACCATCAGGATCATCAAATCAAAAAATCATATTATTCATAGGGTTTGGTACTATGTGCGGTTTCAGACATTCACTGGGAGTCTTGGAAGATATCCCTGTGGGTAAGGTGGGAATACTGTATGTCAATTTGGGGAGAATTGCCATGTTGAGTCTTCCAACCTGTGAACATGTCTCTTCATTTATTTGAATCTCTTTGATTACTGTCATCAGTTTTTAGTACTTTTTAGCATATGAGTTCTGCACATTTTTGTTAGATTAACACCTATTTCGTTTTTGGAGTGATCGTAAATGGTATTGCATTTTTAATTCTGCTGTCCACTTGCCTATTGCAAGTATATAGAAATATAATAAATTTTTGTGTATATTTATCTTGAATGCTGTGATTTTGCTGAACTCCCTTATGAG